>NC_041064.1:11354834-11712105 GCF_900634775.1 Gouania willdenowi | reverse complement strand
CCACAGGAAGGAAACATCTCTACACATTCGACTCAATAAACGATCGCTTTGGTTTCATTGACGCTACGTGAATGGCCGGGTTATCACGAGTGAGGCCAGGCTGCGTCTGTTTACCATCCACAAACATGTGTGGCATGGCCAGCGCTGGCTTAGACTCCTTGTAACAGTTGGCAGCTTGGCAGAACTTCTCAGCAAATTCCTTCACGTGTTTCCCGTTGTGTAAACTGCCCTGAGGGGGAGGAGCTTTGTGCTGCTCCTGGTAAGTGCTTCCTGTTTTGCAGTAAGACATCTCACTGTCCACAGGCTGCAGGCCCATGGTTGACATGTGACTGAGGAGGCCGTCTGAGGAGTGGCTCATCCAGCTGCGACCGGTGGACTGCAGGCTGGGGTGTGCTCCGTGGTGTGGCGGCTGCTGCTGCTGCAAACGAGCCGTCTTGTCAATGACGCCCATGAAGGGTCTGGGTTTGTAATCGGTGGGCTGCTGGCTGTTCTTTGCACGGACGTCAGGGCCCAGTTTGCTGCTGTCAGACAGGCTGCTGGTGGAGCTGGACACACGCATGCTGCTGTTGTTACTCTCATCCTGAGGCGCTGCAGCTCCACACAGCATTTCTTTCCCAGACCCAGTATGGTTGCCTTGAAGACCAGGTCCAGGGCAGATTAACCCATCTAGAGCTTTAGAGCTGCTGCAGGATGAGGAATAAAGGACTGCACTGTCACAGCTGTGGCTGGTGGAAGCAGCTGTTAGCAGCACACGGTTCCCATACACAGACTCATCAGACGGGGACAGAGGACTGATGTCTATCCCAGGGCTTGGCTTCAGCTTGCTGGACATGTGTCTGCTTGGTAGTGGGCTGGAAGGAGCATAATGGGATTTGGATCCTGCTGAGCGGCCGCTCCCAGCTTGCCTTGAGCTCATGTGCTGATTGGTTTTGACAATCTGGGCCTGTTTGGTGGGCAGAGGCTCCCGGTGCTCTCTAGGGTACCAATGTGGAGGAGGTCTGCTGGAACTCTGACTGTGAGGTCCCAGACTGTTACTGGCTGTTGCAGAGTCACATGACACCACTCTGCTGGAGGAGTAACTGTTCTGAGACCAGCTGGCCTCCCCAGGCCTGGCATGATGCACAACATCTTCCTCTTCCTCCTCTTCCAGAATCTCTCTCTGGCTTTCTACACTTCTAGTCAGGCTGTGCTCTGAGGCTTCGTCCTGTCCTTCATCTGGATCCTGGTCAGATTCATGTCCTTCTGATTCTTGGCTGGGAGCAGCTGCAGCCCCCAACAACCCTGCTTTGGTCTGAGTTCTCTGCATCTGTTTGCACTCATCTTCAACTCGAACCAGCAGACGACGGATTTCGCGGTTATTGGGGCACAGCTTTGCTGCTTCATGTAAGTCAGCCAGGGCTGCTGTAAACTGTCTGTTGGTGGAAGGAAACATGGTTAACACATGCAAAACATGACAGGCATCAGAAAGCAGGAGCTGCTGAGGAGTTTACCTGCTGCTTCTTTTAGCTCTGGCACGGGCGTAGTAGGCCTCGTAGGATTTGGGTTTTATCTCCAGTGCTTTCGTTGCAAACTCTTCAGCCATCCCAAAATCCTACGATAAATCATTCACAACATATAAGCATTTAGAATTCAAACTTCAATTAGTTTTTTTATGGCGTCACTTTAGTACCAAAAAGCCGCGCTCGTAAAAACAAGAACTGCACGCTGTCACTTTCTGCACGCTCAAATGTATTAGAGAGGGGTGGGCTATGGTGACAAAAGGTGCGTGTTCAGAGAGCCAATAAACTACTGTCTCCAGGTCAGAGCAAACCTGAGTAGGGCGGGTGTTTCAGCACCTCTGGCTTCACGTACTCAGGGAAGGCAGAGCTGTAGTATTCACACTGTAATGCTGTAAAGCTTATGTGTCCAGTTGATGAGCTCTGTAACTAACAATATACTGAAAATATTTTTAATTATACATTTTTTTAATTATAAAGGAATTTGAATGAATCAATCATCTTTAGATTAAATGACTTCCATTAAAAAAAGATAAAAATGCAGCCTAAGGAAAGTTGGTGAAATTGAGCAGCGTTAATAATTACAATGTGCTTGATGATATAATGTACAACACCTAATGATTTGTGACATATGAGCTTAAATATGAGGGGGTACTCTTTCTGGCAAGTCCAAAACGCAGCATGAAATAACTGTCATCCCACTATAACTATTGATGGGATGGAGGAAAGTTATTATTTATTAGATGATATAAGGCACTGCACCTATATGGTAGATGGCATACTTTAACGGGGAGAGGGAGCACTTCCTGGTGTAAATTACAAAATTAAGAAAATGACAGTGTGCAGCCATTGGATTAAAGCTCTGCCTTCCCTGAATACGTGCAGCACCACAGTCAGAGGTAACGATTCTACTCAGGGTGAAGTTGGCTCTGACCTGGAGTTAGTAGTCTATCGGCTCCCGAAACACACGCCTTTTGTCACCATAGCCCACGGTTTTTGTTTTTAGGTAAATTTCCTTCATTGGCTTTAAAAATACTTTGATGTCTCTCTAAATCACAAATGGATGGATGGATTGGATAACACTCCACTCATCTCAAAGCGTTTAACAAAATATAGACTCCATAGTAAGAAAGAAAGAACCCAACAAGTACAGGTTGTAAATAAAAATAGAGAAATTAATGCTTACGTTAGTTTTCCTGCGACAGCGTGACAGATTGAGGTACAGGGAAACTCTCAGGTCTTTAAATGCCTTCAGGTCATCACCAAAGCCCTCCCTGGGAAACTTCCTCAGTGCATACTGGTACCTCTGAGCCGCTTCTTTCATCTTCCCTTTCTGCTCAACACAAGGAGGAAAAACAAGCATTGGAGACGAGAACGGAAGCAGAAAATAGAAATAGGAAAGGAACAGATTGAAGGATTCAACAAATGCTCCCACAATATCTTTACTCTGTTATCACTCTCTCTCTGACACGTGTGTGTATGTGTGGGGCGGAGCCTGCACAGTCACGGGGATCCATGAGGACATAAAGTGATCCATTCCTCTTCAGTATGTTCGTGGCTTTAAACTGTTGCTTCTCCACCTCGCTCTGCCTTTTTCCTCTTGATTTGCTGTGTCACTGTTGTGTCTAACGCTGTTATGGAGACTTTTGTTGGGACGTACGTTATTACACTTTTACTACAGAGGGTACCTGAACGCCCCTCGACTTTAGTCGAGCAGCCAATAGTAACGCCAAAAACAGTTCATGGAGCACACGTGTTTGTAGAAAGATATCTGATTGGCTCCTGGATTTATAAATGTCATTTTACAGAGAATAGCTTCACTCTCCACTCAGAACACTGTGATTACAATATGCTCACAGATTTAAAGCTTTAAACATGTTCATAAATGATTCTTTACCCCTTTAGCACTGAAAGAATATCTGTAAAAGTCAGGTTTTTTAGGTTTATTAGCTCAATTCTTTGTCATCATTATCATGGATACCAGATTTCAACTTGTAAATGCATCATGCTAACAAACACTAGGTAAGAAAATACATCATGCTAAGAAAACTGCTACATAATAGACAGAAGAAAAGCCGGAATTACACTAATATTGTGCACCAAAAGCCAGCATATAGCATCATTTTTGCAAAATGTTCCAAGTTTTAGCGTTCTACTTTTTTTTAAAGCCTACTGCTTTTTTTTTCTGGACATCTCTGCATTACCTTGTAGAGTATATTTCCCTCCTCCATCAGCTTCTGCAGGAGGATGATGAGTATATCAGGCTTGGATGTAGCCATGGCCCAGGCAGCGTTCCCTGTGGAGATGGACAACACGTCAAATTGTTTTTTACACTCTGCACAAATGTTGTCATATGTTCTGGAAATTGGTGTGAGGTTACCTAATAATTGTACCTGATCGATCGTAAGGAGACGTTCTGTAGCCTTAGATTATTGCGAGCAGTTAAGAAAGAGTGAAGAGAAAAGAGGTCATGCAGCAGTGAGCGTTGTCAGATGTAATGAAAAGAAAAGTGTGTGTGTGCGAGTGTGTGTGTTCTTAGAGGTAAAGGCATGCAGGAGGTGCTTCTGGAAAAATAGGAAAGCTGATTTTTTTTTTGTAGCGAAGTCCCAGCAGCAGGTGATATCTTAAAGAATAACTCAACCCCAAGGTTTTGGCTGACGTGCGTCTAGACTAGAAATTCAAAATAACTCCTTAATTATGGGTGGAGCTTCTGAAGCAGTTAGGACACGCCCAGTCTATAAGATAAAACCGTCCAAAAACAATCTATGCTATGTTAACTACCTACTCAATACTCACTATAGTTCTCAATCCAACCTACTCAACACAGGGTTAGGTACTAATCCTAGACTGACAGGTGCTAATTTTTATAAGAGGGGCGGAGCCAACAGTGGTGGTTCGTAACTTAAATAGTAACAAAACCCCAAAACCGCTTTTTTTCTGCTGAATACAAATGCAGAGTGATTATTGCTATTGGCTGAGAACAAGATCATGTGACGTTTTGGGACCATCTTGCTTCGCAAACAAGCACTGTTAGCCCCGCCCCTTTCATAAAAACTAGCACCTGTGAGCTCTACAATCTGTGGTGAGTAAGTTGGATTGAGAGAAGAGTGAATAAAGAGGTACATTGAGTAATGAGTAGCTCGTAAACATAGCATAGTTTGTTCATTGGAGATTTTATAGTATAGACTGGGCGTGTCTTAACTGCTCCAGGAGCCCCGCCCATAATCAAAGCATTATTTGAATTTCCCTCATAGTGGCAGGTCAGGAGAAAGCAGGGGTTTAGTTACTCTTTAAGAAGCCATCAAAATGTCACAAACTACCATTCTCAGCCAATAGTACATTTTGATTGTAAGAACCAGGTTTAAACCTTTAGTCACACCTACATTTTTACAACAAGATATGACAAATTGAAACACTTTGACTAGAATATCAAGAGTTGGACTAGGATCACAAAACAAAACTATTCAACACCCAAATACATCTGTTTTCAGCAGTAAAAAAAGTCAGTGTCTTAGTTGAGCAGCACATGAGGAAGAATACACACACACACACTCTCAGAGACAAACAACAGTGAGTGAATGAAAACATTCATGCTTACTCTTAGGAGCATGAGATTTAGAGCAAGATAGAAATGACTACAACACTCACACAGTCATTAGTGTGTTCTAAAGTATTGAAAAGTCAGTGAGAAACATTCCAAAAAGCTAAATAATGGTCTGTAAGTTTGCAAAACGTACCCAGCTTGGCTCCTTTCTTCAGTAGAGTCACCACCACTGATGTGTTCCTACAGCCGATGGCTCGGTCCAGAGGCCTCATCCCACTGTGGTCAACGTGCTCTATCACTGCTCCTTGTTCCACTAAATACTGAACCTAGACAAAAGCACAGAACACAAAATGACTTATTCACAGTCAGGAGATGGACTAACACACAACAGCATGGACCCAATAACACAACTGGGATTGTTTTCAGGCCAGAGTGTAAGTTTTAAACAAGGATCTGTGTTAAAGACAAAGTTTACTTACAATCTCTGCATCTCCATAGAAGGCTGAGAGATCCAGAGGAGTTCGTCCATTTTTATCTGTGTGGTCGATCACTGCACCTTTCTCCACCAAGAACTGCACCACTTTCTTATGACCTTTTAAACAAGCCCAGCTCAGAGGCATCAGGCCCTCTTTATCCATAGACAATAAAGATGCACCTTTGAGATAAACAACAATCATTAAAACACTCAGCACACAGATAACTGATGATTGTGGAGTGCTGATGTGGCTGCAGCTGTAGCTCACCTTTAGAAAGCAAGAACTCAACGGTGCTCAGGTGACCCTCACATGCTGCCACCATCAGTAGAGTCCTGCCCTGTTTGTCACTGACGTTAATGTCTGCACCGTGTTGCAACAACAGCTCTGCAATCTGATCAAAACACATTATTAGAGATGAAACAGAATCACACACAGTAACTGTGTTGGTTTAGAATGCAAAGTATAGTTTCTAAAGATCATATTCCTTCAGAAATGGTTTGTTTTAGTTAAATAAGTGGATTAAGTAGACTGAAGATATCTATTATTTCTAGTAACTAATGGTAATTTTCCTGGCATCAATGAAGATTGATCAGCACCATCGCTACCTCGAAATTACTTCTGGTTAGCTTCGAGGTGAATATTGTATTTTACACCATATAAATAAAGTTTAATTTAATTTAACATCTTGTCCTGACCTTTTATTAATTTAACTTTAATTTCATTTTCAAGAGAAGTTTCCAACCTTTATTAGCATTTTGTCTTGTTTTGGTAAAAATGGGGTGTTGGCAAACTATGAAGAACATTTTCTTCTCGGTGAAAAGAATAGGAATCCTTTTTGTGGACTCACAATGAGGGGGAAAATCATTTTCAAGAGTCATTTTCCATTAAATTCAGAAAAAAAATCTTTAATCATATAATCTTTAAAAAGATTAAAAATCACATTAACACCTAAATTTCGGAATGAAAATGGCCATTTTGAATAAAATGTATTATTAATAACTTTAATTTGTAAAACACTTCACATTTAGGAATGTTTAAGGTATAGAGGAGGATTTTCCTGAAGTTTAGATAAGAAATACCCTCTCCACTTTTTGGAAAAAAAACATGCACAACACTACCTGCTCCCAAGAGGGAACGCCTATTAAACGAGTGCGAGAGAGCGTGCTCGAGGAAAACTGGGCTGTTAACAAGTTGATGTCGGCATCGCTCAAACAGGCTTACTCACCCGGTGAGAACGGCAAGCTTCAATAAATGGCTGAAACCGTAGCTCACAAGACACATACACACTTGTGAAGGTGCGTTCACACCGACTAAAGCGACTACAGTCACTTCAATCGCCCGTGATGAGTGAACATAGTGGCGCTTTTTGGTCACTTCATCGCTCCAGTGACGTGATGACCAGGGAACTGTGTCTGTGTGTGTGTGTGTGTGTGTGTGTGTCTGTGTGTGTGTCGGCTGCTGACGGGGGAGAGAGAGGGTTGATTACTTCTTCTCTGGCCGTATCATAGACGGCGCCGCTTTAACGGTTTAAATGATCAACTCACGGGGTTACGAAAACATGAGTTCATGCAGAATGTAGGCTTATTCAAGAAGTTAAGCGCTTTAATTTTACCCCGGTAAATTCAAGAGGTCTTGGCTGCAGACCTCCGCTGCAGCCGTCTCACTGTAATGGGTGGGAGGGGCAGCTGCCTCGGCTCTACAGACAGTGACGGACGGGAGAGCTGTCGCTTGAAGTTCACATTTTTCAACTTTGAGCGACGAGGTCGAGCTTGACTAGTCACGCAAGTCGCTTGAGGGGAGATACCTTGAGGTTGTGTCATTTCTATTGATTTGAATGTAATTTAGTCGCTTCAGTCACTCCAGTCACGTTCGGTGTGAACACACCTTTAGTGCACATGCGCAGCAAGTGAAAACTAGCTGGGGATGAGCACGTATGACAGCTTTACGTCATAATGATTGACAATTAGGAGGACCAACAGTCTAGATGATCCGCCCAGAATTGGAAGCCAAAATAACATCCTCCACAATACCTTTAGTGTAGTGTAGTGTATGGTTTATTCTGATTTTAATTCTGCTTAAACATGTTTTCCATGTAAACATGAAGCAGAATACTTAAATTCTGAATAATTAATTCTGAATTAAAATCATTATGTAACCATTAATAGTGTTATGGGATCACAAAATCAATTTCAGGGACAAATAAAATAATTGTTTTCTTTGTTTCTGAAAACTTAGCTCATGGAACTTATCGTAACACTGGCAGTATCCACATTTTTTTTAATCTGAAACTTGTATAAACTGTAATCGTGTGGATAACAGAAGAAAATGTACAATAATTTAACAGTTTTAAATGAAAAAGTCTTCCCATATGTTTTAGCAACAGTGCACGAACCTGCCAGTGCCCCTGTCTCACAGCACAGAACAGAGGAGACACCCCCCTCCGATTGACCTGCTGCACTGCTGAGCTCTGCTCCAGCAGGAAGCTGCACACCTCCATCTTCCCCCGGCCCGCCGCTGCCGTCAATGCTGAAGAGAGAGGAGAGAAAAACACACGGGTTAGTGTTTGCTGATGTAGAGCTGACTCGTTCACTGGTTTTATCCAAAAGAAGGTGAAGTAAACACAGAACCCTCTTTATTAGAGCTAAAGTAGACACTAAATGAAGATTATTAAACACAATGGACAACACATGCCGTGCAGACAACATGTACGGCCCAAGCAAGGCTGAAGTAAAACTGGGATATAAATAAATTAAAAGCTCCCAATGTTGTGAATTCTTTGCAGAGAACAAATGACCAGAGAAAAGCTCAATGACTGAACTTGGATGATTATATTTTACGCTCTTTCAACTTGTTCTGGCTTTTTGCAGCAATAAATATTTATTCAGTGCATCAGTAGACAATCATTAGAGGAAAAGGTCAAGCACTTCTGTTTAGCTGTCATTCTTTTGGATATTCCGTGTTCATTTTCAAGGCCAGATAAAAGTGGCTTTATTAAAAAGACATTGTTTTGGTGTTTGGTGGCTTACAGTTTGTCAGCATTCTAACAAAGTGAGTCCAATTTTTAACTTCACATTTTTAAAGTTCAAAGTAGTACTTTTTTATTCTTTGGTGCAGCTCACTGATTTGAGTTTTTTAGGAGCAGTCGTTCATCGTCCTATGTTTGTAAAACCAGTCATCAGCCTGAGTTCAGCGCTCCATTACTGGGTCTTAAAGCCCACCCACAAACTGGAATGACACTGTGCTGAAGATGGGATTGTAGATGAGGGTAATAAAAAGACCATGACATACACTAACCAGACGTTGAGTTTGTCTCCTCACTTCACTTTATTTAGACTTTGAGCACATTTTCCCAGAGGATGAAGGTTTAATAAACATGATTAAAGATAAACGCATTGATTTATGACAGAAGTTTGCCTAATATGTTTGAGTTTTATGGAGTTTATAGATTAAATGCGGCATCTCTGGAGATTTGAAATCTATGTCAAGTTTTGTATGTATTCAGATGTAATCCTCTGCCCTGTTTTAAAGTAGGTGGAAACTTATTTTACATTTTTAAATGAAACCATCCCTCTTCCACGCTCCACAGGGACCCCCCTGGTTCCCCCAGTTGCACAGAGTAATTTAATTAAAGCTGAGCTGTAACTACACCACAGTAAAAGGTGAGTGTGTGTGGCCATTGAAATGCAGTGCAGACGACTGACATGAAGAAATGTTGCCATTAGAAAACAGGAAAGCCAAAGGCAAACATTATTTGTTTGGTTGTCATAGCAACATTTGCACAGGAGTTTAAACTGGTAAATCAACAGGAAACTAAAATAGAGAGTATTAACTCATTGACTGCCATTGATGTACATGTACGTCATTTAAAATCCAAATGTTCACTGCCATTGACGTTTATGTACGTCAATTGTGTTTTTCAACGGGGGTTGCTAGGAGACACTGAGGCTAAGTTCTCCCATGGATATGACTTGTACTTTGGTGTAGTGACCAACTGGTGCCATGTAGGTGGCAGCACTGCAGCTTCGGATGAGAGATTAGCCGCGATGGACATATGTAGCCAAGAAGAAGAGGAAGAGTTGATGAGGGAGTGGGTGGCGAAGCCCGGGCAGCTCACACTCGAGCAGAGCATGCATCGACCTAAGTGGACTATAGTGTGTCAATTGTGAAAAAAGACAATCAGCGACCCAGGCCAAGCGGTGAGACCTGGCGCCCCCCACGACGCACCTCCCCAGGGACAAGCCCATCCGCCGAGACACGACTGCATTGCAGGGCCTGCCGTACCTCCCGCATGCAGCTCCACAGCCCACCACAGCAAGCTGACCCACCCAGTGCAAGGGCAAAAAAACACGATACACATACATACCTGTAAATAAGTTCATATATATTGTCAAATGTGAAAATTGTAATGGTACATTGTTATATATTTGTAAAATAATAATGGTTTTGCCATCAAAAGCCCTGTCTATGTTGTTTTTGTTGTTTTATAGATGGAAACCAATGTTCAGATATTTGAGGTGTCACTAAAGCTAAAAACATTAGCCTCAAAGTCACTGTCTTGCTTGACAGGTTTTTTTTTTTTGTGTGAAACCTACCACTATTCGACTGCTGATTACCGAAGAACGAAACAAGCAAGAATAATTTTTTTTTCTGAGTATTTTAGTCCGATTTTACATAGTCAAAGTACAAAATATTCTGTGGGTCTTGAAATGCTCTAAAATGGCTGCACACAAACAGACCAGAGAGGCATAAAAATTGAAAAAAAAATGATTTTTTTTTTCTGCGAAAAGGCTATCACATGACCCTAAAAACTAGAGCAAACATAATGTGCACACTAGAACTAGGATGATAATGTAGTAAAGCATGAAAAATGAGAAAAAGTGAAAAACGAGGGAAAAAATGACAACCCCCCCCAAATCAGAGGTAACGCTATAGTAAGGCATAAAAATTGAGGAAAAAAAAAATTTCTGGGATAAGGCTATCGCATGACCCTAAATACTAATGCTAATATGATGTGTACACTTAAACTGGGATGAAATACAGTAAGGAGTATAAACATGAAAGTAAGTTGAACATGAGGAAAAATGACAAACACCCCAAAATAGAGATAAGGGTATAGTAAGGCATGAAAAATAAAATCAAAAAATTATTATTATTTTTTTTCTGAGATAAGGCTATCACATGACCCTAAAAACTAGAGCAAATATGATGTACACACTTAAACTGGTATGAAAATACAGTAAGGCATGAAAAATGAAAAGAGATAAAGCTATCACATGATTCTTAACACTAGAGCAAATATGATGTGCATGCTTAAACTCGGATGAAAATGCAGTAAGGCATGAAAAATTTGAAAAAACTGAAAAATGAGGAAAAAATGACAAACACCCCAAATTAGAGGTATGGCTATAGTTAGGCATAAAAATTGAAAAAAAAAAAAAAAAATAGAATTTTTTTTTTAGATAAGGCTATCACATGACCCTAAAAACTAGTTCTAATATGATGTGCACACTTAAACTCGGATGAAGATGCAGTAAGGCAAGATAAATTAGCAAAAAGTGGAAAATGAGGAAAAAAATGACAAACACCCCAAATCAGAGGTAAGGCTATATAGTAAGGCATGAAATTTGAAAAAAAAAAAAAAGATTTTTTTTTTTTTTTTACTGAGATAAGGCTATCACATGATCCTAAAAACCAGAGCAAATATAATGTGCACACTAGAACTAGGATGAAAAAGTATTAAGGCATAAAACATTAGAAAAAACTGGAAAATGAGGAAAAAAATGACAAACACCCCAAATCAGAGGTAAGGCTATAGTAAGGCATAAAAATTGGTAAAAAAAAAAAAATAAGGCTATCACATGACCCTAAATACTAATGCTAATATGATGTGTACACTTAAACTGGGATGAAATAGAATAAGGAGTATAAAAATGAAAATAAGTTGAAGATGAGGAAAAAATGACAAACACCCCAAAATAGAGATAACGGTATAGAAAGGCATGAAAAATAAAATCAAAAAATTATTATTTTTTTTTTTCTGAGATAAGGCTATCACATGACCCTAAAAACTAGAGCAAATATGATGTACACACAAACTGGGATGAAAAAGCAGTAAAGCATGAAAAATGAGAAAAAGTGAAAAATGAGGGGAAAAAATGGCAAACCCCCCAAATCAGAAGAAAGGCTATAGTAAGGCATAGAAATTGAAAAAAAAAAAAAAATAGAATTTTTTTTTAGATAAGGCTATCACATGACCCTAAAAACTAGTTCTAATATGATGTGCACACTTAAACTAGGATGAAAATGCAGTAAGGCAAGATAAATTAGAAAAAACTAGAAAATGAGGAAAAAATGACAAACACCCCAAATTAGAGGTATGGCTATAGTTAGGCATAAAAATTGAAAAAAAAAAAATTTAATTTTTTTTTTTTTTTTTTTTTTTGAGATAAAGCAATCGAATGATCCTTAAAACTAGAGCAAATATAATGTGCACACTCGAACTAGGATGAAAAAGTAGTAAGGCATAAAAAATGAAAAAAAAAAATTTTTTTATTTTTTTTTTTTTTTTTTACTGAGATAAAGCTATCACATGATCATTAAAACTAGAGCAAATATGATGTGCACGCTTAAACTGGGATGAAAATGCAGTAAGGCATGAAAAATGAGAAAAAACTGGAAAATGAGGAAAAAAATGACAAACACCCCAAATTAGAGGTAAGGCTATAGTAAGGCATAAAAATTGAAAAAAAAAAAAAATATAGAATTTTTTTTTAGATAAGGCTATCACATGACCCTAAAAACTAGTTCTAATATGATGTGCACACTTAAACTAGGATGAAAATGCAGTAAGGCAAGATAAATTAGAAAAAAGTGGAAAATGAGGAAAAAATGACAAACACCCCAAATCAAAGGTAAGGCTATAGTAAGGCATAAAAATTGAAAAAAAAAAAATTTGATTTTTTTTTTTTTTTACTGAGATAAAGCTATCACATGATCCTTAAAACTAGAGCAAATATGATGTGTACACTTAAACTCAGATGAAAATGCAGTAAGGCATGAAAAATTTGAAAAAACTGAAAAATGAGGAAAAAATGACAAACACCCCAAATTAGAGGTATGGCTATAGTTAGGCATAAAAATTGAAAAAAAAAAAAAAAATAGAATTTTTTTTTTAGATAAGGCTATCACATGACCCTAAAAAATAGTTCTAATATGATGTGCACACTTAAACTGGGATGAAAATGCAGTAAGGCATGAAAAATTAGAAAAAACTGGAAAATGAGGAAAAAAATGACAAACACCCCAAATTAGAGGTAAGGCTATAGTAAGGCATAAAAAAATTGAAAAAGAAAAAAAAATAGAATTTTTTTTTTAGATAAGGCTATCACATGACCCTAAAAACTAGTTCTAATATGATGTGCACACTTAAACTAGGATGAAAATGCAGTAAGGCAAGATAAATTAGAAAAAAAAGGAAAATGGGGAAAAAATGACAAACACCCCAAATCAGAGGTAAGGCTATAGTAAGGCATAAAAATTGAAAAAAAAAATATTAGATTTTTTTTTTTTTTACTGAGATAAAGCTATCACATGATCCTTAAAACTAGAGCAAATATGATGTGCAAACTAAAACTAGGATAAAAATGCAGTAAGGCATGAAAAATTAGAAAAACAATGGAAAATGAGGAAAAAAATGACAAACACCCCAAATCAGAAGAAAGGCTATATAGTAAGGTATAAAAATTGAAAAAAAAAAAAAATAGAATTTTTTTTTGAGATAAGGCTATCACATGACCCTAAAAACTAGTTGTAATATGATGTGCACACTTAAACTGGGATGAAAATGCAGTAAGGCATGAAAAATGAGAAAAAGTGAAAAATGAGAAAAAAGTAATCCCCAAATCAGAGGTAAGGCAACAAAACTGAAAAAGCTCAATAACTTTATTTATTGGCAATACCAGGGATTGAACCTAAGGTTTCATACCTGCAATCCATGCACTCTACCACTGAGCTACATCCACACAGTCACCATTCTATAATGTGAAAGATATTGGAAAATTAAAATAAAAAAAAGGCATAAAAGCTTTTAAAAAAATTTATCTTTTTTTCTGAGCTAAGGCTATCACATGACCTTAAAAATGTATTCAAATGTGAAGTGCACACTTAAACTGGGATGAAAATACAGTAAGGAGTATAAAAATGAAAATAAGTTAAAGATGAGGAAAAAAATGACAAACACCCCAAAATAGAGATAAGGGTATAGTAAGGCATGAAAAATAAAATATATATTTTATTTTTTTTACTGAGATAAAGCTATCACATGATCCTTAAAACTAGAGCAAATATGATGTGTACACTTAAACTGGGATGAAAATGCAGTAAGGCATGAAAAATTAGAAAAAACTGGAAAATGAGGAAAAAAATGACAAAGGTAAGGCTATAGTAAGGCATAAAAATTGGAAAAAAAAAAAAATAAGGCTATCACATGACCCTAAATACTAATGCTAATATGATGTGTACACTTAAACTGGGATGAAATAGAGTAAGGAGTATAAAAATGAAAATAAGTTGAAGATGAGAAAAAAATGACAAACACCCCAAAATAGAGATAACTGTATAGTAAGGCATGAAAAATAAAATCAAAAAATTATTATTATTTTTTTTCTGAGATAAGGCTATCACATGACCCTAAAAACTAGAGCAAATATGATGTACACACTTAAACTGGTATGAAAATACAGTAAGGCATGAAAAATGAAAAGAGAAAAAATTTGATTTTTTTTTTTTTTTTTACTGAGATAAAGCTATCACATGATCCTTAACACTAGAGCAAATATGATGTGCACGCTTAAACTGGGATGAAAATGCAGTAAGGCATGAAAAATGAGAAAAAACTGAGAAATGAGGAAAAAATGACAAACACCCCAAATCAGAGGTAAGGCTATAGTAAGACATGAAATTTGAAAAAAAAAAAAATATAGAATTTTTTTTTAGATAAGGCTATCACATGACCCTAAAAACTAGTTCTAATATGATGTGCACACTTAAACTAGGATGAAAATGCAGTAACGCAAGATAAATTAGAAAAAAGTGGAAAATGAGGAAAAAATGACAAACACCCCAAATCAAACGTAAGGCTATAGTAAGGCATAAAAATTGAAAAAAATAAAATTTGATTTTTTTTTTTTTTTTTTAAGATAAGGCTATCACATGACCCTAAAAACTAGAGCAAATATAATGTGCACACTCGAACTAGGATGAAAAAGTAGTAAGGCATAAAAAATGAAAAAAAAAAAAAATTAGATTTTTTTTTTTTTTTTTACTGAGATAAAGCTATCACATGATCCTTAAAACTAGAGCAAATATGATGTGTACACTTAAACTGGGATGAAAATGCAGTAAGGCATGAAAAATGAGAAAAAACTGAAAAATGAGGAAAAAAATGACAAACACCCCAAATTAGAGGTAAGGCTATAGTAAGGCATAAAAATTGAAAAAAAAAAATATATAGAATTTTTTTTTAGATAAGGCTATCACATGACCCTAAAAACTAGTTCTAATATGATGTGCACACTTAAACTAGGATGAAAATGCAGTAAGGCAAGATAAATTAGAAAAAAGTGGAAAATGAGGAAAAAATGACAAACACCCCAAATCAAAGGTAAGGCTATAGTAAGGCATAAAAATTGAAAAAAAAAAAATTTGATTTTTTTTTTTTTTTACTGAGATAAAGCTATCATATGATCCTTAAAACTAGAGCAAATATGATGTGTACACTTAAACTCAGATGAAAATGCAGTAAGGCATGAAAAATTTGAAAAAACTGAAAAATGAGGAAAAAATGACAAACACCCCAAATTAGAGGTATGGCTATAGTTAGGCATAAAAATTGAAAAAAAAAAAAAAAAATAGAATTTTTTTTTAGATAAGGCTATCACATGACCCTAAAAACTAGTTCTAATATGATGTGCACACTTAAACTGGGATGAAAATGCAGTAAGGCATGAAAAATTAGAAAAAACTGGAAAATGAGGAAAAAAATGACAAACACCCCAAATTAGAGGTAAGGCTATAGTAAGGCATAAAAAAATTGAAAAAAAAAAAAAATAGAATTTTTTTTTTAGATAAGGCTATCACATGACCCTAAAAACTAGTTCTAATATGATGTGCACACTTAAACTAGGATGAAAATGCAGTAAGGCAAGATAAATTAGAAAAAAAAGGAAAATGGGGAAAAAATGACAAACACCCCAAATCAGAGGTAAGGCTATAGTAAGGCATAAAAATTGAAAAAAAAAATATTAGATTTTTTTTTTTTTTACTGAGATAAAGCTATCACATGATCCTTAAAACTAGAGCAAATATGATGTGCAAACTAAAACTAGGATGAAAATGCAGTAAGGCATGAAAAATTAGAAAAACAATGGAAAATGAGGAAAAAAATGACAAACACCCCAAATCAGAAGAAAGGCTATATAGTAAGGTATAAAAATTGAAAAAAAAAAAAAATAGAATTTTTTTTTGAGATAAGGCTATCACATGACCCTAAAAACTAGTTGTAATATGATGTGCACACTTAAACTGGGATGAAAATGCAGTAAGGCATGAAAAATGAGAAAAAGTGAAAAATGAGAAAAAAGTAATCCCCAAATCAGAGGTAAGGCAACAAAACTGAAAAAGCTCAATAACTTTATTTATTGGCAATACCAGGGATTGAACCTAAGGTTTCATACCTGCAATCCATGCACTCTACCACTGAGCTACATCCACACAGTCACCATTCTATAATGTGAAAGACATTGGAAAATTAAAATAAAAAAAAGGCATAAAAGCTTTTAAAAAAATTTATCTTTTTTTCTGAGCTAAGGCTATCACATGACCTTAAAAATTTATTCAAATGTGAAGTGCACACTTAAACTGGGATGAAAATACAGTAAGGAGTATAAAAATGAAAATAAGTTAAAGATGAGGAAAAAAATGACAAACACCCCAAAATAGAGATAAGGGTATAGTAAGGCATGAAAAATAAAATATATATTTTATTTTTTTTACTGAGATAAAGCTATCACATGATCCTTAAAACTAGAGCAAATATGATGTGTACACTTAAACTGGGATGAAAATGCAGTAAGGCATGAAAAATTAGAAAAAACTGGAAAATGAGGAAAAAAATGACAAAGGTAAGGCTATAGTAAGGCATAAAAATTGGAAAAAAAAAAAATAAGGCTATCACATGACCCTAAATACTAATGCTAATATGATGTGTACACTTAAACTGGGATGAAATAGAGTAAGGAGTATAAAAATGAAAATAAGTTGAAGATGAGAAAAAAATGACAAACACCCCAAAATAGAGATAACGGTATAGTAAGGCATGAAAAATAAAATCAAAAAATTATTATTTTTTTTTTTCTGAGATAAGGCTATCACATGACCCTAAAAACTAGAGCAAATATGATGTACACACTTAAACTGGTATGAAAATACAGTAAGGCATGAAAAATGAAAAGAGAAAAAATTTGATTTTTTTTTTTTTTTTTTACTGAGATAAAGCTATCACATGATCCTTAACACTAGAGCAAATATGATGTGCACGCTTAAACTGGGATGAAAATGCAGTAAGGCATGAAAAATGAGAAAAAACTGAAAAATGAGGAAAAAATGACAAACACCCCAAATCAGAGGTAAGGCTATAGTAAGACATGAAATTTGAAAAAAAAAAAATATAGAATTTTTTTTTAGATAAGGCTATCACATGACCCTAAAAACTAGTTCTAATATGATGTGCACACTTAAACTAGGATGAAAATGCAGTAACGCAAGATAAATTAGAAAAAAGTGGAAAATGAGGAAAAAATGACAAACACCCCAAATCAAACGTAAGGCTATAGTAAGGCATAAAAATTGAAAAAAATAAAATTTGATTTTTTTTTTTTTTTTTTTGAGATAAGGCTATCACATGACCCTAAAAACTAGAGCAAATATAATGTGCACACTCGAACTAGGATGAAAAAGTAGTAAGGCATAAAAAATGAAAAAAAAAAAAATTAGATTTTTTTTTTTTTTTTTACTGAGATAAAGCTATCACATGATCCTTAAAACTAGAGCAAATATGATGTGTACACTTAAACTGGGATGAAAATGCAGTAAGGCATGAAAAATTAGAAAAAACTGGAAAATGAGGAAAAAAATGACAAACACCCCAAATCAGAGGTAAGGCTATAGTAAGGCATAAAAATTGGGGGGAAAAAAATTGATTTTTTTTTTTTTTTTTTTGATAAAGCTATCACATGATCCTTAAAACTAGAGCAAATATGATGTGCACACTTAAACTGGGATGAAAATGCAGTAAGGCATGAAAAATGAGGAAAAAACTGGAAAATGAGGAAAAAAATGACAAACCCCCCAAATCAGAAGAAAGGCTATAATAAGGCATAAAAATTGAAAAAAAATAAATTGATTTTTTTTTTTTTTTTAGATAAAGCTATCACATGATCCTTAAAACTAGAGCAAATATGATGTGCAAACTAAAACTAGGATGAAAATGCAGTAAGGCATGAAAAATTAGAAAAAAATGGAAAATGAGGAAAAAAATGACAAACACCCCAAATCAGAAGAAAGGCTATATAGTAAGGCATAAAAATTGAAAAAAAAAAAAAATAGAATTTTTTTTTTAGATAAGGCTATCACATGACCCTAAAAACTAGTTGTAATATGATGTGCACACTTAAACTGGGATGAAAATGCAGTAAGGCATGAAAAATGAGAAAAAGTGAAAAATGAGAAAAAAGTAGTCCCCAAATCAGAGGTAAGGCAACAAAACTGAAAAAGCTCAATAACTTTATTTATTGGCAATACCAGGGATTGAACCCAAGGTTTCATACCTGCAATCCATGCACTCTACCACTGAGCTACATCCACACAGTCACCATTCTATAATGTGAAAGACATTGGAAAATTAAAATAAAAAAAGGCATAAAAGCTTTAAAAAAAAATTATCTTTTTTTCTGAGCTAAGGCTATAACATGACCTTAAAAATTAATTCAAATGTGAAGTGCACACTTAAACTGGGATGAAAATACAGTAAGGAGTATAAAAATGAAAATAAGTTAAAGATGAGGAAAAAAATGACAAACACCCCAAAATAGAGATAAGGGTATAGTAAGGCATGAAAAATAAATTTTTTTTTTTTTTTTTTTCTGAGAAAAGGCTATCACATGACCCTAAAAACTAGAGCAAATATGATGTGCACACTAAAACAAGGATGAAAAAGTAGTAAAGCATGAAAAATGAGAAAAAGTGAAAAATGAGGAAAAAAATGACAAACCCCCCAAATCAGAAGAAAGGCTATAGTAAGGCATAAAAATTGAAAAAAAAAATTAGATTTTTTTTTTTTTTACTGAGATAAAGCTATCACATGATCCTTAAAACTAGAGCAAATATGATGTGTACACTTAAACTGGGATGAAAATGCAGTACGGCATGAAAAATTAGAAAAAAATGGAAAATGAGGAAAAAAATGACAAACACCCCAAATCAGAAGAAAGGCTATATAGTAAGGCATAAAAATTGAAAAAAAAAAAAAAATAGAATTTTTTTTTTTAGATAAGGCTATCACATGACCCTAAAAACTAGTTGTAATATGATGTACACACTTAAACTGGGATGAAAATGCAGTAAGGCATGAAAAATGAGAAAAAGTGAAAAATGAGAAAAAAGTAATCCCCAAATCAGAGGTAAGGCAACAAAACTGAAAAAGCTCAATAACTTTATTTATTGGCAATACCAGGGATTGAACCCAAGGTTTCATACCTGCAATCCATGCACTCTACCACTGAGCTACATCCACACAGTCACCATTCTATAATGTGAAAGACATTGGAAAATTAAAATAAAAAAAGGCATAAAAGCTTTAAAAAAAATTTATCTTTTTTTCTGAGCTAAGGCTATAACATGACCTTAAAAATTAATTCAAATGTGAAGTGCACACTTAAACTGGGATGAAAATACAGTAAGGAGTATAAAAATGAAAATAAGTTAAAGATGAGGAAAAAAATGACAAACACCCCAAATCAGAAGAAAGGCTATAGTAAGGCATAAAAAATGAAAAAAAAAAAATTTGATTTTTTTTTTTTTACTGAGATAAAGCTATCACATGATCCTTAAAACTAGAGCAAATATGACGTGTACACTTAAACTGGGATGAAAATGCAGTAAGGCATGAAAAATTTGAAAAAACTGGAAAATGAGGAAAAAAATGACAAACACCCCAAA
Organism: Gouania willdenowi; assembly: GCF_900634775.1. Classification (NCBI taxonomy): domain Eukaryota; kingdom Metazoa; phylum Chordata; class Actinopteri; order Blenniiformes; family Gobiesocidae; genus Gouania; species Gouania willdenowi. The sequence continues at coordinate 11,692,315 of NC_041064.1, read as the reverse complement.
TCAGAGGTAAGGCTATAGTCAGGCATAAAAATTGAAAAAAAATAAAAAAAAACATTTTCTGAGATAAGGCTATCACATGACCCTAAATACTAATGCTAATATGATGTGCACACTTAAACTGGGATGAAATAGAGTAAGGCATGAAAAATGAAAAGAGAAAAAATTTGATTTTTTTTTTTTTTTTACTGAGATAAAGCTATCACATGATCCTTAACACTAGAGCAAATATGATGTGCACGCTTAAACTGGGATGAAAATGCAGTAAGGCATGAAAAATTAGAAAAAACTGAAAAATGAGGAAAAAATGACAAACACCCCAAATCAGAGGTAAGGCTATAGTAAGGCATGAAATTTGGAAAAAAAAAAAAAAAGTTGTTTTTTTTTTTACTGAGATAAGGCTATCACATGACCCTAAAACTAGAGCAAATATGATGTGCACACTAAAACTAGGATGAAAAAGCAGTAAAGCATGAAAAATGAGGAAAAAAGATGGCAAACCCCCCAAATCAGAAGAAAGGCTATAGTAAGGCATAAAAATTGAAAAAAAATAAAAAAAAACATTTTCTGAGATAAGGCTATCACATGACCCTAAAAACTAGAGCAAATATAATGTGCACACTAGAACTAGGATGAAAAAGTAGTAAGGCATAAAAATTGAAAAAAAAAAAATTAGATTTTTTTTTTTTTTTACTGAGATAAAGTTATCACATGATCCTTAACACTAGAGCAAATATGATGTGCACACTTAAACTGGGATGAAAATGCAGTAAGGCATGAAAAATGAGAAAAAACTGGAAAATGAGGAAAAAAATGACAAACACCCCAAATTAGAGGTAAGGCTATAGTAAGGCATAAAAATTGAAAAAAAAAAAAATAGAATTTTTTTTGCGGTAAGGCTATCACATGACCCTCAAAACTAGTTCTAATATGATGTGCACACTTAAACTGGGATGAAAATGCAGTAAAGCAAGATAAATTAGAAAAAAGTGGAAAATGAAGAAAAAAATGACAAACACCCCAAATCAGAGGTAAGGCTATAGTAAGGCATGAAATTTGAAAAAAAAAAAAAAAAAGATTTCTTTTTTTTTTTTACTGAGATAAGGCTATCACATGACCCTAAAAACTAGAGCAAATATGATGTGCAAACTAAAACTAGGATGAAAATGCAGTAAGGCATGAAAAATTAGAAAAAACTGGAAAATGAGGAAAAAAATGACAAACACCCCAAATCAGAGGTAAGGCTATAGTAAGGCATAAAAATTGAGGAATGTTACGTGTTTCCTCTATGGCAGGTCTCCCTCCTTCCCCTTTCTGAGTGGCTGTAGCACACCTGATTGCTGTTGGCAATCAGTGTGAGGGAGATTACTTAGGATGGCAGGAGAGAGGAGCAGGCAGAGCAGAGTTGAGCACTGAGCCACACACACACTGCAGGACAGAGGTATAGTGAGGTTTGGTTGTTGCTTGGTTGGTTGTTGTCTTGTCTTGTTGGTTGTTTTGTTGAGTGGTTTGAAACCTTTTTCTATTTAAGTAGCAATTATTTAACTCAGGCATGTTTAGATTGCTGGGCTTTGTTATTTTAGTTTGGCTATAGTCGCCGGTAGTCCTGTTTTCCGGGTTTTCTTTTTTGGTTTAATAGTTAGTTTTGGTTGAGGTAGCTTAGCCAGGGTGGGGCCTGGTCCGATGGCCCATGGAGCGGTTAGCCAGGTTCTTAACCCCTCTTTTCCTTATTTTGGCCGGCGCCTGTAGCCTTTTTGGTTTGTTGATTTATGTTTTGACTCATTAATGTTTTATTTACAATAAACTTGCCAACTCGAACCCTTTTGTCTGTGTCCTTTTGTATATGTTAGTGGTCTCCCTTCATCAAGCCACATTTTCTTGAGGAGACCGTAACAAGGAAAAAAAAAATTTCTGAGATAAGGCTATCACATGACCCTAAATACTAATGCTAATATGATGTGTACACTTAAACTGGGATGAAATACAGTAAGGAGTATAAACATGAAAATAAGTTGAACATGAGGAAAAATGACAAACACCCCAAATTTTAAATAAGGCTATAGTAAGGCATAAAAAAAAGATTTGTTTTTTTCTGAGATAAGGCTATCACATGGCCCTAAAAAATTGTGCAAATATGATGTGCACACTTAAACTAGGATGAAAATGCAGTAAGGCATGAAAAATTAGAAAAAGTGAAAAATGACAGAAAAAATGACAACCCCCCCAAATCAGAAGTAAGGCATTAAAAAAAACATTTAATTCACACAAATTCATTTAATCAATGTTCAAACCTCTACTGCAGCTTATAAATGTTCTTCCATGAGCTGTAATACAAGTAGGAAGCTCGTTACATATAATTACTGCTTATTACAAGCAGCTTCAAAGTGTTAACATTAATAAATATCTAATACTTTTATAGCCTTAAAAATGTGTTAAAGAGTGTAATAAGGCCTTAGTAAGGGGCTTATTGGCTTTTAATTACTGCTCATCAAAGATTATTACAAGCGCCGTAAAATATACAGCGTCCATACGGTCATGAAATACTTGGAAAAGTAATGGAATTTGAAAAACTGATTTTCATGTCTTGAAAAGTCATGGATTATTTTAACCCTTTTGGAAAAGTTTTGGAAATAAAGCCTATTTTATTTTAATGTTTAAAATATGTTAAACCCCAAGGATGTTATCTCAAAATCAAAGTGCAAATTCACTCTCAGCCTCATTTATACAACTGTGCGTAGGTAAGATCGCTTCAGCTGGCGTACGCTAACAACCAGGAAATGCATATGCAAAAAAAGATCTTAGCGCTTCAGAATTAAGTCATGGAAATTTGGTGAAAAGTTTTGGAAAGGTTTTCAAAAATCATTGTGAAAAAAGTGTGGGAAACCATGTATATCGTATTAGCATTAGTGGTTCTCAAATCTGATTACAAAAAAATGTAAAAAGGGATTTCGTCTACCAACTAAAAGCAACACAGCTTGCTTTAAAAGTTCTGTATTCATTGGAATTGTTTTCTAAGCAGATTTCATGACATCTTTATTAATATCTGCAGTACGTTTTAAATTAATATTCTTAACTAATTGTGTCTGTGCATTAACAGTATTATTAACATCATTAGAAAACCAACAACAAATTGCATTTAAAATGTCAATACATGTACTTAGATGTTCACATCATAGGTAGTCTAAATGCATAAAATGCCTTCACTGAATAAATAAAACTTTTAAAATCAAGGGTGTCTTTTTGTCTACTCAGTCTTGTCTGCAATGTAAATCAGCTGATGTCGTCAGTCAGAGAAGTGCTTTGCTCAACGTTATTCCTTTCTGCTGTTTGCCACATTTATTGAAACGACTCAGTATGAAAAAGACTTTCAGAGTTAAAAGACTCTTTTTGGTCGGTGTTATGCAGCATATATTAAAAGCTGAAAGTGACGGGTATGTGGTTGGAAGCTCAGACGTCTGAGCTCCTCGTCTACATTATGTGAGCAACAATGTATAAAAAAGAGCTTGTGCTGCTGGCAGAAATGTAAAAGATCAACGAGAGAATTTTGTTCTACAAAATCTAAAGTAGTAGATAGTTTTAAAGAAAATGCACAGCTGACCAAACTGAGTAGGAACCCACATAAACACAGAAAGTAAAGCTTTTATCAGACAAAGCAGCACAGCAAAACTACCATAAAAAAAAAAATAATTGTGTTAGGCTAGCTGGGCATCTGACAGTGAGAATAATAGATGTGGGACCTTTCACTGCAGCACACAGTGCCATAGCGAATGTTAAAATAACTAGTGATAATACACAAAAGCAATGTAATAGTGAAAGATTGATAAGAACATACCTGTCTCTCCCCACAGAGTGTCATGACTATCTATTTGCACGGCGTGCTCATTCTTCAATGCCAGCAAGCCTCTCACAACCTGTCAAAAAACAAATGTAGATTAATGATGTTCCATTTCAGTATAAGGTACAAAACAATCCATCACACGGTTACAGTAGACGCAAAGCTAATTTTTAATGCGAAATAGTGGAAAATGAATGACTGAATGTATATTTGTTCAATAATTGAAGAACATTAGTAGTCACTAGACCACCATTACAAGGTTACATAAGGCAAATCCAGACTGATTAATCATTAAAACTTTGCATGGTTTAATTCTCCATGCAGTTCAACAGCTTGGCTCAGTTATTTTAAATCAGTTTCTTTTTCAGCTAATGAGGAAACAAACATAACCTCAGAGTCTTCCTCACACCTGAACAGCTGAAGGCACTGCGATCAATCCTCAAAACAAGCAGCTTTGAGTTATCCTGCAGACCTGTGAGCTACCACTGGGCACATCATGTGCTTCAATTAAAATGTTGGATTTTATAGCAGAAAAAAAAATAATGTGCCGCTACAAAAAAGAACATTTAGAGGAGGACATACAGATGTTAGACCACAAGCTATGGCAGCTGTTTAAGGGGTACAAACTCTAGGGAATCAGGACTGCGCGTCTTCAGCGCGTCAGAATGCACCCTCAATCCATTTAGCACGTTTCCCTCTGATGAATATGTAAAGTAGGCGGATCTCTTAAGGGGAGCAAATAAATGGGGGAAAAAAATGTAAATAACTTAATGCAGTGGGCACAATGCAATTCATCAAATCTGGAACGGTTTGCGGTGATTGTTTTAGCACAGGAAAATAGTACGACTGACCAGCAGGTGCAACACACACGCAGAGATCCACTGTAGTAATATTGACACAAAACACAGTGTAGATGAAAAAAAAAGGCTGCAGTTAACCTTTCTAGTATAAGAAAATAATTTAAATAAAACAGTAGTCAATATTAACAGCCACTGAATGAGAAAAAGCTGCACTCCACATCGGCGGCGGTGCTGTGCGTGTGTGGAGTCTGGTGTGTGTGTGTGTGTGACACGATGTGGTGCAAATAGGATGCTGTGCGCGGAGCTGCGTGGATGGCGCTGATGTTTTGACTATTAAACTCGTGCAGTGATTGCACAACGTTAACATATGAGAGGTGTGATGACACAGCGCTAATCAGGAGCTCAGACGTGCTGGATGATGGTCAGTAGATCATCTTCTAATGGTGCAGACTGATTGACAGACTGTGTTGCTGTATTAACTCAGATCAATAGGACTCATATCATTAGGTTATAAAGTTGTTTAAAAAAAGAAAAAAATACTTTTTGTTTATTTAGTTTTCTACCTTATTAAATGTTAGTGCAGCAGACAGAGAAGTCCATCTGCCTCCAATTTAACTTCCTCAAAAGTCTGTGCTTCTGTGCGCCTCACCTCTCCACATTGAATGAGCAAAACACTCATTTAAATAGTGCGGTCTCCACCACTTCTGCACGTGCGCTAATCGTTGCTGTAATTCCTCGCAGCAGGTGAGGAAACTGTTTCACCAAAGGATTTAGGGACGAAACTGGTTTACCACCCTTTATTTCAGAGCTTAGTGAATCCGGCCGAAAGTGTAATAAAGTATAATAAAGCATGTGTGTGCATTAGTCACACCTGTGTGTGTCCCATGCTTGAAGCTGCAATCAAAGCCTGCTGCAGAGTTCTGTTCTTCACAGCACAGTCCTGCTGCTGCCCATCAGAACTCCACTCCAGCTCCAGCAGGTACTGGATGATGTCTGGATGTCCTCGTAGAGCAGCATGGACCAGAGCACACTGTCCACTCTTATCTACATGATCCAGCTGATTATAATATAAAAAATAAAAAAAACACAAAATTCAATGGAGAGCAATTAAAGAGTAATTCCTGCCTGTTTAAGAGACAAAAATGCACAGAGATTCTTACCCTGGCTCCTTTCTTGCAAAGCAACATGACGAGTCCCAAGTGTCCCGCTGCAGCTGAGAAGCAGAGAGGATTCATTCCACTCTCAGACACCACGTCCACACTGGCACCAAACTCCAGCAGCAGCGACACGATTTCTTGGTGCCCAAGGTGGCACTGGACGCAAAGAACTGGGGCATTGTTCAGAACCTCTGTGCGGTAGTTCACATTAGCCCCTCCCAGCATCAGAAGCCGGCTCACCTAGTAGTGAAGAGGAATGAAAAACACAGTGAGGTAGTGTCACCACTTGATGTTTGAATGTAAACCTTTCAAAAACTGTTGAAGTCTCCAGGGAGGATTGAAACATGAAAAACAATAAACATATTTTATTGCTTATGATAACCTGAGGGTGTTAAAAACACAATGTGCTGTTGAATGTTAGAATGCTGCTAGCAATCGTCTGGTGCACAGAACTGAGATTTTCTATTTTTTATTATCATCAAGTTATCTGTTGAATTCTTTTTGTAAATACGTGCACAAAATAGAGGGATTGTAGTATGAGTTGTATTAGTATTGGTGCATCTATAGTGGTTCAATAAACAAAGAGTAAAATGAGTAGACTAAAGAGCCTGATTGTCATAGTTTATTATCAAGTTAATGAAAAACAAAGGAAGCAATATGTTTTATGTGTTAGTAGTCAAAAGTTAAAGCATCAATGCTCCACATAAAGATCAGAGGGCATGGTTACCTTAACATTGGGTGTGTAAAGATTCCTTAAAGAGGCCAAAGCAGCAGAGAGACCATCTGCACTGCAGCTAATCCACAACGCCTGTAGTGCACTGGATGACACGCCTGTTTTTTTACTCATACCCTGAACATGAAAGCACAACAGTCACCAAACAATAAACCAATGTGAATATACATAATACAAAGTGTTATTGTCTCTTTGCACATGGCTTAGCCTCAATTGACTGACAGACATACTTCATATGGAAAGGAAAATGTTCCAGTCACATGGTTTCAATGAGCAGAAGTTTCTGCAGTCATACCTTGAAGATGTGTGCTTTGAGTATGTGGTGTCCCAGCTCCATTGTCTGCTGACGATTCAGTTTTCCCTCTTGGCGGGATGACATAAAAGCCATGAGAGCGTGGCCAGTCCTGCACACAGCATAGAGGATAGACAGCTCTGAGGCCTGGGAATGAAGCCTTATGTGATTCTTATTATACTGCAGATGTAAAGCAGCACACAGTTATTCAGGGATGGTGAGAGAGAGAGAGAGATGAAACCCTGGGCAAGAACTAAGTGAACAAGTGGAAGACATTTTTCACCCATAGGTCCTCTGAATCTTTGTCACCTCAGCTCTCAGTGACTAATTGATGCAGGGCATCATTAAAAGGGCCATGCATGACTGAAGATCACTTGGATCTGGTTAAAATTATCTCTACTTGTGCCCAGTCCCAAACACAGAGCAGAGCTGCTGGGTTTTTGTCTCTCTTTGCATCTTGTGTGCCAGACAAGCAGCTTTTGTTTATTCAACGGTGCAGAAGGAAAGCAGTGAATGACTAGAATATGAAACTGAGCTCTGAGTCACCACAGTGTGAAGGAAAACTGAAATATCGCTTCTTTTTCTTCTACTGATCAAAGGCAGAGGTGAAAGTAATGGATTACAAGTACTCACGTTACTGTAATTGAGTTGCTTTTATGGGTACTTGTACTTTTTAAAGCACATTTCTAAATCAGTAATTTTACTTAGTAATTAGTTACATTTCTTTATCCAACCGTTCCTGAGTAAATTATTATTTTTTGTTTTAAAATGAGACCGACATTGTGAAACTACACAAAATGAAATGACCACAACAGCATTGAATGGAGGTTATTTTCACAGTTTTAGAGTTCATAAATGTAGCTATACTTAGAGCCTGATAATTTATTCATTTTGAATAGTTTGACAAAGGCTTTTATTTTATACAGATGAATTTGTGGAAATTAGATGAATCTAAATCTAATCTAATCTAATATTTTCCTTTTTAAGTTTATACATGAGATGTTTACTGTATGGAAGGGAACCGTGGCAAGATTTATTACCAAAAATAAACGTTAGGGGTGGAAAGTAACTAGTAACTTTTACTTTGAGTACCATTTCATTGAGCAAATTGTTTCTTCTACCTGAGTATTTTATGTATGACTTACTTGTACTTGTACTTGAGTACAATTTCAATCAAGTAACAGTACTTCTACTTAAGTAGTATGTATCAGTACTCTTTACATCTTTGAATGAAAGTGCTTGAATAAACATATATAATATAATAGATATACTGAGAACCACCTACTTTGATCCTTTTATGTTATCAACCCATTCATTCTTGGTGATTATGCTTGTAGCACATTTAAAATGGCCCAATGAATACATCAGAGAGTTTCTAATGGTGTTAATAGCAGTGCATTGATCTTTACTTGAGCTCCAGCATTTACTTGAAAAGCAAAGAACTGACCTGGGGTCACACAGGAAGTCTGTGCTTTCTCCATCAGATCTCCACACCAGCCACTCTCTGAAGGACGGGTGGCAGAACATGCGCGTCTTGTCGCGCCGTTTGATCAGGAAACACGACAGCAGCTCCATGCGTTGCTGGAAGTCGTCCCACGGCAGCTCCCCGTCAATGAAACAGGCGTTGATGGCTTGAAACAGCTGTTCATCAGTTAAAGGGTGCAGCGAGGCCAGAGCCACGTTGAGGATGGGCAGCGAGCGCTCAAAGGCCAGGTTGGTCATGAACTTCATGTTGCACTGCAGCTGATACAGTTCAGCCAGGGAAACGGGAACCACTTTGTAGCTGGAGCTCTTGATGACAAGGTGGCCCCTTTCAAACAGATCCAGGGTCAGTTTGAGGTAAAGGTAGGAGCCCTGGCTGCGTGCTATCAGGTGGCCACTGAGCTTGCCCACAGTAATGGGATCTGCTTTTCCATTCAGGCTAATGTTGTTTATTATGTCCTTGCTGTTACTGACTCGGTACTGGATGTAAGCATTAAGGTCATCGCTTATCTCCTTATTGCTGTTGAAATCATCCAAGGAGATCTTAGAGAAGGGCAAACGACTCGTGATCTCCTGTGGAACACAAATAAAGACTGTTAGCAGGTTATTATTTCATATTTGAGCAATCCTTAAAGCAGTGGTTCCAAACCTTTTTGTTGTTGTGACCACATTTTTATATCACAATTTTGGTGACCCCAGAGACTATTTCTTCCTTTAAAATGTGTTCTCCAAGATAAAGATTTCAAATTTAAACCTTTAACTAAGAAATTATTTTCATGGACAATATAAAACATGAATGTTTAAACAACAGCAAACGTGCATTTGTAATTAAATTAAATTTAAAAATAAATAAATAAAAATATTCCCTGATTCTGTTTGTTATACCGTGTTACAAATACCAAGTGAAAATATGCACCAGATATTTTCATACTAAAATTTTTTTAACTAGATTTATATTTGAGAAAACAAAAGTATAGAAAACAGTTGTTTGAGATTGTGTTTTATTTTGAAAAGGAAAAATAATTATTTAAGCTTTTTTAATTGTGCAAAACATTTAAATCATATTTATTCATTGTTATTTATCTATTTTGTATATATTTTTTATTTATTACTAGACATTTTGGGCAACCCCACATTAGGGCAACGCCCCCAAGGTTGAAAAACTCTGCCTTAATGTCAGGAATTATAATACAGATGATTATGCAGTTAATTTTCTTCCTCTTTTTTTAAAAAAATACGGCAGAAGGAGAATGAAAACATTTGTTACAGTCTAAGCGGCTTGTTTGTTATCGGGCGCCCAGCCTGTGGGGGACCTGAGACTATTTAAACTTGGAAAGCAGAGCTGAGGATGTGAGGAATGCATGGGAAGAAGGCCAGCAGGCGGGGAAAGTTCTCAGCTCACATTTCAATCACTGTCCCACCTTGGGGTTAGAAAAATCAATGCACCCTAATGCCCAATCCTCTACCTGTCTCAGGTTAGACAAACATTGCATCAGTCTGCTATCACTGATACAGCCAACACAATGATCCCCACCAATACCTGAGTGCACAGTGAGCAACGATTCTCAACTTTTAAAAGCACGACTTTGAGGGGTTACACTCAGGAAGTCACCACAGATGTTTTCTGAAGTATGAAAATGGATGTTTGAGCTCACGAAAACCCACAGCGTTGTTTTAGGAAATGGACTAGCCTTGTAACTTATGAGGTTTTTTATCAGGATGCTGCCGCCCATACACGAAGGGAATTGTAAAAAAAACTTGAAAAGATCAGACTGACACAGGATCTATTGCGTTTGGGATGTTTACAGATGTGGCTAAACTGCAGATGCTAACAGACTTCATGACACAAAGGATAAATATGACTGTTGACCACAACGCTTAGAAAGATCTGGATGTCATCAGTATTTCTTTTTGCTAAGTGGGTGATCTGCACTTTGAAAATGTGAAAAAACTGAAGTTGTTCTAATTAGCCGAAATAGCAGGATGAACATTTTTCAGAAATGGTCTAGAACAGTGTTTCTCAAATGGGGGTTCGCGGTTGCACTACAGGGGGTACCTGAGGTAGAGAGAGTGTAAATTAACTAATGAAAGAATTAAAAAATATGGGGTTTTGAAGAGGATTGGAGGAAGAAACTAGTGCGAATGACCATTAAGAGAAGACATTCCTCAGGAAAAGCTCGCTTTTGGCCATTCTCACCGTTTCTTCCTCCAGCCGCTCAGAAAACCGATGCCTGTCTCCACCTGTGTTTAGTGTGGGAGGAGCTTGCAGGTGTCCCAAAATAGTAACAGATGAAAATGTGAGAAAAAAAAACAGGACTGGAAAAAAAAAAAAACGAAGACAAAAAATGTTTTAACTTTGATGGGTAAACAAACAAAAAATTATCAAGACAAAAAAAAATTAAGAGTAAAAAATAAATCAATAAGACAAAAAAAATTTGTGATTTTTTTTTTTTTTCTTCTTTTTTTGTTGTTTTTACAGTGGCCCTAATACTCTTCCGTAGAACAGTTACGATTGGAAATGATAAAAACTATAAAAACAAATGTATTTAGGATGCACTAAATACTGTTTCATTCCACCTATTTACACATGGAGATTCTTTAAAATGTGTGTTATCATTCATTCATTCCATCATTATGTTCTATAGTTGTTTCTTCACAATATTCAGAGCAAAAGGAGGGTACTTGAATTCAAAAATAAGAGAAAGGGGTACTTGAGACTAATGTCTCAGAACCACTGGTCTAGAATGTACCTAAAGGGCTGCTCTATATGGAAATACAAAGGCACAGTCATGTGAAGCAAGACTTGGGGAGGTTTGTGATCTCTTCTGTGAGCAGTTAAAGCTGCAGTCAAACATCTGCAGGATAAGAGCTACACAGATGGACCCAGATAGCTGTGTCCTTCCCGCAGTAAAACCGTGGAGATGATTGTTTAAAGATGTAGCTCACAATGTTTTTTCAAACCCAACTAAGTGGTCTGTAGACACGCACCACTACTTTTAAAGCCTCACCTAAGAAGATCCACATGAGCACAGCGGAGAACACAAAAAACCTGAGTGTGGCCTCACAGCATCACATACTGCAGCTAGCGGTGAACATAAGAGTGTCCCATTGAGTCAACACAATACTTCTATTATATTTGTCTGACTTTAGTTTCATAGGCAGTGGAGGCCTTAAGGTCAGAGGATAAAAGCTAAATGGACATTTCTTTGAAGTAGTTTGGAAACCAAAACTATCTCTAACCCATCACACTTAAATGCTTCCTGACAGCTACACAATGTGTGGCTAATCTGTGACATGCAGAGGGGTCTTTTTTTTTTCAGTCAAATGTGCAAAAAAAAATGAGCATGTATATGATTCATAGTAAATCTAAACTATAAAATAGCACTGGTGCAATTACCTCCAAACTTTACTGTGTACCAGTGATTACAAGAAACAAAGCAACAGGCAATTAAATAAAGTGAATCTGTTGGAGGCAGAGTAACAAGCAGGGGCTGCTACACAAAGACTTTCACACTTGTCAGAGGCTTCCAGAATCTACTGCAACTGTTTCCACTGGGATAATAAAAAAAAAAAAAACAACAAGATTTAACAAGCGATTTACACTGAACAAGGAAGCTGATCCCTACAAAAAAGTTTTTCCTAAAAAGACAAAAAAAGTTCCTTTAACAAGACCACACATACGTTCTTTAACAATGACTTCTTTCTTACCTGAAAGTTGACGCGGACGGTGACCACCAGCTTCAACCAGGAAGGAAACTTTGTGATAATTTTAGTGATGAATGAAGCAATGGTGTCTCCGTAGTCAGGCTTATGGAACTCTGCTTCATTTAGTCCATCAACCAATATTAGGTGGTCATCCTCAGGAATCCTTCGCTCTACAAGCAACAACATTTACAAAATGATCAAATGTAAGAGGACATGGAGAGTAATGCCACTAGATAGAATAAATGCTAAAAAACTTTAAGTGAGGAAGTAGATGTGTTTTATGTATGGACATTTATTTATAAGAAGCAAGAACTCTCAATATAAAAATAATGTTTTAAGTACTTCTAACTTTTTCAGTTAGCTGTCTATCTTTTTCTTTGAGTTTAGGTCACATCAGCTCGCCTGTCTGAGCGACAGGCGAGCTGATGTGGATGCGTGTGTGTGCGTGTGTGTGTGTGTGTGTGTGTGTGTGCGTGTGTGTTTCCCCATTGACAGCGTAAAACCCATCAGAGATAAATGTTGGCTGATCAGTTTCTCATTTTTAGAAAGAAAAGTTGCTGTAAAAGGCTGAAACATTATGTTAAAAGAGTGAAAGCAGATAAATCAATGTGTAACACATAACACAAGTTACTGAATATAAAAGAAGTACTTCTAGTTTTCAAAATCCTCGACTGTTTTTGTCGATTATTAACTGTGACTTTAAAGAGAAAAGTAATCTGCAGAATGAAATCATGACGCTACCTTTGCGAAGCAGCGCTAAAGGCTCGAGGACTCCCCTCCGGAAAGCTGCCATGGGGTCCTGAACACAGGAGCGCAGACTGAGCATGCTCTGGAGGTGCGGCTCCTTCAACAGCAGCTCTCGGTACGCACCAAGTTGATGTGCTCTGCACAGCAGGGCAGCAATACTATGTACAAACTCTGGTACCAAGCAAGTGTAGGTGTTGTCTGCCTGGCAGTAATGATACGCTACCACCTAGAAAACAAAGAAAAACAGAGAATGGGCATTTAGGTTAAATGCGTATTCAATGAATTTTATCTGAAGTTTGGGATTTCTGATCAAAAACATGGCACGTTGGTTATGATGGCCGCTTTTCAAGAACCTGCACATGAAAACGGTCCCAGGAGGTCTTGTCCCTGAAGTTCTGAGCAGGTTATTTCATAGCTCAGAGAATAACAAGCTTTTAGGGTGAAAGGTGAGCAGAGATAGGCAAAATGAAACTACTGCTAATGTAGCATCTTTCATACTAACAGTTATTATCAGTTAATTTAACAATGCTCAGCTGTTCTAAAATGTAACATCAAAATGAGATATTAGAAAAATCTTAGAATTACCCTATCAAATGTATTATTCTTTGTTTTAATTTAAACAACCCTTGTATTGTCTGTAACGCACTATGGGATTTATTTACTGACGATATTGAATGCACACACAGCAGTGTATAAAATGTATCACTTGTTACGTGTTTACATAAATGGAACAAACTTATCCCACAACATGAAAGAATTTGATCTGACTAACAAAACTGTGTAACCCCAGGGAGCATCAGCAATATTTTCCCTGAGTTTGTCAGCAGTTTTAAAGTACCACAAATAAATGAGGTAGTACAAATATGTGCTGACCTGTCAGAATAATTTAATTTCAATGATTGAAAAGAGCTGACAGATTTGAACCAACATACCATAGGTACAAAGCCTGTTGCTTCATACATAACCAATAACAAATATTAGCAGGGTTAATAATATATATTACATCAATGGTTTTCACAAACTATCAAGTTGACTTGTCCCTGATCTTTTGCTGTGTCGTTTACTGAGATAAATCATTTGCAAAGATAAAAGCCACCGACTTTTGAAGACAAAACAAAAATGTAACAGAAGTCCTAATCCAAGATTCAGGAGGAAAACATTTGACTTAGGGGTAGACTTCAGAGTGAAATATCAGCAGATCTGCATTTTTGACAGCTCGTCTCCTCACAGACAAGTGGTCAACCACATGACCTAGTTTACTCACCACCAGGCAAGAAGACAGAACCAGTTGAAACACTGACATTTTTGGTGGGGGAAAGAAACACTTGATCAATAAAGACAATTCTAATGATCAAATAATGTTGAGATAAGATGTGTACAACTGGACACAGATACATTTTAACTCATTCACTGCCAGCCATTTTTAAGCAGCCAACCCCATATTGCCAGGCATTTTAGATCATTTCCACTTATTTTTCAAGACCCACAGAATATTTTGTACTATGACAATCTGAAATCTGAAACCAGATTCTGAAAGATTAGACTCTCTACTTTCATAAAAAAAAATCATAATCAGCAGTTGAATAGAGGTTTCACACAAATTGCCAGTTTTTGACAAAAAGCTGAGAAAAACATCTTTTTCTGAAAAAAAAAACTGTCAGTGACTTTAAAACTTTTTTTTTGCTTTAGGGACACCTCAATATTGTTTCCTTCTATAAAACTACAAAAACAACACTGAGACCGGGCTTTTGATGACAAAATTATTATTATTTTGCTATCTGTGTCAGAATTGAATAGTTTGTTCACTGTATTTTGGCCATCCTCCAAGTCTCTCCCCCGACATTCTCCCAACACGCAACTTCCTCCTCCTCCCGGACATACCGAGTCTCACCACATTTTCTGTCTCGTAAACTCTATTCCTCTCCCTCTGAGCTCTGCCCATCCCAGGTAATGTCACATCCAAAGGTGTGCTGCTACCACCTACATGTCACCAGTTGGTCACTATATCATGGTACAAGCTCGATATTCACAAGGGAGCTTTGTCACACTGTCTCCTAGCAACCTCAGCCGAAAAACACAATTGACGTCTTTAGACGTCTTTTGCAGTCAACATTACTAAACCAAAAGATGTCTTTGGCAGTCCATTAGTTAATGTGCATTCTACAGACAATTTCACACAGAATTGGAGTTTCAAAAAATTATCCAGAAGATCTGTCTGCTTTTAAACAAACATATGGTCCTTCACTGTAGGGATGCACAATTAATCAAATTTTAATTGTGATCACGATTTTGGCTGCCACGATTGAATTAACCTGATGGTCGACAATATTTACATTTAAAATACGGGCTCTGCAATCTGTAATAGTGTATTTATTCAGTTAGCCTTTGGCACATTTTAAATTCTTGAGTTAATTTTTCATTATAATTCCATTTTAAAGCTTAATTTTGCAAAACTGTAAACTGTATACATATTGCATGTTTAAAAGTAGTGTAATAAAAACTCAGATATTTCCGTAATATGATAATTAATGTAATATGATAAATAACTTTAAATAAATAAATAATTTTAATTGGGATTACAATATTGATAAAAATAATCGTGACTATCATTTTGGCCATATATTTTGCTGCCCTACATTACTGTTATTTATTTTGATGTGTTTTTATTCCTATAAAAAATATTCTATATTAAATGTTTTCACTAAATTTGAATTCAACCTCTCACGTCAGAGTCAGTGGAGCCCCGTTGACTCCCCTGCCCTGAAGTGTTTCCTAATCTGATTTTTTGTCTTGATGCAATCTTGGTGTTGGATTGAATGATTCCTTTGAAAGCTAAGATGTAGTTTTCATTTCATTTTCCTCCTACCTTTGCAGCTAAGCTTTTGACAGCCTCTTCTCTCCGCCTCCGCAGCTCAGGAGTTCCTGGGCAGCTGTTGGTTCTCAGTGTGTTAGTAGCACTGGGCGGTGGGGTGGGCTGTGGAGGCTGGGTGAGGGGAAGTTCACCACTTTGTCCAGGACCATCTTAAACACATACATACAGGGCAGGCCTATGGTAAATAATCATCCTTTTCACCTTCTGTATACTAATTGTCAAGGCACATAAGCCATCCGAATCAAAAGTAAGTAAATATTTTCTTAAAGATCAAATCAATGCTAAGACAATGCAAAGCACTTACTTTTAGGAGAGCCACATGGACTATTGGAGGCAATCTGGCGCATTCGCCCTCCATGACAGCTCAGTGCAACCAGTCGGGAGATGATGGCCGTCTTTCCATAACCAACGCTGCCCATGACTACAACCCCATGGCTCTCATTTGATTTGTTGTCCTTCAAAACCTCTTGAAGCTGCTCAAAGAGCCAATCACGGCCAACAAAAACAGAGTCGGTTGTGATGCTGGGAACCTCAAACAGTAGTGGCTTCAGCATGATGTCCACAGGCTTGTAGGGAGCAAAGCGGGCTAAGGAAAATAATATGATGAATATTAAATATACATACTGTCTTTATTCATAATGAAAAAATTTTTTTGTTAAATTAATTGAACTATATTTACTACTCATTATTGCTACTACTTACAGTAGTTCCTTGCCAATATAACATAGGGCTGGGCGATATGGAGCAAAAATCGTATCTCAATATTTTTTATGAAAATGGCGATATAAGTCATAAATGTAGACAATTTTAATTCAAATTAAGTCTGACCAGAAAGACAATTCAGGGTTAAATTTTCTGATGCAAAATGCCACAAAGGCACATTTATTAACGAACAGATTTGGCGTTTTTGCCTATAAAGTAGTGTTGTTTGTTTAGTGAAAGTTCTGGGTTAGGAGGCACTCAGAAATCCATCTTACTGTGCTTTTTAATGCTGTTCTGAGAAGTAGTGAAAACAGCGACTCCTAAAACAGTGTTTTTTTGGTTGTTTTTTTTTTTTATAAAGAAAAAAAAAGCTATAAAATATATATGTAGACGATATTGTAATTATCAATATCAGCAAAATAGAAAATGCAATATCAATATATCGCCCAGCCCTATAAAACAACTTACTTTGCACGTACAAACAACAAGCTGCAATCAACACGTGTTGGTCGTTATAAACTACACTAATAAATAGGTGAACTACAAATGTGAATGTACTATACAGTCTTATCTTCCAGCTCCCCACTAGCGTAACACTTGGCTGTGTAACTACACCTCAAACAGGTTCAACCTGGAGAACAAATTTTTGCAATGGCCTCGCAGCAAAATGATTGCTGTTGTCTTTCTCTCTAGTGATGTGTTATGGCTGCATTGACGTTAATGTGTTGTCTTCATCAATATCTTGTTAAACTACACATTCTAATGACACCTTCAAACAGATAATTGAAAGCAAAACAGCAGAGTTTAAGTGGGTAAACATTAAAAAAAACAACACAGCGTGCCATTTTTCAGACCAAAGCACAACAGTGTGGCTTAGTCCTTCACTGCAGTTCAGTAAATTAAAAAAAAATATTCATCAAACAGAGTGAAGACCTAAATAATGTAAAGAAAAAAGAGAAAGGATAAAGATTTTGTAAAGGAGTAAGAGTTGAATAAAAACAGCGTAAATATTCTTTATTAGTATTCACACTTCACACTGATTGTTGTCCTCTCTATGCGTGTCTAAAGTATGTTAGTTTCTTATTTGTCCCTATTCTCTTTTTTTATTTAACCAGTTTTATTTTGGCATTTTATTATTTCAAATAAATGGCCGTATTACATAACCAAAGTTACTTTTGGAGTCCGGAGGAGGCCGTCCTCCAGTATTATGCCAAGGCAGGCGGATGGAAGTCCGCAGTGGGGTGTTGCGCTGTTCATCAAGATAGCTCAGGTCTTCCAGTTTAGTGGAACTGGTTGCTGTGGACAGAGAATCAGCACAAAAAACAAATGAAAAAGACAATCTTGGACATCTTGAGTATATTTGTCTATCTCTATCTTAGAGAAGCCTACAAACAATAGAGAAGCATTTTGTGGCACATCTGAGAGAGGATGAAAGTAGAAGAAAGTAACCGGTGTACTGACATTTGCTGTTTGCTCTAGGCACAGTGTGCATGCACCAGTGAAGTGTAGAACAAAAAAAAAGGAGTTTCCCAAAGTCAGACAGATATGCCCAGCTTTTCTTTTATTTGAATTGACAGCTACACACAAGACATTGTAGATAGGCCTGTAACCACACACACAAACCTGCTGTGCAACAACACTACCTGCACCGATCAAAGCAACTGCTTCTGCTTTTAAGTGATTTATTCTTGAAATACTGTAGATAGTAGGTTGGTCAATTTTATTTAATAGATCACGTACAGATGAAAATCCCAAGATGCATTATAAATTACAATTAATAGTCGACAAATGCATTCATGCTTTAAGCCTGATAGATAAAATACCCACCTGGTGTAATAAAGGATAAGTAAACATGGTTTTACTAAAGGATTATGGAAGCACACCATGCTCTGTGTAGTTTGGATGTATTACTTTGTCAAATATCCAAAAAGTTTGAGTGACTACTTGCTTCTTTAACTCATTGAGTGCCATTCACGTCTATAGACGTGAATTGTGTTTTTCGGCTGGGGGTTGCTAGGAGACAGTGTGACGAAGCTCTCCGGTGAATATCTAACTTGTACAATGATGTAGTGACCAACTGGTGACATGTAGGTGATAGCAGCGCACCTTTGGATGAGAGATCACCCATGATGGGCAGAGCTCAGAGGGAGAGGAAAAGAGTTTACAAGACAAAAAAATGGCACTACGAGAGTTGATGCTGAAGTTCCCAGCAGCTCACACTCAACCTAAGTGGACTATTGAAAGTGTCGCGATGGTGAGATAAAATGGTCAAAAAAACGGGGCAAGCGGTGACACTCGGCATGTCCGAGGGAAGGAGGAAGTTGCGTGTGTGGAGAATGACGGGGGAGAGACTTGGAGGACGACCAAAATACAGTAAGTAAACTATTCAATTCTGACCCGATAGCAAAATAATAATAATGTTGCCATCAAAAGCCTGGTCTGAGTGTTGTTTTTGTAGTTTTACAGTAGGAAACCGATGTTGAGGTGTCACTAAAGCAAAAAAAAAAAATTGCTTCAAAGTCACTAATAGGTTTTTTCAGAAAAAGCCGGTTTTCTCAGCTTTTTGTCACAAACTGGCAATTTGTGTGAAACTTGCCTCTATTCAACTGCTGGTTACGGAAGAACGAAACAAGCAGATGAAAGGTGAGAGTCTAATCTTTCAGAATCTGTTTTCAGATTTCAGATTGTCATAGTACAAAATATTCTGTGGGTCTTTAAAAATCAGTCAAAATGCTCTAAAACGGCTGGCACTGAGAGGGTAGAAATTTTGAAAATGGCTGGCAACGAATGAGTTAATCAATCACAAGCTGATAATGCGTGTGTATAAAATGGTCTCCAAGTGTCTTTACACTTACTCAGTGTTCGGCAATGCCACTTTAGATCAAACAGAACAGAGAAGAAAAATGAAAATGTGGTATGCAGTAAATATTCTTAAATGAACCTTGTAGATGAGCCACTGCTGCTACTAACGCACTAGTAACATAATTAAAGACGTGTCAGTGCAGCAAAGTCTCACCCAGCTGTTTACACTGAATCATGCCCTTTAACATCATTAATCTAAGCCTCTGCTTTAAATCATGTCATCTACGTGTGAAGAAAAAGTCTTTAGTCAAATCCCCTTTTCATTTTGTTCACACTCACACTTCGACATATCTGCTAATTATCTGTAGTTTACTATAAATACATACCATCTGCTTAAAAAGCTGCAGTTTAGACAGTTTTGTCAAAAAACAACAAAAAAACCCCTAAAAAAAGCCTTTACCAAACTAAGTGAAATTTTGAAAACAAGTCGACAACAAAAAGCAATCTGTGTTTCGTGGACCAACTCAGTGCAAAACAGCATTAAACAATAAACTTACAAGCTTATGAATTACAGCATGCAATTGACAACAATTGCAAATTTTAAGACTAAGCATTTAGAAACGACAAAACAACCAAGATTACAGTAATATTTTGCACAGGCGCCACAGTACTATGGTTTGAGTAAATCCACAGTGCTATGTATGTATTTTCTACAGTCTATGTATGTACCGGTGAACGCCCCGCCCCCACGCTCTGTCTCATGTTTATAAAGCAGGGTGAGCTCGGCTACGGAGTGGGTGGGAGGAGGGCGGGCCATCTTCTGACCCTACGTCACCGTGCGGGGAGGAGGAAGTCAGTGTCCTGTCTATAGACACGCCCACTCGTGAATATGCATAAGTAGGCCAAAAATCAGCCTATTTGTGTAGAGTTGCTCAAAAAGTGACTTTTCGGAGGCTAAAACTCTGGAAAACAGGGGAGTTTGGGGGTTCTTAGAACAAATGGAGATGGGTGAAAAATAGCATGACATAGGACCTTTAATATCCTCCCACTCTAACTTAATCCAGTCTGTCACAGTCCTTATACACCTCCATGTATTTCTCTTCCCAACCACACACAGTCTCCAAGTACAAAAGGATAAATCTCTACATCCCCTTCATTCTTCACCTAAAGCAATATTTAAGGAAAAGTTAGATCAATGGTTGACTCTCTGGTATGATACTTTACTGTTGCTTATTGATCCTCAGCTAATTTTTTTTATGAACCAGAACACATAGAGGCATTAAATTATTTAGATCATTCTAACGTTATTTCTAATGCATATGATGCGTCCCAAGTCTTTTATTTCATGTATAACTTCCTTTATTCCCCAGCTCTTTTATGTCAAACATTTCTCCCAGGTATTCTCCATTGCCTTGAAATTCACCTCTTTAGCTTATCTCTATTCATTGATAAAACACATATACATTTAAAACTAGTGCGTGCACTGACTGTGAGTGTGTTCCTTTGAAAACAAGAGCTCTTTTTTCCTGAGGCGGGTTTGCCCTTTAAAACCCTCTGTCTGTGTTTCCCATGAGGAGAGGACTGACCTGCTATGCTCGGCTCCTCTCAATTCATAGATCTTGAAGCTTTATTCTATTCCACTGCATTTCCTAAATACCCCGGTACATTTTTGGTATTTAAAGGCCATTTTGAAATACTTTCACCAAATATAATGGTTGTTTCTTGTTTATCGCAGCTAATTCTTTAATGAAAAAGACAAAAAAAATAACATTTGATAAATCTGAAACAATATATAAAAAATATGTTACATAAATGTATGAAAACAAGTATTAAAAACATGTAATATATGAAAGTCCAAACTCGTCCTTCATTGGTGGATGTGATGATTCTAAAAGCATAACAAGTAATCCATATTAATAGAAAACATTTATGTAACAGTTGCAGAAATGTTATGTAGGCCATCAGGCACCATTGGCAGGAAATGGATTGTCGAGACCTGATCTTTCAGTGGAGAGCCATTGAGTGGACTTTGAAATGACTCCTCAGCCCTCAGATCGCTGTCCTGCTGGTTTTTATTCTGCGCCTGCTGTGACACGGAGCCAAATCAAATCTTTGAGAGTGAATGCTGGAGAAGAAGGCTCTGTGACCTTTACAAAGGACCGCATGGCATGAATGCATTCTGTTTTCATTTCAGTCTGGGAACCAAACCGATCAATGTCTTCTTAAAATCAGAGGCAGAAGTTAATTTCACAGCTAGTATGATACACAGGCATGTGTACACAGTAAAATAGACAGGCTAAAGGCTCCACATGATGTTCAAGAAAGTCACCAAAATAAACAGATCTAAATAGGATTCTTAGTGTATTCAGACTAAAAAGGTGCAGATGTCTAGGGATGGGAATCGAAAAAAAACGGTTCTTTCTGAAAACCGGCTCCCAGTAATCCAATTCCTAGGAATCGTTTGTTTGCTTGTAATTCAATTCCGCTTATCGGTTCCCCATACGTTGCAAATACGTAACGATAAACTCCTCCAGGTCGTATAAATTGTGTGTTTATTCTAGCACCAAGTGAAGCTCCTTCCACCATATAGTTGTTTGCTGTCCACCGCGGAAAATCCACCTCCTCCACCCGCAGCTGTGCTGTCGTCCATGCTGTGTTTGTAGCGTCTATGTTGCTACGCTACTCACTTCCGGGTTCTGTACACTTGCGTTAAAGTTGCTTTTTGCACGAACTTTTCTTCCGAAAACAACAAACTTCCACAAGAACCCACACCTCGTTGTCAGTTTATGTCCTCAACAAGTAATCAGACATGGGAGACGGACTGGTACTGATCGTTGTCTTTAGTTTGCTCTTTCACACGCACGGCTTATGACACACATGTAACAACAGGGACAGCGTCCCTGAAGGTCCATTTATAGAAATGTAAACAAAGGCTAAACTAAAGCTTTACCGTTTAAATACATAATAAGTTCAGCTGTACTTTTGGTTAATATGTTCTTTTTCACAGAATAATTATTTGTTTTGGATCAAGTTGTTCAAAAGGACCACTGTAAATATTCTGAAATGTTTGTAGCCAAAATGTGTCATATGTTGTAATAATAATAATAATAATTCAGCAATTTTATATAGCGCTTTTGTATATATCATTGTCCAGTGAAAACCATCGATACCTGGTGGATTAAAAGAGAGCTGATATTCCTAAAGTATTGATAATGGAAACGGAATTGCTAAATTCTTAGCGATTCCCAACCCTACAGATGTCTATCGCCTCCTAACGTATTACTAATCCATTCATGTGTGACCTTTTTTAAGGTCCTCCCAATCCTAAGGAAAGTAAAACTAATTTCTGGACTGCAGACGACGAAAGTCTGCTTGACGCTCCACACACAGCAATAATCTGCTGCATTGTAGCACCATTCATTCCTTTCTCTCCGTGACCCAAACTCAACCTTCCCGTCTGAGCGTTCAAGTAAAGATTTCAAAACTGCATAATTCCAGAAGCCAAAACTAATACGGCCCTTTAACCGTGTGGCTTTATGAAAAGCTGAACTTAATTGACTCAAAAGGCCAAATAAAGTCAGCTTCGGGCAAAAAAAAGTAACTGAGAATCTCCTGGCCAGAAGTTGCTTCAAAAGGAAGGTATAACAAATAATGCAAATCAAATGCTGTTAAACCATCAAGACATATGTAGTTTACTAAATTATTGGATATTAGATTGCACTTTATTTCGTTTCAAATAAAAATCTAGATTCAGCCTTTTTCATTGGTTGTCCGTCGACCTCATAGCAGATTAATATTTTACCACAACTTGATGGAGGTTTGACATAAATGTAGAGAATTTATTGTGGACACTATCTGAGAGGTGTCCGATGGGTTTGTCTACAGGATGACAAATGCCGACAACTACCAACTAATTAATTCCAAAGCATTCCTGAAGACTTCTTTGACAGGTGGTTTACACCAACATTGAAACATGACACAGCACGTGGAAGCTCTACATAGTGTTCCCACAGAAACACAGGAACAGGTCAGCCACATACTATATTTATATAAGTCACGGCCCACGGGAGTGAAAATGACCAGCTCTCAGGAATATGCAGACATTCTTTCTACACGCATAGTTGACATTCTTGAGGCTCTGCACTGCATCCGTCGATTGCCAAAAGATAGATGAAGGAAAAAAGAAACACTCTGTTGCTAAGTAACAGAACCTTTTGTGTTTAAAGTATGCAATTTTATATGATTATATGAAGCATCTTCAATGCTTTCTATAATTCTTCTTTGAATGCTCAATCAACTGTTATCAATAAAGTAGAGTGGGAACATTAAAATACGTCACATATACTGGTCTAAAAAATTGGTTTGTTGTAAGTTGGGCATATGAGTAAGTATCGTTTCATCTTATCAAACGGACATCTGAAACTACTTAACACATGTCACTTTCCTTTTATTAACAAAATAGAGGAAATTAGCAAACACTGTACACTATATAGCAATAATACTCAAGAGGGTTTAAATGGATTTAAGTTTCAATCCAACAGAATCCACTAAATAAACAGTTTCAACCCAAATTCTTCACTTGATACCTCCTATGAAGGCAGAAACAGTTCAAATATTGCACTATGAAACTTTCAGCTTCCTTATTACGGCATGTGAGTTAAAGGCACACACAAGTTACTCCTGCTAGAGACAGCAGGCAACACACAACACAGCTTATTTAGTGCTAATTGATTCTGAAAAGAGTTTAAACTGGCAGACTTGTTGCAGCAGATATTTCTGTGGTGGCTTAAAGACAGTATCCTGAATTTAACAAATAGCCAGATGGTGGATTTCAGATTACAATTTCTCAAACAGCCAAATAAACACCTCCAAATTTGTATGAAAACTTCTTGGTAACAATCTACTGGGTAAACAAACATACCAATTGGTAAAGGTACTGCTGTGTTTCCTGATCACAAATGAAACAAGAGTACTCAGAACGCAAACCTCTGCCAAGTTTAGATCAGCTCACCAAATTTCATTTAAATCCGTTTATAACTATTTGTGAAATATCTTTGCTCAAAATCTTCTTCTGGATGTTGTATCTATAGTACCTTCTGGATCATCTGCAGAATCAAACTTATTTTTCCTTTTGACATTGTCAATCAGCTCACCAAGTTTCATTTAAATCCTGTATTATCCTTTATTTAAAGAAGCTAAAAGCTGGTATATTTATTTCGATACAGCACTAATGTGGCATTTTCAGGGAATTTGGAAGATTACTTCTCACAGTTTTGGCTGAAAAATAAACAGATGCATCTGGCAACACCGTGGAAGTAAACATGGGTGACAATTGGCTCTGCTGTTGTTGTGAGACAAAAAAAATTACTCCGGTGTCACACCAACAGCGCTTCAAAGTGTGAATTGGAAACGCTTGTTAACAGTGATGATAATCCATTTGTACCATCTGGAACTAATGTGTAAAGGTTTAGTAAAAAAAGGATTGTGACAAATGTTAAGTCTTGTTTCCCCATAGCAACATGATACATACAATATTCTACGCTTTTGATATATTTCCTTCACACTTATTATTTGTTTTCATGTAAAAATGTCTTGTTTTTGGTATTGATCTGCCCGTAAACAAGTTGTGGGGTTCTGAGATGAGGTGAATAGACTTTTCAAAGATTAAATTTCTGATGTGCTTCACTGTAGTCTCGGAAATAAATCACATTCACGTAATTGCATCCTTTACACCATAAAACTGTTACTGAAAACAATTTATTTGAGAGCTATTAAAGCAGAAGCATGTCTAAACGACATTATGACACAAAGTGTTTTGTGGGCCATAAATGCATCTGTCTCATCGTGTCCTTGTCGTTGTCTCTCAGTTATGCCGCACAGCGTAAAGTCCAAGGTGGGAATTCTGCAGCTCCCAGAGGGCAAAGCTGCATAACTATGACATCAACCTATAAACTGTGGGAGCACACATGGGAAAAAACCCTGCTAGTGCTCACATGCAGACACACACACACACACACACATTAAGTGGTGCATATTGCTCTAGGTTCTTAGCTTTATGAGTCTGTGTGGGTCCACATTACAAACAAGGCTACGAAGAAGCAAGTAGATTTGTAAAGCTCAAAACAATTGATGAAATACATCGGCATGTTCAGCTTTGACCAGGAACAGACCAATGGCTATGCACCATTTTTCATGATGTAAATCTAATCCTGCATTAAAAGAGTCTAACCATGACCCAAGCATTTTATCTAATTTTAATCTAATTAAAAGGCTTCAAGAACTTTAATTTGAGCTCCAATGCATCTAAAGCACAACCTCAGAATGGTTACTATCAAAAAAGAGATGCACTAATCTATTTGTAGACTAATCTACAAGAAAATACTTTTCTAACTGACGTTTGAGATTTAACACAGGCTACTGTGTGCATTTGACACACAGTAGCAAAATGTAAAAGGTTGGATTTCCATTGATCATCAGATGCTGTCAAATAACTGTCATAATGCACATCTGATTAAATTTGCAAGATGATACAGGCTGCCTTACAACTGTCTACTTTAATTAAATAACATTAAGTGTTCTTTAAAGAATTGTTTTCTGAAGTTTGAAGATAGAGGTCTTAATGTGAGATTGTCAGATTGTCTTGTTCACTTCCTTTTTTGCTTTGCACTGAGACACGGGGCATTTTAGACATGCACACTTAATCCCACATGTGTCATGGAAACCTGAAAGACTGAAGTGACACTTGCATATGAACAATACACTGACAAGAATAAGCAATCAGATGAGCTGTTTATCTGATTAGACTTTGTCTTTTTTAAAAAAAGACATGGTCTCACTATCCAATCCTAAATTCAACAGGAAGTAGATTCAGTTTGACGTTATATGGCATGATCATATTCCAGTTGACCAGTAAGTTAATTACTTACTGGTCTATGTGATGTCACCTACTGGTTTAAAGTAAAAGATGCTGGTTCCACGTTTTTCAACAGCAGGTACTGTAAAGTCAGTTCAGGGATTTGCTTTGATTCCAAAAACTTGAAATTATATAGATATTATTTATGCACGTAACCTAAATTATAACAAACAACCAAACAACAGATTTAGCCAAATGACTTCAGTTCAACTCCTGTAGGTTTTATCCTGCATAGTTCACCTCAGTGAGATTATCTTGTCATTTCTTTGCATAATATTCATGTAATGGCACCATTGTATAGTACATATGACTATTCAAGTACCAATAATGTCAAGGTCGAAAGCAAAAACAGCCTAATGGAGGCGAGCAGTTTGAGGGGGGGTGGGAATAGAAATGGGGGAGAAGAAGTCTATCAACAACTGTGACAGCTGTGTGGATATGGTGAGCTGAACCACAACTCAAGAGATTTCAGGACAGGAATGCAGAACACAGCAGCCATACAGAGGCTGCTTAGGTGTGGCACCGCAGACAGTGCTGTGGCACAATCCACAACAGCTGCCTAATCCCCAGCTTCTGCTTTGGTAGTCCGCCCCAGGTCGAGTGCAGTTTGCCAGCCTGGGGCATATCTTACATCATTGTATTACAATATTAAGGCAATCGTCAAGCTTTGAAACATCAAAAGTCACAGTGAAAGCTGTCCATGTCTCTGTAGCTTACACTAGTGACGCACTGAAATGAAACTAGCATGCACAAGAAATGATCCATACCACAATCAAAACACAGACTACACAGAACGTGTGCATCTCTAAGAACATGATTTGATAATAAATAAAATAGAGAAGCTGACTTTAATCAAGAACTTCAATGCACTTTGTGTTTTAATGAAATAACTTATTTAATTTGACCCTCTTCCAGCAGCTCAGTCAGTTATAGACCTGTAGAATATGATTTAATGTATGAGTGGGGAATGGAAGTGGAATGCTCAATAAATAGTTTCATATTTTTAAATGATTTATTCTATGAAGCATTAATATTAATCTATAGAATTGCAATGTTTTAATTTTAGTGAGGTTAGTACATTTTCAGAGCCATAAATGAAATACGACTAATAATTAGCATAATAATTTATTTCGGTGTTTCGGTTTTGGCCAAGAATTTTCGTTTCGGTGCCTCTCTAGTTTCTACACAGCTCTGCAACATGTTAAAAGGTAAAAACAAAACGTTTTACCTGCTACTGAGTTTGGCCTCTGCAGCATGAGGGACGATGTCTGTGGCATGTATGGAATGGGTCCCTCAGGGGACAGACTGGATGGCTGTGGATGCCCAGCCGCTCCTGTTGATGCATTAGGCAGTGGCTGCTGTTGCTGCTGCTCCGTCCTGGATGAGATGTCAGTTTGAGGTGCTGCGGCACAGCCGGAGTCTTCCTCAGCCACGGGAGAGCACGTGTCAGCTCGCGCACACTGTGCCAGGCCATGGCGCCCGTTGCCTCTTAGGCTGCCATCTTTACTCCACTCCAGACTGGAGCCACTGCGGTCGTCATTCTCTGAAGAACTTGTGATGGTAGCTGAGAAGAAAGATAAAAAATAGTGTGATAACGAGAGATGAAAGTAAGGGGGAGAGGATTTCTGATGTGGTCAGAATACTGTATTTACCTGCCAGCCACTGTGTTTTGAGTGTTGTGCTTGTATGAGAACAAATCTTTTAATCCTCACTGTGGCCAACATTTTCTACCAATGTGCCAAGCAGAAACCCAGAGCTACACAATGACAGCCAGCTGAGTACAGAAACGGCACTACAGACTGAGGAGTGACACTGATTGGCCAGCTGGGTGCTTGTAACACACACACCGCTAACACACCGTTTCACATAAAATCAGATGCAGCCCTTTACTGTAAAGATTTCTAAGGGCTGTGAAGTAATTGAGGGGTTGGAGTGATGGCGAATATTAATAATGTTTTTTTATTAAATAAAATCATGGTCTATGCCTCAGAGATCAATTAATTGAACAGCATTTACTCCAAAAAATAAAGGAAAAAGATAAAAATTGTGGCTCTAATGTTTCGATTCCCACTGTATACACTCTTCACATCTTTTGAAAGGTTTCACGCATTGCATTGTGGGATGCGGAGTCCCGTAAATGGATGCATTGAAGGGTTTTTACTTTCACCAGACAAGGAGGACAGTAATTGGCTCGATACCATTTTTGTTCTAGTTTGTTCCCGGTATTCCCCGTGATATCAAAAAGAAGTAAAAACACTTCTATGCACCCACATCCGCTACTCCATGTCCCACAATGCAATGCATGAAAGTGTCAACGAACTTTCAATCAGCAATTTCAACCTTTTATCATCTTTTTTTCATGCATTTATTGATTAATGAGGCCTATACCATAGGTTTATCTGATAAAAACCTTTTTTTAATGTCCAGCAGCTTTAACTAATATAGAAACACCACAATACAATGAACTGATAGTTGGAAATTTCAACCACGAGGGAAGACGAGTCATCGTTTGGCCACTTAATGCAAGAACTGCAGAGCGAGCTGTTTTATAATTGTTAAAACATTGCAACGACCTGTGACAAGTTCCAGCGAAAAGCTTTTAAAGTAGTCCAAAGCAAATTAATGTGCTTTTTAAATCAGTCTGAGTCAAACTTCAAAGAACTGTGAGCATTAATCACAGGAAGGAATCTAGGTGGCCGACCAGCAATGACTTTGTTCTTTCGCTTTATGTGCAAATTCATTAAGGGAGATGCTATATTCAACCCACCGATGTACCACACTCAGCAATTTGACCCTTTCATTCCAAGGGTCCATGCATTCCCTTTCTGCATAAACAAACATCTGCTGTAATGGTATGCTTGGAAGACATGATTCTGGAAAACATTGACTTCTAAATCTTTGAATTTATTGACTGAACAAAAAACAACTTTGCTTTGTGTGTCTCATGCTTAGGAATGCTAAAGCTACGGTTTGTCCAGCTTACAAAGATGAGACTAGCAACACATCTCAGAAGGAAAAATAATGTAAAAACTCATGTAGTTTGCAAGTCAACATCATATTAGGGCAATCGATCACTAAATTTTGGCTTTTGACATATATGCATTGAAAGGTCTGTCGGCATGGTGGACAGTAATAGATTCAGCATGCCTGCGGGTCTGTTCCTGGGTGTTGTTACTGCTTCAAGCAGAAATACACTACATCACAGAATACATAAATTATTCAGCAGCAAGCAATGATATTACTCTGGAGGGACTGGATGACTGACTCATGATAATCAGATATGTCAGCCAAAGAATATTGGAAATCCAAACTGGGTGATTTAGATTTTACTTTGACACACCTTCTTCTTTACTATAGTGCAATATGCTTCGCAAGTTACAAAAAACTATGTAATGTTGAATTATCTCTGATACTTATTCTACTCCAGTTTATTTAACAAAAATAAACTGTGGAGAATATGTTGTTGACAAAGCCTATAGGGACTGGAGTAGCCAGTTTAATTAACACTTCAACAGTAGCAGTACTATGTTTTTGTGAGCTTGTGTAAATCTATAGATGTTTTACTGGGTTCTTCTCGGAGATGTAGGACATCATTAGTGTGAGAAAACGGTAATCTCACACTTCCCTCATGCCTGAACACCCTTACACAAACCCAGTACCTGGATGGGAGATGACTGCACTGACACAATATAGGTGTGAAACCCCTGGAGGTGAATAAGACAGGAAAATGACTGATGGCAAAAGGAAATGTGAATCCTTCAATGTAAATCAACATTGCACCCTATAGGTAAAAAATATCTGATAGCATGTGAGAAACGGACACGCTTTATGGAGGGTATTTACACTGTCAACAGTAATTATAAGTGACAAATTAACACATTTTTTTTTCAGAGAAAGTTTCAATAAATGTCACATTGTGCAACATTAGAAAATAGTGAAGAGTCAGCATCTCTGATGGCATCATTGTTGTCCTTATCAAACAAAGTGACTGACAAGGCCTCTGGTGAGTCTGCCAGGCAAATACTGCTGCGACATTTCTGTTGATGTTAAATCATGTATTGTAGATGAATCCCACTAGTCTATTAAATCACCTTGATTTACAGGTTTAAAGCTGCTCGATGTGACGAAATCTTAATCAGATAAATCCATAATGTAGTCAATAAAGTGGAGTCACATAAATGGATCCTAATAAGTGTTTTTGTCTGCATTCTTACCATTTCTTTTTGTGTTTCTTTGCCAGGTAATGAGGACAGCAAATTGCTTGACCAAATTTTTGTTCTTGCTTGTTCCCAGTATTCACCGTGATATCACCTCACTCCACATGAGATTCAATTTTGGCAGGATTCGAATCTTTCCGCATAAGTCAGAAAATATGCCGTTGTTTTTGCGACAACTTTCAGTCCGTGGAAACACCAGAAATGTGTTGGGAAGTCACTTTATCAGTGTTTATTTTATGTGAAAACACTTCTATGCATCTGTTTACAGGACTCCACATCCCACAATGCAATTTCCAAATCTGTCAATAAACAAGCTTCAATTTCAACCTTCAACCTCATTTTAAGCAAATGATCTTTGACCATTGATCTTTGTGGCCTACACTATGAATATATTCGACGACAATTTTTGTCTCCATCAGCTTTTAAGCTAAGCTAAAATTTGCCTTGAGTTGAAAAAAAAAGTACATTTCTTTAAAATAACAATTCTTTACATTTATATTTATATTTGAAAGTGTTCCATCTTTACTGCAGTTCAACCTATTCTGCTCACAGTATTTGCACACAACAAGCCATTACTATCTGAACACACACAATTCTAGAGCCTAGCGTCTTTTAAAAAGCTGTCCTCTTTATCCATTTAAATAAGCTCTAGGGACAGAGGGGAGGTCATACACAGCTTCAATTGCTTACCAATGATCCCACTGTCTTTGCTCTCCAGTGTTGAACTGGGGCTGGTGATGGTCCCACAGGGACTGGAGCGGCTGGGTAGTGGACGGCTCGTCCTGCTGTTGAGGGTGGAGCATGGGCTGTCGGTACTGGGAGAGGCTGTGCTGCTGGTCAGTGTGGAGCAAGGACTGATGCCCTGGCTAGTCAAAGAGCACTAAAAGAAAAACATTGAATTAAAACGACAAGAGTTTATCATCCAAACTTTCATTTCACAACTAGTGTAAAATTTGAGGTATCTGAAGCAATCTTAAAAAATAAAACTTAATTTAGACACAAGAACTGGACTTGATATAGTTCTATAGACTACTGAATTATGTGAAACACAAAACATTACACAATACACAAATGATTCTCAAGTGAGCGTAGCAATGAAAGCAGAGGGGCATAGGCACAGCAAATGTAGAGTGGCTTGAAATTTACACTCATGTTCTTTGAGAAACTAAAGCAAGGCTCATGAGAACCTCACAAAGAACCACGTCTCTACATTCAATCAGCACAATAGATACCGTTCTCATGTAATCAAGCCAGTTTGACAACCGTTCAACAGACCGATCTTTGTCTGGAACAAATGACAACCGTAAAAATCCAAATTAAAGCTGGTTTGTCGTGTTTCACTGTTTTCCTTCAACTGTATCCTGCTTCCAAACACAACACACACAATGCTGCTCATCAATGCCTTCAAACAAGTTCACTACAATGAACACTTCAATCATTCAGGTTCACTGAGATAAAATGTAGCAAATGTGGTTTCTGCATCAATAATTTCATCTATGTTGGAGCCAAATCTCACCAAATGGGATGAGGTGTGTCTATGGTTTGATTCGTCACTCAACTGTATGAGCAAACCCAAACGACTGGTATATTGTGACACTCTAGTTATAAACAGTGTAGCCATTTAAAAAAATAATAATCCTAATTACTCTTTAAGACATCTACAGTGTTTGGGAGAAACTAAACAGTTGTCATTATAGAAGAATGACTGAGGCAATAAAGCTTAGCTTAGCTCAACCAAGGTAAAGAAAACTGCCCATTTAAGGTGTTCTTGTGGTGGCTTAACTAACCTTTTCTTTAGACTTTTTTATATATCAAGGCCTGATTGTTAACATGCAACAAGTTTTCTATGACAACTTTTACGCTTGAGGCAACACCATGAGAGTTAAACACCACACTGGCATTTAATAATTGACTGTAGACATGCTGAGTTAAAGACATGTCGTAAAGAGTGGTATGGGAGGAGGAGAAACGTTAACAAAATGACAATAACGAGTTCCGTATGACATGCCAGCTAATGAACGGGATTAATAAACTTTTCCAGTCTCTTTCGCATTCCTAAAACTGTTGGTTCCAAGTTAAAACATTCCCGAGACATGAGATGAATGAGAAATGGGAGCACGCGGGGCTCTGATCCTCACGCAGCCAAGGCTTGTTTACCAGAGCCAAACAAACTGAGACCAGGTCCAAACATAACTATTTCTGGACCGAAGCTCAGACACTCGCATTACAAACTCAGGAGCATCTGGAATGACACTCAAGTTACTGGTAAAGACAAAGACGTGATGCAGAAATGCTTTCACAGAAACAAACACAAGCAGTCAGTCAGTAGTATAGATGCATTTACATTATTTGGAAAGTATTTAACATTTCAAAACAAAAGCAGTTTGACAGTTACCGTTGGTTGTGGTGGCAAAAAAAAAGTTCCTGGGGTGCCTCTTGAAATCCAGGTCATTTTTCACATGAGAAGATCAAATCAGGGCTTAATTTAAAAAATGTTTTACAACTACCTCCAGGTCTCATCCTTGGCAGCTCTGCCTTATCTCTCTATCTGTGCACTGCAGCAGTGCCAGCAGCTGCTCTGGGACGAGGGAGTTTAAGTCGAGGGAGAAAATGAAATACCTTCTTTTCATTCTTGTCGTCCATAGGTATGTGTGTCGTACCCGGGATCCCTTCTCCCAGTAAAAATCCCAGCCTTGTCATTAGTTCCTGACTGGCAGGGGAGGAGGAGCTTGGCTGCTTTTCTGCTCGCAGCTCTGGAGAAACAGTGAGAGAGAAGGAGAGAGATTTACATTAGACAGAATATTCCTCTTTTTTTGGTGTGTGCCGGATAGCGCGCACAGGGCCTCCATGGCTGTCATGTCCCTCTCTGCTCTGCTGCTCACACTAAATGAAGCTTATGCAGTGCAGACCCACAGAGAGAGAGAGAGAGAGAGAGAGAGAGAGAGAGAGAGAAAGAAAGAGAGAGAGAGAGAGAGAGAGAGAGAGAGACAGAGAGAGAGAGAGGAGGATGGTAGCTATTGATATGTTTTCAGCTGTCACTAAAGACAACTTTGGCCTTTTTGAATGCAACTTAAACCTATTTAATAATATAATTTCCAGGTTGTGTGGCACTTAAAGACAAAAGTCATGTTATGATCATGATCCTCACCGATACACAGGACATCTTCCAGAAAAAAGAATGTCTTATGATCCCGACACATAGCACGTTTGGTGTATCATTTCAGTCTAAGCATCTGAGAGCATGTGAACTATGACGGATAGGGGAGAGGCACACACTGCATGACACAAAAGCTTATTATACAGCTCTCTGTCAACACTTCTTCAACTCTCCTTCATTTTCTCCTTTACACTTTCTCCCACAGTTCTTAATAATGCTGACAGTCAATCTGATTAAATGCAAACAAGGTCCAAGAAAATAAGGATTCCGTGAAATTGAACTCTGACTACTGTTTGCATAATAAAGCTTTTAAAAATGCAGTAAATCTTAGGCAAATAGAAAAGCATTATCAATCATGCGTTTCTTATTATCACCCTGGACATTAAAAAAGTACTGTGAACTTTCTTAAAATATCTCATTTTGTTACAATATTGTAATATTTTCATATAAAACCAGATTGGATTAAATCCACTGAACATGTTTTTGTGTCACTGGTGATCCATCAAGAACGTCTTTCCGAAAAAGGATTGGGTTACACAACTCGAGATGATTTTATAAGAAAAAAAAATTTAAACTACAAAATAGTATTTTTATTTCCCAATCTTTGGTTTTAATCTGTGAAGGAAAAATCTCAACGTCACATTATATCTTAAAGGTATAGATTTATAGATCAGATGAACAAGATGGCAGATAAAATCTTTCCTAGATGTGTACAAATGCTTGTGTGTGATTCAGCACATGTATTTGTGCCTCAGGTTAGCACATTTAAAACCACTCTTTTAGTAACTTTGCCATATATTAATTTGTAATGTACTCTTATGAGTAAAAATCTATTTATTCAAACACGTCACCCACATTTATCAATAGTTAACAAGATTAGTTGCAGACACACATCAATATATAGCTTGAATGACTTTTTTTTACTGTAATTAATTGTTAACTAAGAACTTTATGAAAGGCTAATCATGTGGATTGTCACAACAAATTAATACTGTGTCCCTATCAAAATGCAAAAGACTGCAACTGAATAATTCAACCGAGAGAGAATATATTCTTCAGCTTTGGTGCAGAAATTAATTGTGAATATTTTTAAATTGAGCCTTTGCAGAGTATTTATTTTACCCTTTGGCACATCTAGCCACCGTGATGCCTTGTTTTTGATGTTTGTTATTCTTTAATTGGCACTAGTTTGAGGAAAGTTGCATTGCATCAAAGAAGTGCATTTCATCTTTTACAAAATGAAATACTTAAAACTAAATATTGCGATTTCAAGGGCAGAGGGACATTACATTGAATAAAGGGAAGATCTCTAGAGTATAATAAAGAAACAGAATTAATGTACGGCCGCAAATACAGTGTTGCTGATGACGAAACACAGTTACATCAAAAACAAATTACATTTTTTCATTTTATTTCTTGCAAAGCAAATTCAAAGAGCTTTAATTCCAAGATTGAGCATCCTCAAGTATGCAGACAACTATATTACATGTAAATCTTGTAAGTATCAATTCAGCAATAAATCAATGCAAACACAATTGGGGAAAACGCTCACTGTATTTGGAGAACGATTGTTTAAATTGGTAATCCTGCTAATAAAACGTAACTATTGTGCATGATCGAGATTAGAAAGATAGCTGCAAAGTTAAGCAAATGACTTGACAACTCGTGAAAATTATTCCTGTCAAAATGATTAATAATAATTATATCTGTCAAATTTAACACGCTTTTATCCGTTGATATCTTACTAGCGCTGATAATAACTTTAACTTGTGTTGATTGCAATTTTCTATTTTTTAAATCTGTTGTGGTTCATCGGAAGTCAGTTCACATATTGTTGCAAGCTATGCGTCCCCTTAAAAGATGATGAATTATGCAAAAAAAAAGATGATGCATGGCTGAGTAATCAAAATAAAAATGATAAATATTGATGACGACTAGTTTTGGGATTGTTTATATGCAAGCCTTAACTATGTTCTCAGTCATTCGCAGGATTAGAGGGCTTTTCAATGCTGAGCCACTGATTGAAAATAAAAAGAGTGTAAGCACATTAAAAAGTGAAAGATCATGCTGGATCATGTTATGACTTTGTAGTTTGTTTCTCATCTCGGGAATAGATTTGCACTGACCTAGCAGTGGCTACAAATTACTTTGTTTAATCCAAATTCAGATTTCTAAGAAGAAGAAAAAATAATAGATATTTGCTTCCTTAAAGCTGATATCCGGAGTTTCTGAGAAATCTATGTTTATGTATCATTCTTTTGAAATACAAAAAGATACCCAACTAGTCTTTTATTATGGTCTACTGCCAGTGGTCATTCATATACGTCAATGTAGATAAGTCCCGCCTTCATCCAATAGACCCCTATACAAATTGCAAATCACGCCGCGATCGCCCAGCCAATAGGCTTTGACTTCCTGTAGCGAAGACCGTCAATCATAGTGAATGAGCGTGCGTAAACTGTGCACGGAAACAATCCCGCGCATCACAACAGCTAACAGGTATCACTCTGAGCAGCAAAGCATCCTGGAGGAGTGCTCCGAAACTCCAAAGCTTCTACTAAAAAACAAAAGAAAAGTCTGGGTAAAAAGCTTGTGGAAAAACGTCTTTATGACGGCAACAGAATTTATCTCGGCGCTGCATTTCAAAGGTGGAGGAATCTTTTAAAAATCTTTTAAAAGGATTCTGAACCGACCCTGATTTGGCGACATTTCTCATGGACAGGTAATAAACATGTTTTAATCAAACTACCATAAGTGTTTTGTTAGTGAAAAACAATACTACACGTGTGTTAAAGATTGTTGTTATGTTCCGTGATGCGCGTGCACAAAAGTAGAGGCGTGGCTTCTGATAGATTGGCAGAGGCAGGGGGAGGAAGTGGAGCTGTTTTAGGGAGGGACATCGACGTTCGCTTTTGAATTTTCTCTCTCTTTTCATCCTCCAGATATCAGCTTTAAAGTAAATATTTATTCAAAAAAGGCACATTGAAGAAATAGCTGTTGTTTGGCACAACACAACTGCTGGAACAGCGTTGTTTATACGTTCCATTCATTTGGCCACGACACACTACACAGTGTTTCAGCACCAAAAGAAGAGATTAATTGCAATGCAATGCGATTAAAAAATCAATTATTGTATGTATTATTCATCTCAAATAAATATTGTCACAATGTTTTCCGACTTAAATAAGAAAGCAAAGCCATCGATATACACTAAATGTGTTTTAAAGTGTTGACTCAGCTCTAATGACTTTTTATCCTGTGTGCTAAGGCCTCATCCTCTATGGATAAAAGTTTGGATTAAATGTGATTGAATCAATCACTAGGCTTTTTATTGCTGCACCCGGACACAGCCACTTCATCACGAGTCACTTTAAAACCACTTTAGTGCCTCTGAGGACAACCCAGTATCACTGAAACTGTATTGGGAATGTGAAACAATCGAATGAAGATTCATTCTAAAAGAAGGAAAATAATCATACCATAAACGGCATTTACAAACAGAAACTACAGCTTGTGCTAACACTATAAATAATAATATAAAAACAACAACACATAATAGCCATCCACACCTACACAAAAAATGACAAAATTAGTATTAAAGTCATACCAGACTTTAAATAGATAAATAATAATTCATTTTGTACGCATTAAGCAAATATTGTCCATAGCATTTTTTATTACCCAACTTTATTTTCAAACATTTTTATGACTACCAATTCATAACCCTTTATTCACAGAATGTACTCTCATCAGCAGTTTTACTAAATTGCCATAGCTCAATCAAAGTTGGTAAAATGGCATTGCATTGGTTAGCTTTATTAGCTTTTATGTTCTTATGGATTTTAAAATAATAATTTCCATTATATGAAAATGTATGCTTGTGACACATCTCTAGTGGGCATTTACTGAAAGCGGAACTTGCTGTGTCGACAAAGTATACCACTAAAGAAGAGGTAAGCTAGGTTTGGGTGCAATGGTGCAGTATGCATTATTCAATAAACAGAGATGTAGTATCTATCTGGCTGAGAAAGAAAGTAGAATGTTTCATCCTTTATAGAACATCTGGCATCCGAGCAAAGACAATGGTGTGAATGAATCAGTTGATCTTTATGTTCCTCCAGAGGAACAAAACAAAATGTATTGCATGAAGTTTCAAAGCTGTTTTGCACTAGTCCCATAAAAAAGTGGTTATATATAACCTGCAGTAATATGACTGAGAAAAAAAAAACCCTCATCAAAAAATTACAAGTTCACTTTCTTAAGACGTGTGTATACTCATTAAGAGTGAGTTCAAAACGATTAAAGCAATTTATTTTTTATTTCATTTTATTCATTTCTATTATATTTATTATATTAAAATCTTTTTGACTTTGAACTCTGAGATGTTCAAGTTTTAAAATAAATATATATATTTAAAAAAATAAAACAGTAAAAGACTTTATTTAAAACTTTAAATTGCTACTTCCGGAGGGGCAATTCCTTCACTTTGGTTGATCAGCAAACAGAGGTGCTAACCAATAACAAACAAATCTTTAAGAGGTTTACTGGTTAGTGATGGCACGTTGCTTCATTAACTAATTAGATTTGTTGACATAAGGGCTTTAGACAGCCTTTCTTTTTGATAATAAATTTGTTTGAGCCATTTGAACAATAGATTCTGCCCTGACCACAAAAGCACATGGATGACTTTGGAAATCTGTTAGTAATTTATTTAGAAACAAAGTCTTCTTACATTAAACATAAAAACAAGGTATAAAAAGTATAAATAGTGACCAAAACAAAATTAAAACATCAGATTCTTCTGACAATAGTCTTCAGCAATAGACACGAGCATCAGGTTTTTATTAACCTCTCTTATTTGGATGAACCCGGCACAGTTACAGTAACGGTTTCTTTTAAAAACAGACTTGTTTGCTTTATCTGCCATTTATCTCACCGTCTTTCTTCTTTACGGGTAATCTGATAATGTATCAGATTAAAACATCTCAATAACAAGGGTAAAATAAACTTGTTACTTTCCAGTACAAATACATTGAATTAATATGATTGCAAGGCTGATCAAACAAACTACCCAGAGCAAATCAGCTCACGACACAACCATGGAGATATGGAAGAGCAAAGAAGTGGCTGGAACCACTTTGTTATTCCTGTAACCGTACAGTAAATGAAGGCAAAAAACAAAACAACATTGTTATCTTCTGCCCGAGGAAGTCTACTAGCAAGTGGGAAATGGCAACCATGTGCATCAGTGATGGAGGAATGAATGCAGCGGGTGATGAGGAGGGGAATGCCAGAAACAGACCAACTGTATTGCCTCCCTGTCGAGTAAACAATGCAGCCGGTGCTTATTAGCAGCTGGAGGTTTCTTACGACAACAATAGAGGCTGTTTAATGTACCCTTAATAAAAACATGTATCCTACTCATTCACTTATGCTCAGAGGTGCAAAGTGACATGAGACCCTGACAGATTTTTGAGCACTTTTGTAGCAGATACAAGACTAGGAACCTCAAAGGTCCTTCAGTGCAAGCCGAGTGTCCAGTGAGACACAACAGCAAACCAAACAGACTGGTAATAATAATGTACTACAGACTACAAAGGCATGGTGATAGTCATCATCGTTTGACTGGCATCCCAGCATGGCGCCATGCTCTGGCTGGTATTTGATGCTGTAATGGCTGATACTGAAGTGATTTATTTAATGATCAGCAGCGCTGAAGCATCTTCATACACCATTGTGCCTATGCTACAAAGATCCACTAGAGAGAGGACTGGCTCAGATTGACAGCATCTCTTTATTAAAGAGGGAAAAAGAAAAGTAAGTGAATGAATCATGCTGGTGCTGTTGATTAAAGGAATCATCAAGCAAATGGCAAAGACAGAGCTATCATTCTGAAACTGTGCAATAAATCTGAGATCATTCATCTTGCAGCCATCTTTCACTGCATTGAGAGAACAAAGACTGCCTAATTTTCAGTGTGAGTTCTACACAATAGAAATAACAGTTTATACCTGCTTTTGAGCCCAACCATCTATATCTATAACATGTCCTTTCGGCATTGTCTCTAAAACAAAAAATAACAGACAGTCACATCTGGTATATGGGGTGCTTAAAGTCTCAGGTAGTTGAACACCCTGCCGTAGACTATTATTGGTCAGTCTCTAGAAAGGTGCTCTTTATAAGAGCTACAACTCAGCTGCCTCATGGATGGCTTAACCAGAGCGAAAGATGACAAGTAAACCCAGTCAAAATAAAATAGACAGATGGATGATATCGTTTAGCTCTTGAAATCAAGTTGTTGCCAAAGAGAGTAAAGATCAGGCCACATTTTTTTTGTCCGAGCCTGGCCCAAAGATCAAGTGAAACAGGCCCATTGGCTACCTACATAAGAAGCTGTTTTAAACTTAAAATCTTCAATGCTTCAAGGAGCTGATTTCACCTAGCCTGTCCCAAACACAAGCATTATTTATAAATATCAGTCCGAACATCCTCTAGTGCCAAACAACATGCACTCTTTAGGTCCAACAAAACAAGGACAACAAGGACACCTTGTCGTATACCCATCACACTGCTTACACTGCTAACCATTTACACTGATGTCCACCCCATACTCATTCCACTCACACATAGTTTAGCACCAGGTGTTTCCATGCAGGCAGACCTGCTAATACTGTATGATGTTTTTCTGCAGTCTGTGACTTCTCCTCGCCATTCTCACTCTTTTCTGTTTCATGTGTCTTGAAGCTGGAGTTGACAGTTCCCGATCTGTGATCTGTGGTTCTCGGCTCAACTAGTCTGGGACACTCTGATGTTCTCTCTCTCTATCCTGTTCTGTTGGTCCTTCTGTCCACTAACCCCAACCAGTCGAGGCAGATGGCTGCCACCTCTGAACCTGGTTCTGCTGGAAATATTTCCTGTTAAAAGAAAAACTGTTAGACGGGAGTTTTTTCTTCCCACTGCTGCTTATGCTTGTTCATGTGGATTCGTTGGGTTTTTTCATTTTTCCTTTTTATTACAAATTTTATATTTTGATAGCGCTTTGAGATGACTTTTGTTGTAATTAGCGATATATAAATAAAATTGAATTGAATTGAATTGAATGTAGCTAGCTTGATTGACAGAGACAGAGCTCTGAAAGTGCAGCTGAAACAATATGGTGGCCTGGGGGACTGCCGCCTGTTGCAAACCATCCTGTGCACACAAACACTGACAGACACATGTAAACACTGTCAGGGCCTTTAATGGGCCACTAGATTATAGAAATACATATTGCACATA
The DNA here is from genome assembly GCF_900634775.1 of Gouania willdenowi. Lineage (NCBI taxonomy): Eukaryota > Metazoa > Chordata > Actinopteri > Blenniiformes > Gobiesocidae > Gouania > Gouania willdenowi. Next base: position 11,651,626 of record NC_041064.1, on the reverse strand, counting down.
CAAACAGTGATGCTTGCTTTATCATTTTCATTGGAAATGGCCTTATCCTTTAACAGGTTGAAAATGTTACTAAAATGAGTTAATATGTGTATCCAGCATTTGTCTTAAGGTAGCTGGGGTTAGCTCCTTCAGTCTGAATCAAGAGTTAACATAGCCTTTGTCTTGAATTTGAAAACGTTAGCATGAGCTGCACAGAGGCTCTTCTTCACCTCAACTGAAAGCAAAAGCTAGGTTATATGTCCTTCATCAGCTCCCTTCAATTCCATATCAATAAATATCAGACATTTCTTGTATGATTAACCCTCTAACAGTCAGCATCTGCTGATGTTGACCTTGTTACAGAAGCAAACATCTCATCCTGTCTCAAAGTTCTCCAAAAAGCCTTCACAGTCTATTCTCTCTGAAGCCTAAATATGTTCTCTCTATTAACAAAATAATACGTTATATGTCCTTGCAACTTCTGATCTGGTTGTGTTTTAGTTCCTCTGGATTGCTATGACTTTATGGGTGTAAAAGTTTAAAAAGTGCAAACTTTCCTGCTGTCTAATTAAATAACTGAATACAGCATCCTGTCTGATGCAAAACATATTAATCGTTTCTTTTATTTTAAGTCAATACTGAAAACATGCGCAAGTCAGTAAAAACAAAAGTGCTGCTCAAAATGTCAAGTGATGTAAATAAAGGAAATGTCTCTTCCTTTTATTTAGTTTTCTTTTAACAGGATCTTTTTCTATTTAAAAAATAAAATCTGTTTACTTACAAGGAATCTTTCATAAAGACACTGTCATTTTTCATTTTGTCTTTTAGTGACCAGAATTTCCAAATTAAGAGCAGACAAGAAAAATCATTTACCATCTCAGCCAATCTAGCCAACATATCTATATTACAAAATACCATACAATTAAGTCTGATTTTTTTTAGAATCAAACAAACCCTAAGGAAAAACATTTTATAGAACCAAAAATACAGAAAAAAGTAAAGATTAGATAAAACTACTTTTTTATGTGAATGAGAATGCATACAACAGGAGCAAAGGTAGAGACCATGCATTATAGAGAGGAGGGTAGGAACTAATTGTTTACCATTTTATATAAAAAATCCTAATTTCCTTGCAAGCATCCGGATGAAAACACTACAGTTTTTTTAAACAAATAAAATACATTTACAATGCTGTTACACCAACTGTGATGAGATACCATTAACCTGGTGTCCACTATCAGCTGACTGCCTGATCAGAGCTGTGTGCCAGTTTAATGTCAGACACGCCTTTTTTGCATTGGTATGTCACAGCTGACAGTGAATGGCTGCCTGGCTTACATATGTCTCCATTCATGAGCCATGAAAGTTATAGAGCACTTGTTCACTTTAAGCTAATCATAACTCATCTACTATCTACACTAAAGCTCATTAAAATGGTATTTGAGCCTGTGCTGCTTTGCTGGAAATCAAAACAAAGCTGTAAGTAGATTATTTTCCATACACATGAACATGATATTCACACAATGACCAAAACAATAGTAGACTGACAGCATGAACTTTTAAGGTATACCGGCTCACATGTATATTTCCTCTATATTTAAAGTTACTTTGCTCATTACTGTCCAATGAAACAAATGCGGCTGGAGCCCACATCTTTATTCTGAAATCCAAACACACTTTGGATACACACACACGCACACAATGGTTACAACAGCACAAATGCCAGAAGCCACATTGCTGAACTTGCGCAATCCAACTACCATACACATTAATTTCTAAAGTATTTTAAAACTCACAACCAGATACATTGAAAATGCCAAAGCATTACTTACCATTGTGAGAGGAGTCCTTGTTGTCTGCCACCGTCCTCAGTGAGGACACAATGGCATCAGAAGGAACGCGAGGACTCTCTGCATATTTGGGTTTCCTGATTGGACCTGCCAGCACAAAGAGAAGATACAGGAAAAGTGAGAGAGTATCACAGAGAGAGAGAGCGAGAGAGAGACACAAAGAGAGAGAGAGAGAGAGAGAGAGAGAGAGAAATGCCAAAGAGTGAATGAGAGAAACAGAGAGTGAGCTCTCACAGGATTAATAAGTTCCAGATGGGACGAGAGATGACAGCCAGCAGTGTCTCCATTGGACAGGCTTGGCTCCAAATCGTGGCTCACGTGAAACTTTTTGACGCACAAGCACACTATCAGACAGCTACCTGTATTCATAGCCCCTTTAACAGCCCAGGATATATGTCTGTATTGTTGGAGAGTTTTACTTGAAGTCTAAGGAGATGCAAGAAAGCACAGCAATAACCCTTTAGTGCATTAAACCAGTGGTCGCGCACTGTAGCTGTTCCCAATCAATGTTTTTGAAGCTAAAATACGGGAGGAGCCCTGGTAACACACCTCGCCCATTTAGCGTACTGCCCTGATGAGTTACGCGGACCAGCTACACCAAGAACAAAAGTATCTTTCCCGCTGGAAATTCTACCAACGGCTTGTTCAGATCATAGAGGTTAGTACAAAATCACAATATAGTTCACCTCAAATATTGTAACATACTCTACTTAAAAACAAAGAAATTCACGCATCTCGACTTTCCTTCACGACGTAACTGCTATTCACAAAGAGCTACACAAGATCCACGGCTGTCAATCATCGTCATATATGATGTAAAATCCTGTTTTTCAACCTCAGATTATTCATTTAAAACAAACTTCACAAAAAAATGAACACTTTAACACAATGTAGGGTGATAACTAATGACCACAGCAGAGTTTAGGTTTGGAAAAAAAGGTGTTTTTACTCTACAGTTTGACCCACATCCCATCTGTTATCATTGAGGAGGTGGGGTTTATGACCTATACTGCAGCCAGTCAGCAGGGGGAGCTCTAAAAATAAAAGCTTCACTCCACCGGGGAGCTTGTCCCGTTCATTCTTTTTACAGTCTATGCATTAAAGATGCATAGTTTATACGCCACAATACTGTTGGTTGTTGATCTATTTGTGTGCTCCCCCTGAAACGCACGCCCTGCTTTTGCAACAACAGTTTATGGAAAGTTTATGGCCAAGATGTCCTGGTACAAGTCAAAAGATGTATCTGGGTCAGTGGTGCAGTCCTCTGAGGAATGTCTTTGTGTTAGGTGATGAGTCGACTTCTGGCAAGCTGCTCTTTCCCCTTTGCTTAAAGCATGACGGCATTCAAAAATCCCTAAGCTTCACACACAAAGCCCTGCTAACTGTGCTAAAACATATCACAACCCATCGACTTATCCGCTCCCATTAAATTAGCTTGTTTTAGCATAAAGTTATACCAAGGTAAGGTTTGTGGAGTGGCGTCTAGTGACTAGACTACTAATCTTTCTTTCAGTGTCATTGTTTGGGTACATTTGAGATCCACAAAAGATGGCAGTCTAAATACTAAGCCATGAAGCAAAACATTAAAGCAGCTGAACATTTGTAAGCTCTCTAATTGGAGCTTACATGTTCTCATGAAAAAAAATAAATAAATACAAAGGTCCAAACACAAGACCAGAAATTACATGGCAGAAAATCCATCTTAAAAACAAATAATCTGGGATCATAAATCCAGAGCAACAGGGCCGCTTAGTCGGACCCTCTCTTCTGTCTCCAGGATAACCTCCTAGAGCCCTGACCTCCTCCTCCTTTTCATCTTACCTTCCTGACTCTGGCTGTCTGATGACTATATGTGTAATCCCTCTGAGACACTGCAAATATACAAATAATAGAAGCTGCCATTTCCTAAAACCACATTAACAAACCAGCCACTCCCACCACATAGAAGGCATTCATATCAGATGCAGCAACATCTCAAATGACTGCTGCTTTATGCATAGCCACCAATATATTAGATACTCAATACTTTATATTACACATAACTGGTCTAGTGAAGCTTCTACGAAGACAACAATATTCAGCAAAAAATGCCAAAAAATGCAGAAAGCCATTGTGTATTTGTCTCTGGTCAGGCACAGACTATTACCAAGGAGTCACCTGTGTCCTATTAAAGTGGGACAACCGACACAGAGAGGCCTGTATGTGAGACACTTAGATCAGGCAAACATCCTGAGTGAATACCAAACTGCCTAATGTGTGACGCCGACTGTATTCCATCAAAAAACAACAGGGGACATGGTTTGAGTAATTTACACCATATGCTGAAGTTCACATTCAGTTTACACAAACTGCCAAAAGGAGCACAGGATCCACACAAGAAATAACAAACACGTGGCTCGCTATCAGGGGTAAATTTGGGCCATGGAGAGAAGATAAAATATTTATTTTTTAACATGAATGATCTGTGCTGCAGAGCAGAGAAAGGGAGGTTACTTCTCTCATTCAAAAAGCCATCTCAAGATTTAAAAGGGTGCTATTACCACAGTGCCCTTCTAGATGGAAGCCCTGACAAACAAGAAATTGCTATTTATATCAGCCATGAAAAGGTCAAAGTAATAGAAGCGTCAGATAAATGACCTTGGAAGAGAATGAAGAAAAGCAGCGATTAGACACCAGGAATGCAACACTGAACGTAGACCCAATAAAATCATCCAAAATGAGAAAAAGGATTTAACTTTCAGATAAAAACACATACATGTAGGAATGTGAGAATAGAAAAACTAAAACTGATTTAATTCGTAAAGTAAAAAATAAAAATCAATTACAGCAAGAGCACTCAGAAAGTGCAATCCTCCACCAAGCACCAAATCTCCTCTTTGCTGGATATTGGGAGTGATCTGGATCAGTGATTCTGATCATGGCACCATGATCATTCACACTTTAAAGGCTTTAAGACATTTCTATCCCCATTAATAACGATACAGATGGTAAAAATTAATGGGTTTTTTGAAAAATTGCGTTAACATGCACAATACGGATCCGATTCAGATTTAGCTTGGAAGGATAATTGAGGAACCAAACCGACATAACTAAGTCTAATTTCATAAAGATCGGTCAATTAGAAACCAAGATATGAATTATTTAAATCTTACCAATGATAAGATACTTTTTTAAACTGATCCAGAATCAGTTTATTCATCCGAATCCCTTCCAAAATTTCTTTGAATCTTTCATGGCGCAATTAGGGGCCAACTTTGGTTAAGATTTTGTCAAAATCTGTACTTTAGACTTAATCCTGCTAACAGGCGAACAAATAACAATGAGGAAAAAACTGAAAGACGAGACCCTGCAGACAATCAGTGACTGCAGTGTGTCCAATACTTTTATTCTCAGCGAACCTTAGGAACTAATAACCACCGAGTTATCAGACGTTGTGCACTGCATGTGCACACATACATGCACATCATGCGAAAGCACTTGAGCACCAATCAACAAGAACTTACAACATCCAGTCAATGTCGGTAAAAAGGCTAGATTGTTCAGTGTTAGGAAGTGATCAAGGAGCTTTCCCTACATTTTTCAAGATGGACTTTGACTTCTTCACATTTCAATCTATCAATGAGCCAGTGTGTTCTCTTTGTGCAGCAATGGAGAACGAAAGCAACCTCACAACTGCCCTCATTATGCTCCAAGTGTGGTAATGGGTTCAATGCAAAAGAAAGAAAGAAATATTCAATTCTCGGGTGAAAAAAATCTTGATGAAATTAGAATCATCACTGACATTTGGATTTTAGGGTTCCTTTAAAAAAAATCATGTTCATTACATTAAAGAACCAAAGAAAGTGAGTCTACAGAGCAGGAAAGTAAAGAACTGAATAGTGCAAGGTGTTTGTCTGAGGAAACTTTCATGGTTCCCTGCGACCTCATAAGGTGTTTTACAGCCTAGCATCAGTATTCCCTGAGGGCTGTCTGGTTACTGTCAAAAGCCCTGAGTTCACGACTGCAGAAGCAGCACTCACCTTAAAGGGACAACAATAGACTTTGAAGACTTTCCACCTCCCGGATGGCAATGGGGGAGAATAAAAGCTGCCTTCATGAAGAAGGTGAATTGTTAGCAAATCTATCCTCACACTTTTACTGTTTGTTTCTTTTAATGATAATAAATATGGATGTTTAGTTTGGAAAATTGTATTTTAACCTGTTGGAAGATGTCACTTCATGTTAAACCTTACATCATCCCTGAATTTTACAATAATGTTATCAATGTCGGAGTTCACAATCGCAGAGTTGAATAAACTGCTTTTATTTTATGATCTGTACTTTCTAAGATCATTACAGGGCAAAGATTATTCACCTAAATGTAGTTATTTTTACACTATTTTGGGTGTGATTTATAAGGGTTTCAACCCCCTGTGAGAAGGTGATGTTTTTTTAAAGTGCTGCTCAAACAAATGCTCTGTGTCCTTTTCAAAACTCACCAAACACAGCAACTATGAGGCCAAATGTCAGTGGTACACGAAACAAACAATAACCCTTTACAGCCAGTAGATGTCACTGTGGAGATACCCTGGAGATGATTAAGAACTTGAGATCATGGGAAGCTTGTCATTATAAAGTGCAGAATGTTACTAGATCATTCTAAAGCTGCACTCAGGTGAAACATCACAGGTTTCTGACAGCCTCCGTTGTTCATTTAAAGAACCAGTAAACAAAGTCCAAAGCACTGAGGTGCTGTGCAGCACATGTCCGGGCTCTGTGTTTGATGGTTAAGCTCAGGGTTTTAACTGATCAAAGCTGTGGCACTCAACGCCACCCGACTTTGCGGCTCAGGCATCCGTCACACTCCTAATTAACCCAGTGTTGCTTGGTTGTCCCCTGTGAAGTTTTTTCATGAAAACAACAACCACCAAGTCGGGGCCTTCCTCGCTGACATAGATTACCTAAAAGTGTCAGGAAACACAACCCAGCCGCAGAATGCTCCCTGATTCTGTAAAACCACTTCCCCTCAACACATTAGCAACAGCTGGATGGAAACAAGATCAAACATTAGTGTGGATGGAGGGAGGGAGGGAGGAAAATGGAATTATATGATAACAATAAGACATGAAGACTTAATTTAGCTGCTTGACTAGGTTAGTTAAAATAACTTGATAAATACTTGTAGGCCTTTACAATCTAGTGCATTGTGTAACTTGATCCAACTTTTTTCCACAAGAAAGCGCACCTAGTGCCCTTGAGACCATGTGTTAACTACATCCAAAACCACATCAAGGATGCTCTAAATGTGTCCAGATAGTGTAACAATTGAAAGGTTTGACATTGATCTTCAGCATAGTTATCAACAGGAAAGCATTGAAACATGCCTTCCAGTTTTTAAGGAATTATCTTCAGATGGACTGAAACTTAGAGATCAGGTTACATTTGGAACTTTTCAATCCTTGTTGGTGGACAGTTTTGGACTTACCTTTGGTGTCACCTATCCAATGGTCCGTTAACTTTAAACATCTGTTTGCTATCCCTTTCGCAAAGTAAACTGTAACCTCAGTATATGTAAAGCTATATTTTTGTACTGTACATATTGCATAATTTTACCAGTCGATTTTTAAAAACGTGTGATGTATTGCTGATGTGAACAGCACATCAGCAATACAATCATCAGGTCTTCTTTTTTTATTTCTGCAGAAATAGTGTCAACTTCTATGAATAACCTTTTTCTTTTTTTGTTAAGAACAAGAGGATGCTGCTGAATAAATATCAGTATTCATTTGGTTGTATTGTGTCACCTCCACAGCAGAGTAGAAAAGGGAGAATACAATATGTGGATTTCGTCGCCGAGCTGAGACATTTCCTGCAGCATGTGTTTATTAACTGGAGGCGTGAAGTCTCCCCCTACGGCTTTTCACATTTACCTGTGAGGACTGCACTGGGTTGCCTGCAGACCCTTCCTCTCCTTTGTTGTTGTGGGACTACCAAAACCCTCGATCTTGTCGACTCATTTCCCCCCGCCCCATTCTGTTAGGCATGAGTTCAATGAAATAGAATAATTATCATTTTTAATGAATCGACTTCTTCTGCCTCCAGAGCCATTTTCACCTTCACATATCCCAGCTTCTCCTCTGGCTCCGTCAGTCCATTGTTTATTCACCTGCTCACCTGTTTCATTAGTGTGTTTGAGAAAGATACTGCTAATCTTGAATTGCCTAAAACAAACTGAGGAAATTCAGGAGGGTAGTCAGCTAAGTAAGTAAAGATTAATAAACTATTCCAAACCACGGATGCTTTTTGCTTTTTATAAGAGGTACAGTATTTGCTATTGGCTATTTCAGTGGTTCTCGAACTTTCTTGGCTCAAGTACCCCTTTCTCCTACTTTTGAATCCAAGTACCACCTTATGTCTGACTACAACATTTTTGCTCAGAACTATAGATAAAAACAACTATAGATCATAATGATGGAATGAATGAGTGATAAAACACATTTTAAATGAACTCATTTTGTAAATAAGTGAATGAAACAGTATTTAGTGCCTCCTGAATAGATTTATTTCTATAGTTTTTTGTTTGTCTGCTTTTTTTTTATTATTCAGTATATTTTGTGTGTATCTTATTTTGTGTTTTTTTGTTGTCATTTTTGTGTGTTGTTGGTATTATCTCAATCATTCTCTCTCAGTGTGTGTGTGTTTTTGGTGTCGTTTTGTATGTTTCTCTGTTAGTTTTGTGTATTTTGAAGTGATCTTGTGTATTTTTCTCTCGTTTAGTGTGTTTTTGTTGACGTTTTGTGTGTGTTTTGTGTTGTTCTGTGGATTTTGTTGTTGTTTGTCAGTTAGTCAGTATAGTTTTCTCTTATTTTGTTTGTATTTGATGTCTTTTTGTGAGTTTTTGGTAATCAGTCTGATTATATTTTTTTAACTAAAAATAAACAATTCTACAACTCCATGTTAGTAATGCTTTCATTTGTTTCTCTCTCTCTCTCTCTCTCTCTCTCTCTCTCTCATACCCCCTGTAGTGCCATTGCGTACCCCTAGGGGTACAGGGGACATCTTCATGCCATGCCTACAAAACTTATGCTTGTTTTGGGTTTTTTACAGGTGATAAAAGACACCATTATAGTAGCTTTATATTTTCATCAAAATAAATAATGAATAAAAGATTCCGAATTTGCTGAAGAAGCCTTGAATGCACCAACTAACCATGACCAACCAAACTGCCTTCACACTAAATAGATCAAAGCTGAGGCAACTCTAAACAATGGCTAGATCATTCCACAAATGAGTGTCACATGTGAGTGGGGCTATATCGACCACTTAAAGGATTTTTTCTCCTCCCTGACAAGTTTTTAGAATACACAGTTTCAGGTTGAAACAAGTTAAGCTACAAAGCTATTCACTGCTTTGAAGTGCTCACCAGCTGCTGACAAACATGTCTTCATCTGGGTAGACAGGAGAAGTCTGGGAGGGCTTTGAGCCAGTGTAAACATACACCTATTAACAGCCAGTACAGTGTCAACAACCTGTGGTTGTAGCCATGTTTTGTCTAAAAAAAGGGTGATCAAATGCATTAGTTGTCCAAAAAAACAAAAACTTTTTGGTTACCTAACATAGCTTTGCTTGGCTATTATAGCTAACCTGCATTAATTAATGCTTTTTACATTTAAAAACTCAAAATTATTTTTTGTCTTCAATTGGAAAAATAATAAGTTGAAAGCGTTTTATAGGTTAAGAGAAATTAACTAAAAAAATATCTGAATAAGAAATTAAGGTCCCAGTGATGTAAATCATGATATTTTCAAGGTAAAAATGGATGACTCTCTTCCTTTGTTCTGTATCTTTTACATATCTTAGAATAATAATAAAAACAATTCAGCTGCCAAACTATGTCCAATAGATGAAAGAAAAGATGCAGAAAAAAATACAATTGACTGCAAATAAATGGATGATTGAGGATCAAATGTAGGGATGTGTAAGTGTGAAGTGAAAGTGGTGGAGTACCTGGTGATCTCTTGTTAGGACGCAGAGGCATCATGTAGGACTGGCGTGGCAGGAGAGGTGAAGAGGGAAGAGAAGTAGATACTCCTTTAGCCAGACTTAACCTGAAGGCATCATCTTGTCCGTTTAGGTGTACGTTGCCATGTCCTTGGAACTGAGGGTTTCCATCAGGTGGGAGTCTTCGGATGTTGTAAATTTCAACTATTGGAGGAAAACGGAAAGTTTTTATTAGCATCAGGAAATTGTTTTGGCTATCACATGCAGCATTACATCATACTTGCAGAGATAGGTGATTCACTAAACACACCTCATAACTGGAGTTTTTGGCATTCAGATGTAATAAAAGTGATTTTAAATAATTGTCAGTAACAAGTAAATTGGAATAATCTGAACAGCCTAAGGACAAATAATCAACTGTACAAGGAAAAACCCTGTGACGAGGCTTGTGTCCTCGAAAAGAAGGGAAAAAAACACTCAGACCACACTAGACTTTGATGGCGCAACTTCTAAAAGTTATTTGATGTAACGAGAAGGACCAAAGTAAAGACAGTCTCCTGCACAGCCAGCATCAGTTCTGGAACCAATTCCTGGGTAGGTCTTACATTGATATTAGTTATACCACTTTTCCGCCATTTTCTGAACAATAGGAAATGTATCAACCATGACCACACACCAAAAGCCTAAATTTACATTGTTTTTTCACTACTAACGGTCCAACTGCTATACAGACAAAAAGGTAAGAGTTTAAAACCCTATCCTTTATAAATTATTAAAATCTTTTCAAATATCTGGCTCGTATATATTTTCATTCGGGCCTTTTACATTGGCCCCCTGATGGTAAAGGCAAAATTCTCTCTTTGGAGGTTACAAATTTGTCTCAGACAAGACACAAGACACAGACAAACCCTCAACCCAAATTTAGAACCTAACAAACTGCGTTTAGACCCAAACTTTGCAGCACATTGAAGGAGACTCAAGCGTAACTTCATACCCAATCAGCATTGGTTATTTTCACAATATGAATAAGCATTCATAAGCAATTCTTTTTGGAGCTTAAGTTTGTAAAAAAAAAAAAAATTTAATAGAGATGGTTAGATCAGCCTGTGAGGAGTTTGGATGGACAACCGATGCTCATATGTTAGGCTGTCAGGATACTCAGAAATAGAGATGGCTATGCCAGCCAAACCAAAATGGGAAACAAAGGGTTCCCACTGCCCAGTGCTTTACTAGACTACTGACTGAGAGCAATGCCAGAGACAAGAAGCAGGGAGGTGACAGTGACACCTCCGCATGCTTTCAGACTAAAAAACAGCAAGTATAAAGCCCACCTTCACAATAACCAAAGAAAGTCCACTGATACTGACACATGTTTGGAACACTTGGAAGGTTTTTGTGCAGGAGGCATAATGGGCCAAAATGATCCCTTAACAAAAGCTGTGACTTAAGTATTTGACATGTCTGTATGTGTGTAAGCCTTGAAAGAGAATTAGATCCAGTCCAGTCGTGCATGCTTTGTCTATCGAGTCTGCTGGGATAGGACTCTACACAATTCTGTGCAACAGCCTTTCCCAAATTCAACCCACCTTTCATTCAATACCTTATGGCAAAGACGATTACTATAAATTGCTGAGCGCCTGAGAGCAACCCATTCTTTCCCAATTGTTTGTACCATACATCAAGTAATTGATCCTACACACCTGTAATCATGGAAGTGATCTGAACAACTAAAGTCATTTACTTGAAGGGTTCCCATATATTTTTAGCAATTTGGAGGATTAAATGGCAATATTAACAGCACATACTGCTCAGAGGTGAGCAATAAACACAAACCAAAAGAAAAGCGTTAATTTAAGCATTTTATATTAGTGCCAAATGGTTCCTCTTCACTTCACAGTAATGTAATTGCTACCACAGTAAGCCTATTAGCCTAACAATTATTTTTTTCATTGGTAAATAATTCAAAAGTGGCGTGTGGTCATAAATGATCAGTCCCATCTTTTATATAATTACAGAGAATCCTCTAAAATGAGGAACTAGGATTATTACCCTCTAATACAGAGGATTAAAAACCCCCTCAGTGCAAGTTACAAGGACAGTGTCATCTGTCACAAAATGGAAAGTTCGAATCTTTTATACCACAGCCAATTAATGAGGATATCATCTATAACGACATCATACAATCCAAGATCAGAGAATGAGTTAAGACTTAGAAAAATATTTGACCTTTTATGAAGGAGGTCATATCAGAAAAGAAATCGACTCTGCCAGCAAATGCTGAACTTGCTGCGATCACTGCGGTTTCCAGCCTATTCAGACTTAACCTGTATAGCATGGTAAAAAGATTATGACAAAGTTGTAATTTTGGTAGCTGGTACCAAAACCAAGTGATACCACATTAAAGTTTGTTATCCAAGTGCTGGTGTATACTGCAGTCGTGTGTCATGCTGGCTACGCCACCATTGACCAATACTTCATTACACAGAAGGACACGAGGAAAGAAACTGGCCAGCACTATTTTAGTTACTTTACAAAAACCTTGGTAGGAGCAAAGCCTACAATTTCAGCTCCTGCTGTGGTCAAGGGAATCAGGCCTTTCTAATTATAACGTTTAGCCCTTAGATGATGTAAAAATGATTACAGTCTCTTGTATGTGCTTCATTCGCCCATCAAAGTGAAGGTTCAGTGCATATAAGGCCATGCCCATCCAATAAAAATAGTTCAATATTTTTTCCAAGGTCAATATATATATATTAAAAAAAAGAAAAAAACGTTACATCAGCCAAAATGAGAAAAATAATTTTCTTGTTTTATTAAGAATATCACCCAAAGTGTCATATTTTATCTTCTCCTAAAAAGATAATTGCGAATACAAACAATATGCACAACATAAAAAAATTTCCCAGCAGACAAAAAACTCAACAACAATGACAATAAACACATGAAGCTGAAATAATTCGATTTATTTTATTTAGTATTTGTGCTATGCTTCCATTCACACAATAAAATTTTGGTCGCAGGTCTTGGCTTCCAGCAGGAAGAAAAACAACAAATATTCAACAAAGAAAGGCAAATTTATTTGTATAGCGCATTTCATACACAACGCAATTCAATGTGCTTTACATGATCAGAAAGTGCAGCAGAAAACAGAAAATGGTTTAAAAATCTGAAAAAATTAAGAACACAAAGTAAAAACAAACAACAAATCACAGACAGGACATAACATAGGAACCGGCTTTTAGATTGACTTTAAAACAAATGAGGAATAGAGGGACTACTGATACAAATGAAATTACTTGGTTTTGTTATGTTGACGTCAGTGCTTCGTGTCGTGATATGCAGTGTACGGATTAATTGATGAATGAATGCTAGATTATGAGTTAGAGGAAAAATAAAAATAAAACCTCGTTCATGCAGATTTTAGTCAACACACTCCATTAAGGAGATTTTATTTTTGTCACTAGCCTGAGTGCTAACGTGGATTTACTATGCATTCCTGAGCCTGAGATGACAGTCTCACAAAGGCTGTCATAGTTAACACAGCAACCCACAGGGGAGGGAAAGCCAGACAACAAGAGGTGTTGAGTGGGGGAGGGTTCTCAGTATAAGTCATCAGTAATGATGTATAAGTAAGACCAAAAATTTCAATTTGAGATAAATTATAATTTAGGGAAAATATAATTTTACATAGAAATATTTGGATCTAAAATACTTTTTAAAAGACATGTAACCAATCTGAGAAACAAGAGTCAAAAGCTATTTTCTCATGAGCAAACTCAAACCACTTTACACAGACAAGCGTCACCATAGAAACAGTCAAAATATGCAATAAAATCACCACACTACAGCCTGTAAAACAAACTTGTAAAAGTGATGAATATTACAAATAAGAATGTTAGCTTGCAACAAACGTTTTTAACCAGTCTGAGTTCTTTTTATTTTTGAACCTAAAAACATAAATCATCCACAGTGTCACATCTCCTGCAAATAATTTCCTATTGCTTTCAAAGAGGGGAAAAAGATTATGAACCAGCCAATCACATCATATCTTAGTGCCAATCAAAGTTCATCAATCTTTCAAATGCCAAGAGAAGTCCTTTCACTAGTCTGTTTAACTACTGTATATGTTATCAATGTGTTATGAGAACAAATTGGCCTTTAAATGCAGCGTTTGGATGATGTGGCTAAAGAAAGATGAAAAAACTATGCAACACAACAAACTGACTGACCACTTCTCATTTGTGTTTACTCTGGTCTAAGCAGTGGAATGCCTTCTCCACTGTCTGCAGGGGTACAGTGACAGACAGGAATGAGTATTTGGGCGTCTTGGGGGGGGGAGCATGGGAAGAGGGGGAGGAGAAGGGTGAAGCAGGGGGGGGGTGACGAGTAGCTCTGGCCAAGCACTTTTCATTAAATTCAACTTTATTTATATAGCGCAAATTACAACAAAGTCATCTCAATGCGCTTAACAAATTATAAAGTTCATAGTAAAAAAGAAAGAACATAACAAGATCCACATGAACAAGCATTTAGCGACAGTTGGAAAAAAAAACAGGAAGAGATCTCCAGCAGAACCAGGTTCAGAGGTGGCAGCCATCTGCTTCAACTGTTCTGGGTTAGTAATCATAGATTGCCAGTTTGAAGACAATACAAGCTACTCAATAACTTACAATGTGACATGTAGACAATATTAAAGCCAATAAAAGGAATGACAAAATATATACTGAGTGCTTCAAAGCCAACGAAAAGGAAAAGTAGGAAACAAGTTCACTACTTTAGTCTTAAAGCTGCAATATGTATTTTTTTTTTTACACCAACAAATCAAGCCTTCCAAGAATTCAAGAGTAACTAAACCCTGAAGTATTGGTTGATGTGTGACTAGGCTGGAAATTCAAAAAATGCCTTGATTATGGGCGGGGCTCCTGGATCAGTTAAGTCTATACTATAAAATCTCCAAAGAACATCTATAATACTGAAACTAACTACAAAATACTCACTATATACTCTATTCACCATAGATTGCAGAATCCACAGGAGCTAGTTTTTAAAGGAAGGGCTGGGCTAACAGTGATGGTAAGAGGCCACCAAAACGTCACAAACCACTGGAGTGACTGTCCCCCAGTGTAGCACCTGGAATTCTCAATGGTCTCCCATCCAACTACTAAGCAGGCCCAGACCTGCTTAGCTTCCGAGATCAAACCAGATCGGGCAATGACAGGCTGGTATGGCCACAACTAAGACAAACAGATAATATATTTTAGCACATTGGGATCCCAGGTTCTTGGTTACCATGAAGATCAGTTTCAACAACAGATGTTGACTTCCATTAGCACAGATCATTAGGCAGAGCTTTTTCTAGAGCCAGGTGTGGTCATTAGAACAGCCTGTAGGCTAATATAAAGAGCCACCACAAAGGTGGCAGCCTGTTCAGTCTACCCCTGCATAATCCTTTCAGCAAACACAAACCAACAACAATTACGCAATATTGTCCCATCATTAGCATTACGCAGTTTGGCTGTTATTTTCACAAATGGCTTTGAGTTATGTGGTTAATTTGCTCTTAAGATTGATGATGTATTCTTTATGATAGAGTATTAGTTTTTTTAAATTTACATATTGTTCACCAAATTATCAGCAAAATCTGCTTAATGAGGACGTTGCGCCATGTGTATATCGTATATCAACATGATGACTTATGTGTCAGAAGTAAGTAGGCTTGTGTACTCTTGGGCTAGCTAAATGTAGTGATTGTGGAACAACAAGGGAAAGGGGACAGGGCATTTCGAGCTTTGGAACGGTACGAAACAGCTAGCCAACTGAGAGTGCACCCTTACCCCGGGTCAACTGCTTCTAATAACAATCAGTTAAAACATGCCTTGCTCCTTGAGAAAAGTTGAACTAATGACCTTGGGTCTTTTGTGCTCAGCCACAATCCCTCCCGAGACAGGGATGGCAAGACATTTATATGTAGGCAGAGCTACAAAAGAAGAGTGACTGTTCAGAAAAGCAGAACAGAGCGGTGCACAGCAGAGCAGAGCTGGAGTAAAGTAGCCTCATGATTGAACAATAGTCTGAGCAGACGTCTACACAGATTCAGAGACGTCAATACTGTGAGTGAAAAATTTGCAACAAAATCCATCTGTATATTTTTTATTATTTTAATTATTTTATTAAGCACAAATGACCATGAACCACAAAAGAGCCACGAAGCTCGAACAAACCACAAACCATGAACGAATTGCGTACCCTGAACGAACCACAAAGCATCAACAAAGCACACAATTCATGAATCACAAAAGAACCACAAAGATATGAACAAACCACAAACCATGAATGAATCGTGAACCCTAAACGAACCACAAAACAAGAAACGAAGCATGAAAAAAGCACCAACCCTGAATGAAGCACCAACAAACTGAGAGGAACAAACCACAAACAAACTGCGAACCTCGAACGAACCACAAAGCATGAACCAGGCATGAAAAAACAAAGCACAAATTAACCGCAAAGGAACAACAAACAAAACCGTGAAACTGACGAACCAGAAAGCATTAACGAAGCATGAAAAGCACATACCCTGACCTTCGCGCAAACGAACCATGAACCACAAATTAACCAAAACCACAAAACACAAACAAACCCCGAATGAACCGCAAGCACCTGAACGAACCAAATGAACCACAAACCAAAAAAACAGAATGAAAAACAAACCACAAACGAACCGCAAACCCCAAATGAACCAAAAAGCATAAATGTAGCACGACCCTGATCAAAGCACAAATGAACCACAAACAAAACCGCGAGCCCCGAATGAGCCACAAAGCATGAAAAAGCACGAAGTATGAAAAAGCACGAACCCTGTACGAAGCACAAACAAACCGAGAACCACAAACAGACCACAAATGAACCACGAACCACAAAATCCAAACAAACCCCGAAGGAACCACAAAGCATGAACAAAGCATGTAAATACAAAAGTATGTTTTTTTTTTTAATCATATATTGAAACAAATTTAGCAGGAAGTAAATGAAATAAAAATGGCAAAGCCACTGGTGAACACAAAACATATTTAGGACAAAATAAAACAATCTATGCCATCATTTGATTTGACAGCTGAAAGCTGGACCCTTCATGCGCTCAGTATATATGAAAGCAAAACAGGGAAAATCTGAGCAAAGAACTGTGTCTGCCTGGGAATGTCACGCTGTTATTAGAAAAATCTGTGGCCTGCTGACCTTTCCAGCCAATGAACTGCCATGAAGCCACCATCATTGCTTCAAAGATCTTCTGAAGCATACTGGGGCATGTTAACTGATCAACAGTTTTTCCGTCTCTTTGAAGTATAGTCGAAGAAACAACTTGGCAACAGATAAGTGTAGGGTGAGAAAATAGGAAGCAGAATGGGCCTTTGCTGCCATTGAAGTTGTGCAGCAAATTGTATTATCCCTGGGTTCAATTAGTCTTTAAGAATTAGGTTCAGCATTCAGTTGGAGCACATGCTTTCAAGGCCAAAAATGACATTTCTGATGCAATGCAAGATAAACTGAAGTAGAAAAAAAAAAGATGGGGCAAGGGATTATGGGATGACACCAGAAACAGTGAACCACTGGAAACTGTGAAGCCACATCTTTCTCTTTCAAAAGCCAGTTGGCAATACTTAAGCTGGTGTTTGGCTTACTTATTTGGTGCCTCTCACATGTTGATCATGGGGGGGGGGGGGGGGGGGGTTGGAATCATAGCACCAATCTTTACTTTTTTGTTGCAAAGGTACACAGCCGTTTTCCTGACCCTGGGAAAAAACATGACCTGCTTTATTTTTCTGACAAATTGTCTCACCAACTCACCAAGCAGCAGCTGCTATAACATATATCCA
Source organism: Gouania willdenowi (assembly GCF_900634775.1). Lineage (NCBI taxonomy): Eukaryota > Metazoa > Chordata > Actinopteri > Blenniiformes > Gobiesocidae > Gouania > Gouania willdenowi. Next base: position 11,633,943 of record NC_041064.1, on the reverse strand, counting down.
CCTAACCCAAAGATGTGCAGCAGGAAATGTTGCTTTAAACTACAATGACACATTGGCAGCAAAAAAAATCTCAATGCTTGGACAACAATTTAAACTTCTATTTTTAGTTTTGTAATAGCTGTGATCACTAAAATTGTAAGGCAGGAGCCATGAGCGTAAGAGACGGTAGTTAAAAAATTGCTTAAGTTGTAGTGACAATGTTAAAAAAAAAAAAAAAAAAAAAACAAGCCAAAGATTTGATTTTCCAACAGTGTGTGCAACCATGGGAGGTTGAAAACTCATGCAAACTACCAATTATCTTGCTGATTAACTCACTGACTCACAAAGTGGCAACAAATGGCAAATGACAGTAGAAAGTAAATTAAAGAAAGATTACTTCCATGACCAAAAAAAGTGTTTAGTCATGAAATGAAAAAAGCATACGGCTAAAGCTGGTAAAATATTCAATAAAAACCCAAAATCGGAAATAAAGGGCGTGTCGATTCTAGATACACCTGAGGTTTGAGTTGTGTGTGCGCGCATGTGTGTGCGTCTGCATGGATAGAAGATGTGGTTTGAGCTACGCCCTGCTAATTGTTGCCTGCTGGCTGCACAGTCTCTTTGAAAGCTGTGTAGTTCTGTAAACTCTCTTGTAAATCCTGTAAATTCTTTCTCCACCATCTTAATTTCCACCACTACTGTTTGGACAATCAAATGTACTTAAATATTACATAAAGGGAAAACAACAAACATTAGCAAAAACATTTCTTATTCAAACTATTTTTTGAAATATATTTTGAAAGACAAATACAGTATTCTACCCAAACGGCATGTAAAATGCATTTCTCTTAATCATTAACTAAAAGTTGACACAAAGTGGTTTCAAAATAAAAGGTTGGCCAAAGGGTGACACATAAGCTAGTCATAGAATAGATGATGGCTTAACTCCTATAATCAAAGGATGTTAATGTAGTTTAAGACTGATTACGTTCTTCTGTGTAGATGTAATGGTCTTGTTTACATGCTTGTACATGTGGCGTCTTGCGGATTCTCCCTCTTGAGTACAGGCCACTCTGAAATGTGTCACACATTGTTTGTGTGTCATTATAGCTTTTAGCTCAGCCTGGCATCAAAGGAATAAATTTCGCTTTATTTAAAAGAAATATTAAGAACAAATTTCACATTTGAGCATTTTATACTTCACTGTACTGGTGCTTCTTGTGCTGTGGTTACCAAACATAATTTCATCCAAAAATGACATTGTAACGTGGCATTAAAAAGGGAGTTTTTGTTAAACTGCCGTCCAGGCCACAGGGCAAAAAGGAAGCAATTCTAGAAATGGCTGTGGTGAATATGGAGAAACGAGAATCAACTATCCAGTCGTTTACGAAGACAACCATGCATACAACAAAGAGGGTCGCAGAGCCTTCGGCAAAATACTGTTTAAAACAGTATTAGAGTCTAGGGTTAGTCCCATTTCTCTGGAATTCCCAAAGTTATTGAAGCAAAATTCTCTCACAAATACTTCAGATAAGAAATAAGGAACACCAATCAGGGCAAAATAGAAAAGGCAAGCATGTTCAAACAAACTAGTGTACTTCAAAATTGTTATATCTTTGTAGACAAACGACTACACATCCACCTGTGGCTATTGTTTATTTAAAACAGTCAGAAAAAAACAACTAGGCCTGGGCCGATAATCAATAAATCAATTACCAGACGATAAATGAAAATAAACTCGATAAGTTTACCGGCCTTAATATATTGACACACGCATGCATATGTGGAAGCGCCCCTGTTGGCTGCGGAGGCTCGCGTTAGCAACGGCTATATAACAGCAGATAACTCAGTTAGTTCTAATAATTTCACAGTGAACCTGCAGCGTAATTGCTCTGAAATAGTATATGACAGCCAAGCAATCTTTAGGTAAACCAAACAGTTATAGTCCAATAGATGTGGCAACTCTGAACCTACTACATAGCTTCGAATTGCTACGCCAGCTACACCCAGCGGCCTGTGAAGCAGCGGAACCTCGTTCCTAGTGGTGTCAGCCAGCGGAGGAAATGTAAACGGTGTGATCGGAAGCAGAAGCGGGGATGCTGAGCAGGGGCAGCAAAGAAGCTAAGTCTAGGAATTTTGTTTTCCTCTTTCGCCTCCAAACGCAATGGATTCACGGTCAGCACCTGAGCATGTTTGTTCCATAGCAGAATGAACGGACTAAACTCTCATGTCAGTCATCCAATCTATTTGTCTCTGTGGGGGGAGGCGGGGCCTCTAGCATGGACACACACAGAGCAGTAAGCGAGCCTCGTAAGGAGCAACGCAAGGTAATGTCTGAGACATTTGGATGGAAAGAAGATACACACCTCTGTGCCTCAATGTTTAATATTTATTGCAAGTGCAATTTTTTTGTTGTTGAGAGAAACCATTTTATTTATTGCTTTGGTTGTGTGGTTTCCATTTTTTTTCCTTAACAGACAGAGACTATTTTATTGTTTTTGTTTGTGATATGTATTATTATTTATTTTTTTTGCTAACAGAGAGTCCATTTTATTTTAATTGTTAGTTTTATTTGTTTAAGATATTTAAAAGTTCTTGACTTTCCATTACAATGGTAAAAAATAATTAGAAATACAAGTTGAACACATCTGAAAGGGTGTACTTGCATTATTATGATATATTATTATTACTTTAGTGGTTAATTTGGTCTAAAAAAAATGTTGACAATAATATTGTTTATCTGTAATAATTTGTGGGACAACATATCGTCCAGTAAAATCTGTTAACGTCAACACTGAAAGAATCTTTGCTGCTCGACAAGATTTCAAAACCATTTACCACAACTAAAATCCAAATGACTTTGATCGTGGCAACATATTAAACACATTCACACTCTGATTTCCAATTTTTTTTTTTTTAATACCTCACAAGTTAACTATTCAAATTATCACAAAAATGCTTGAACTTTCAGAACACCTGAACCTCCTTCCAAAAAACCCTTGTAACAAATTTGTTAATATCTATCAAAACAAATTGAAAACTCTTGTCACAACCACAAAGTTCACAGAAACTACAGGGACGGCTTGTACCATTCACCAACACAGCTGAGGCAACAGAGTACCTAATGACCTCCACTCATTCTCGCCAACATTCACACGTACGCAAACACAGAGTAATGAGCATTGCTTTCATCTTTTGCTTTACTTTACTGAAGGTTTTGACCTAAATAGTTGTACTTTCTTAGTGTTTCCTGCTTTACACATTCCTGTTGGTTGCCCTTTAGTAGGAGAACACTTAAAAAAGAGAAGGTGTTTTTGCATTTATCAAAATGTTGTGACCTAATCCGACACAAGAAGCAACTCTGGTCAAAGAAACTTTTGTAAGGTAGGTCTGCATTTAAACTAAAGTTGCCTCAACCAATATTAAAACCTTTTTGGATTTCAGGATCAACCCAAAGATTTCTTCTTCTGTGCATGTGGGCTTCTGTCTTCATAGTGCCTCACAAACACTGAAACGTCCTGCCAGCTGGTAGCTGCTGCTCATTGGTTTGTACGTACAAGGCTAGTGGGTGTTAAGAAATGATGGAATTGACAGCTGAAACAGTTACCAGTCTCTAAGTGTGCACAACAAGACAGTTAGTGTGATTAACACTGTGTCACCCACTTGCCAGACAACTGTCTGGCAGGTGAGCTCATTGAGCGGGAAGCATGAGTTGGAGGGTCTTTAAGAGTATATTTGTACCCACACACAGTCCACAATCAAAGTGAAGTCAAAAAGACTATTTCTCAGTATAGCATCACACACTTATTGCAGAAGCTCCCGAGTCAATAGTTCGAGGCCACTCAAAACACCAGGACTTTAAAAGGAGGCGCTCAGAGGGTCCTTGATGTGAGCGATAAAAGAGAGTCTCTGAAGAGTTGTTGAAAAAGATAACCTCAGGTCTACATCAAATGCTTTTTGGCCTGGTCTAAAACTTCAACCGAACAGAAAATAGAAACGACTTTTCGGTGAATAAAATTTAATAGCTCGTATTATGGTATTATGGTTTAACAGATGTCAGTTCTCTCTGACTGAAAAAAGAGAACCAATAGATTACGTTATACAACAGATGGAATTTTTTTTTATTTTTATAACCGTTATGCAAATTCAAAGCCAACAGTCACAGCAAAGCAAAGCCAGAATTGTGAAAAAGCTACCCATCAAAGCAAATAAAAGACAATACAATGGCCAAATGCAAAAAATCTGATTCCTTTGCAACATGAATGCCCTGTATCCTGGGTCAGCTGACCTAGGATGCCTTAGTGAGGGGGTCGAAGCCAGGTCAGCATTTGGGCAACACTCTCAGTATATGCCAGGCTGCAGATGGAGACACGCCTTCCTCTATTTGGTTTTCACACAGGAATGGTAGCAATGTTAGAACCTTAACCTACTCTGGTAGTCAACAGGGTAAACCAATACTAGTATTAGTGCAGGGTTAGTAGTTTCACACTTTAAAGTAGAGATGCACCGCAATGAAAACTCTTGGCTGAAACCAAAAACCAAAAGAAATTATTATGTCAATTATTAGTACCAATTAATTAATGGCAATGGATACACATTAAATAATAATGTATAGGCCTATAACTGATTGGGCTGCTGAAAGAAAGTACAATTAAATATCTTTTTTTTTTTTAATTTCTTTATTAAATTTTTTTGCAGACAGTACAGAAAAGTACAACAGTTTCACATTATGTCCGAGTGTCTGCATTAGAATGACAGAAAGACCCAACATGAATCCCACCATCCCTCCCAACAACCCATATCAGATGTAGTCACATTAAAGAACTCAACTGTTACCTAGTAACATATAGCAACATAAGTAAATGCTTAATGTGCTGTAAGACAAAACAGAGTCAAATATTACACACAAAAACATCATCAGGGATAACATTAATGATGTTGCCAATATAAGCCAGCAGTGGGTCCCAAGTTTTATGGAATGCTGTCAAAGATTCCTTCTGTTAAAACCTTTACTTCTCCAACTGTAAACATTGTAATATCTCAGGTATCCAGCTGTTATGAGTTGGGGGAGAGACATGTTTCCATTTGAGAAGAATGCTACGCCTGGCAAGCAGGGTGGTAAAAGCCATGACATGCTGTTTAGTATTGGGAAAATTATTAGTCGGGGGAGTTAAAAAAGGGCAGTCAGGGGTTTGGTTCTAAATTCGCGTTGAGAGCCTGTTTGAGGGTTTGGAATATTTTGCCCTAAAAGTTGGTCAGCTTTGGGCACGTCCAGAACATGTGTGCATGTTCGGCTGGGGAATGTTGACACCGGTTACAGTGATCACTGTGACTGGGATATAACTTTGTCAATTTAGCGTTAGTGAAATGGGCTCTACGAAGCACCTTCCACTGCAGTAGGCCATGCCTGGCACATATAGACGAAGAGTGGATCAGCTTTAAAATGTCCCTCCACTGGACCTCGGATATGTCTACCTCCAAATCTTGATCCCACGCATTTTTAGGTGATACAGAGGAGGCTGGATTCAGAAGTGCAATCTTATTAAAAATGACGGATATCAGTTGTTTTTGTTGCAAGTTGAGAGAGAGGAATTGGTCCAATTCAGCTTCAGAGGGGTGGTTTGGGAAATGTGGGAACTGCTTTTGGATAAAGTGTCTCATTTGAAGGTACCAAAAATAGCTACAGCTACATTTTGATAGCATTTCTTACCTTGTATAAAACCTAATGTCCTCATCTGAAGCAGCAAACCGTTCCAAGGCACACTTGTTGCTGATGGCCATCTCATCCATCTGTCTCCAGAGCTCCTCTATAACACTGAGGGGTAAGTCCAATGCACCCGACTCAGCAGAGGAGCAGTAGTCATGATCAAGACTTGGTACATCCATTTCCTCCTTGGGGTTCTCAGAGGGAGAGTTTGGTCACTTTCTTCGCTCCGAAACACCAGGACGAGAGTAGCTATTCCATTCAAAAATTACATCTGTGAGCCCAGGGAGGACAGGCATCTGCATTTTTTTTTGCTCATTTGATTCCTATTAAAAACACTTATAAGAATTACTGCGGGTTGTTCAGGTGAAAAATTAATTTCAGCCGAAAAACGCACTTTTGGGCCATTTTCGGCCGGATATTTTTGGTGGCCGAGAATTTCCAGTGCATTACTACTTTAAACTGCTCCAGATTAGAGTGGGCCAACTCAAGAGAAGGAAGCAGCCGGGTGGAGGACGAGGCTACAAGATGGAAAGTCTAAATTTGAAAACTGTTTCTATTTTGTGGTCATGGCATAGAAGATCCCAAAAAGGGAAGCTAATGACTGGAGTGGTGTCTGGCATGTGGACGAAGTTTCCTTTACTGTTTTAAAATTGCCTTGAGTTCATAGCAACCAATTCTGAACACCATATGCTGAGCCATCTTGAAAATAAATCATTATCATGGACAAAATACTGTTAACTTATTAACTGTTAATGCAAAAAATATAAACAGCACTGTAATGTGCATGATCTATAAATCAAAGCTTGGACAACGGCTTGAAATTGTTCAAATTGTGAAGGTGTGCTGCTTCCTGAGGCTATCTGAGTAATGGCAAAGCAAAGACGCTGCTGCTAAACCTGTACATCCCTTTAATTGTCGCAGCATGAAAAAAGGAGACAAAGCTGTTTCAGCTTGATGGATGGGGCCCAACTGGGAAAGTGAGATAAAGAAGCTTCAGCCCACCATAAACCTCTGCTCCTCCCAGTCTTTGCAAACACATTCTGCTACATTATATCTATGTGTAGACATGTAAGACAGGAAGGAAGTGATATTGGTGTGATTCAGAGATGATGTAACAACATCATTCAGAGCAAAATAAACATACACAACCCCTTACATAGAATTTTATTGAGGCAAGTTAAGTCAGACCATCTCCTTTCCTTAAATATTGCAAAAATTGTTTTGTGACACCATTAAGTCAGACAGCAGAGGAAAAAACACAAAGGTGGGACGTGTATCTACTCCACACACTGACTGTATGAGATTACTGCATGTACCTGCTTGTAAATGCAGAGTAAGCACAAATGGTCACTTTGTGAGCACAAACCAAAGTCAAATCCACTGTGTAATGTAATGATGACTGTGACTCATTCTTAGTCATGATGAGAAAACTCAGAAATCTCCCAAAGGCAAACAGCTGTTGTGAGGAAATGTTCAAACTTCACCTTCCATAAAAAACAGGAGATAAAATAAATGGTTTCCTCAATGGGCTTAGTATCAATCAAAACTAAAGCACTTTTCATGCAGGTGATACAACAAAAAGTGCTTTAGAAAAAAACAAAATGATTAAAATTTAGGCAAATTCTCTCAAAGAATAGTCGATAAAAGAGCAAACTATACTGCTTGGATTGCAATAAAGTTGGATTTTCCATCCTTACCTGAATCCTTTTTACTCCCCTTGCCTCCATCTCTGTTCTTTTTCAGCACTGCTTTGAACATCGTCGAGGACTTGGAAACTTATCAGTGCAGCCTCTATGAAAAAAAAACACAAGTCATGCCAAAGAACAACAAGATAAAAGAAAATTCAACATTGTCACTATAAACAAAACCATAAAAATATGTGTGTTAATCAATATTTTAATGCTTAGTTATGTGGTGAGCGTTTTTAAAATCATGCTTAAACAAAGAAGAAAAAATGTTCCTGAATAAAAAAACACAGTAATGTCAAAACAGTGTATTTCCACATTTTATACATTCTAGGTAGCGCTAGCCTGGGAGTTTTCCCACAACACTCCCAATCCTGCAGGTCATCAGCAGAGGGTGCATGGAAAGAATGCTCTGATATTTAAACAGAGAGGAACAAGTTGTGCTATCTTGTTATGCAGGAAAACACTCAGCCGAATGCCCTGAATTCCACAAGTAATTGATTCTATGTGGCAGAACTTGGAAGTTTACCACTGATATTCACACTTGTTCCCAAGCTCGTGGGCATTTCAGAGCCTTAAATGATCCAATAGGAATGTGTTGCCTGGATCTGCTTATTTACTTTGAAAACATTTATGGCCGTATGATGTTATTGAACACTAAAAACATTCATACCTTAACACAGTTTATTGTGTAGAGTTTTTGTTAACATGTTACAGGCTCCTGAAGTTTAAATAGCAGCACAGTAGGGCCTTAAAAAATCCACAAAAACAGAATCGCGTAAGGAATCGCGGAATCGACCAATGAAAACGGAATCTACTGTTGAACGCGGAAATGGACAGAAATGGGAAGAAACGCCATCACCGTGAGGCAAGAAACGTTTTTTTTTTTTTTTTTTTAATGGAAAAATGTTTCTGGGGATTGCTTATTAGGTGCACCGCCCGCCCTCCTCCCATCCTGGCGGCTTCAAACACCGTCTAAACCACCCGAAACACCATCTAAACCGCCAAGAAACTACGCTATTAATCACTGACTACTAAATACGACGCCACCAGTTCCCGCTTAACTTTAATGTGTCTGTGAAACTCTACTTGTTTCTCATCAAACGCTGGGGCGCTCCGTAAAAACATGATCAGCTTTAATCAGTTTCACCTGCTCAGAGCGTTTAAACAACATCGCATCAGAGCTACAGAAGATATGTCCGAAACAGCCTGAAACATTGTAAGTTAATGATAACTTTAGCTTTGAATACTGTAAAATATTCTGACCTCTAGTGGTGAAATATCTGATGCCTCCTTGTCTCCATTTGTTTTTGTTTAATCATTATGGTCTGGAATGATGTCATCAGGATCATTTAAATTGGGTTAATTTAAATTAAGTTCATAAAAACTTAATCAATAAACCTGCTCAGATTCAGTAAACCATTGATCCCTGAGGGGAACGTGGGTGACATTAATGCTGCTCTATACATTATTATATGATATATAAATAATTCAAAAAGTTAGTGAGAATAATCCATGTCAGTACAACTTATATATACCTTTAATTGTATCTTTACCCACTCATTATTTTAGCTTTTATTTTTTACATACATTTTTGTTTAATTATGGTTTTCTTATTTATTAATATTTATTTTGTTTCCTTACAGGAGTTAAAACTAATTATTTTCTGAAAATATTATTAATATTTCTAAAAAATAAAAAAAAACACAATTTTAAAAAATGTTTGCGGAAAACACAGAATTTGGAAAAAAATTAAACAGAATTTGGAAAAAACTAACATGGATTTTATAGGGCCCTAGCACAGCAATCTTTCCATTGAAAAGTAAATAATACTTTCAACAGGATAAGGTTAAAACATCTACTAACATAACAACACAGCCAGGCTTGAGACATGTTAGCCTTCAAACTTCTGCTCTCAGAGAGGCTATTGATGGATTCTTTTTTCAGTATTTATTTCTGCACTTCGTGCTACCAAATCAAACATCGTAAGCCCTCGTCTGCATTAAATTGGCTCTCTGGAGGATAAAGAAGCTTTTCTCTATAGAGCCTCAGCACCGCTATTCTGCAATAAATGGTAAAAATATAAAGTTATGATTGAGTTTTTGTCCAACGTTAAACTTTGATCCAGGATCAAGGTTATTGAATCGCAGAAGCGAAAGGTTGTGAACAAACTACATTACTACCATCACCAGGAGCTATTTAGAAAGACACAATATAAAAGACCCATGCCAAGTGTTTTACACACTTACTGCACAGTTCATTTCTATGGTTACTACCATCACCCAGGACTGTGTAGGGGGCGATCTGCTCATCCTAATAATAAATACCATCCACAATCATTAGATGAGACACATTATCTCTAAAGTTCAAGGGATAACATTAAAAATTCCTTCCATTCCACTTGTTCACAGCAAACAGACACACACATACATCAGTTCACACTAAATGAGACAACAACTCGTCAACAATCACCTATGGGTATCCTGCTATCAGCCAGCTGTACTAGTGAGGAGGTCTTACACAAATACTGCTCGGACAAAAACTTTGGATGCAACACAGATGTTTCAAGAATAATCAAATACTGATGATCAAATCAATAAAAATGTATATTAATTGGAACCAATAATGGTGGAAATGATAAGAATTGATCATTTAAAAAGTATTTTAGCATAAAAATATTTTACAATAACAAAAAAATATTACAATACGATTATTGTATCGATCCAAAAAATGTCCAAATCAATTTTTTAAATCATATTTTGTAACGAAAAAGCCATTTAAGACCTTGTTAAACTACCTCACTCACATGCATTTTAGCTTGGAAGTCCATTGCAATGTATTTTCATAAAACATACTGGGCACTTATTTTTAGATGTATACGGTTACTTTTTACAGAGTAAGAATCTGTTGTAGAAGCAAATTTAAACTTTTTGAAAAATGTAATGTGACAGTTTGATAAACATACCACTTGTAAACTTGAAATTTGTAATTATTGGTACTGTGATATACCGTCATGTATATTGTATTGTTTAGTATCGGAATATATCGTATCATGATTAGGGGTGTCCCGATCCGATATCGAATATCGGTCCAATATTAGCCTGAAAACAAATATTGAATTCAAATTTCCGGATTTTCCAATATTTTTTTCAATTCATTTTTTATTTATTTTATTCAATTGTAGAATACTGTAGATATTATGTTGATGGTTACCATTTATGTAACCAATTGGTTAATAATAAATGGGTCAGTTTTTCTCATATACCTACTGTTGCTGACTATTGTTCTCCGTTTGAGTCACTTGATCAAGCCTTTTCTAACATTCCACACTACAAAATAAGTAATTGTTATTTTTTCTATAAAAAAAGAGAGAGAGAGAAAAAAACAATTCAAAAAAATAAAAAAGTATGTATGATTCATGCTGATATCGGATCAATATTGGTATCGGCCGATAAGCATGGCTGCAATATCGATATCATATTGGAAATGAAAAAGTTGTATCGGGACATCCCTAATTGTGACAAACAAATTGTGAATCGTATTGTCAGATTCATGGCAATGCACAACCCTAGTGGCTATAAATGTTTTATATTTAAAGACTCGTTGTTTAATTCTATTTACCTGTTGATGCATACGAGGCTCCGAAGCTTCAACTATGAATTTACAAAGACGAGAAATTCACATTTTCACTTGCTAGATTTTGCTAATATCTGAAAAAATTATATATGAGTTTCCACTTTCCACTGTATTCTAGGTTGAGTTTTTTACACAGAATTATTAAATCTTTACAGTATCTCTATAAAGGGACAATGAATCAAAAATGGTGAATAGGGCAACAATTGTAATGCTCGCCAACACTGCACTGAAATACAGTGACCTTTGAATGAAAGAACAAAAAATGTCTGAGACTTTGTGGAATGCAGAGAGATGGGAAACAAGGTCGGGTCTATCCCAGTGCGTTTGTACTGTTTGGTTATTAGCATGTCCCCCTAAGAAGGGGCCTCTCGATATTAAAAGAAAGCAGTGAAAGGCTCGCAGAGGCTCATGAGTCTGTGTGGACACACACTGGCACAAGAGACAAAAAACAGACACTCCATCTTCAGATTTGCCAAATTAAAAAAAAGCTGATTATTAAATCTGTGGCATTGCCTTTTATTTATTTTATTTTATTTTTTTCTGGTTGGAAGTCACCATGAGCCAAGTCATTGGAAATTTTGAACAATTTTTAAATTATACCCAAGGCCACTAAAGGGATCCCCGTATCCATTAGTGATGCCTTCCCACTGCTGGCATGTTGGCACTTAAGCCCTAAAGCCTTCACATGAGCTGTTTTTTTTTTTTTTTTAATCTTCTCCGGGTTAACAGTGAGGAGGTTTTTGATCAGTGATACAATGGCAAAATGGTTTCCTTTAATAAAAAAACAAAAAGAGAGAAATTGTATCTCAGGAAGGTTAAAAGGTGTCTCAGGCAATCAACATGTTAGTTTCACAGGTTATTCCTGCTGTGATTGAGTTCAACTTCATACAGGTCACGAAAAAGAAACAACCCACACCTGCACAATACCAACATAACACATGGTTAATGGGGCCATCGTGCCATACAATAGTAATCTGAGAAGTCTACTATTTATAGGGTGGAAATAGCAGTTTGTCACATTTGCCTCTGGGGTGGAAGCAGTAGTTCAGAGATTTGGCCTCCACCAGATGTCAGAAAGGACATTTTTGGGATCAGACTCGCCACGCCACTGTTCTAACATCTAAGGAAACAGCTGGTTTTCACTCTGAGCGCTCCTCCTTTTCCAGAATAAATCCTCACCCAAATCCAAAAATCAACCGATTATTCCTGACCGATTGCTCTCAGATTTCCAGGCGGTTGTCAAAGCAACATGAAGATTTACACCCAGGGCTGACCTTTGAGCTGGTTCAATAAACACAGCATGGAAAGTGAAGCGGTGATACTCTGAGACTCATGTGAACTCCATAATTATCTGACCTTTTGTTGTCCGTCCATTGAGAGCAGGAAACAAGCCCATCCTGGTTTGTGAGTCTAAGTGCTTCATAAACAATAGCAAGGCTGCTAACGTACCGTTAAAGGAAATAAAGCATGGAGGACAGTAGGAGTGTTAGCCATAGTAAACAAAAGGTCTGTTCTCACAATAATAGAAATGGGAGGGAAACACGGAAACTAAAGAATACATATTTCTATGTAACTTGTAGATTTCTTAGTTTGATTGAAGTACTTCCTGCTTTTCACCAAGAACATCTTTGGAGAAGTTAAGCTTCAGTGTACAATGGGAAAATAAGAAAAATGCATTTCTATAAAATGCGGACATAGACCGGAGCCACTTACTTTCACTTTTGGCTAAGTTATACGCCACCCTGACTGATTTTCTTGAACCACTGCTTTCCTCACTTTCACTATTGAACTGTTGCCATGGTTGACGGGTTCATTTTAACAGATTTACTCTAAATCAAAGCAAAGAAGTGTAATTATGTGTTGAAAATAACAATGAGCTTAACATAAGTTTGTCAAATGCATATAAAAAAAGCAAAAATTGACATGTTTCATCCTGGTGAGGAGTGGATTTAGCTCCGAAGCATAAAAATCACATTCTGTAATGTTTTATGTGTTGATATATGAAAAACTAAAATTTTACTTAACAGAAGCATATCTGAAAATACAGATAAAACACTTAGTTATTTTGCTTGGAAGCTTCATTTGTTATTTATTTAATTTGTGATTATTTTTTTTAAGATATTTGAGTTAAAACATACTGTTGCTACATTGCATTGAATATCAAATTCAATTTTTTATTGTTGAACTTGGGGAAAAACTTTTGTTTTATCTCAGATTAGAAGTGTGGTTTTATTTATTTAGGCAATTTTGTTTGTTATTAAGACTTTATTTAAGTAATACAAATTTAAAAAAGTCATGAGAAATCATTTTGTTAGATTGTTGTATGTTTATTTGTTTAGTGCAACAAAAAAAGCTCTGTAAATCTGTTAGTTATAGAATAAGATCAAAGGGAATTTTTTGAGGTGAGGTTTCTCATATATGATTAATCGATTAAAAAATTAAAAGATTATTTGATTCCTAAAAGAATGGTTCACTGCAGCCCTACAAAGTAGGAAACATTGTTCCTCTTATTGCCCGTGTGTTTAGCCTAAAGTGGACTGGTGTTTTGGGTGTTCCCTTACTGCAACTAAAATTACCAAGAACAAACTCTATAGTTCCCAATAACTAAAAACAGGATAAACAGGTATTAAAGATGAATGAGTGGATTTCTATACAAGAAAATATATTGAAGTGAAATTCACCCTATTCATGATTTTAAAACTTCCAGTTCAGTTTCTCTTCATACTCTGTTCAATTATTATCTGTTACATATTAAAATGACCAATAAACTCAAAATATGTTCCTTTCAGTGAGGATGAAAGTAGAGGTCAACCAATATATTGGCTGGCCGATATATAGACTCTTTTCAAGATCGGCCATCGGCCAAAAAAATAAAATAAATTATTATTATTATCATTTATTTATGTATTTATTATGACCATCACCAGCCCTCCTTAATGAAGGGTAAAACACTGTATTATAGGGAGGATTAAAAAAAAAGAGAGGGGGAAGAAAACAGGGAGGAGAGACTCAAGGTAAGAAATGGAAAGGGTGGGAAAGAGTTGATTATTTTAAAGTGAGAAAGATATGTAATGTTAAGTTGTGCATATGGTGACAGGTGTGAAGCTTAGGTATAATGGTGGTGGCTGTGGACAGAGGGAAGGAGTGAGTAGTTAAAGTAGTTAACATAAAACAGGTATTTAGTTACTTTACTTACCCGTCCTGTACTTTTTGTTTTACTTGGTTGTGTACGGGTATATTTAAAGTTCAATAAATGTCAAGAGTTCTATTGGTGTATTCATTGTAACTTCTAATATAAATATTTATATCATATGAGTGTTTAAATTTTCTTTCATAATAAATGTGCTTTAAAAAAAAAAAAAGTCTGTCGGCCTCATATATGTGCTTCCAAAATCGGCTTTAGATATCGGTCATCGGCTGAATTTTTTTAATTTTTTTTAAAATTGGTGTCGGCATTGGCTTTTGAAAATCTCATATCGGTCGACCTCTAGATGAAAGTTAGAATAGCAGGAGATAATAATCATATGTGCATAGGGACTGACCAAACAACAGATAAAAGCCTCATTCAACTGCAGGGTTTGAAGCAGCAGCCTTTGTGCTGATGACGGTGTTGACCACCACTTTGATAGTTTGAACTTTCACACAGTTTGTCCTCACAAGTGTGGTTGTTCTACACCGCTGCGTCTCACTATGCTGTCCAAGCAGTGGAAATAGGTAAACCTTCATGTTTTTACCACAGCAGTGTTGCTTTAGGAGCTTGTCAAAGGGGACAATTAAGGGTTTGAATATAAACCTATGCCCCAGGCTGCAGAAATTATCTACTTTAGTCATTGAATAAAAGTCAATTACCTTAGTTTAAAAGCAATATTAAAGAAGCAGAATCAGATACTTAAGAATTTGAAATTTGACGGATTTTGGTTTTCTCTTTTCACAGTAAGCTTTGTTGTTCTTTCAGACGTGGAAAAAAAAATGCCTGAAAAATAAGAACAAGCATCCTAAATTCACAATCATGCTGAAAAGACAATCTTCTCATCAGAGGTGTTGTGGTCTGATCCCTTAAAAGAAAAAAAAAAAAAGAAAGAAAGTCAAGTTTGACTACTGTTGATCACACAAAAATGGTCGTTTCCTTTCAGGGAAAACTAGTATTGGAAAAAGGTGAAAGATTAACAAGCATCGTTCAAAGTCCACAGGAAATACCTGCAACAATATGGTGCGGCTCTCATTGGTATCATGGTTGATCAGTAAAATAAATAAATTTCATACAAATGTGAATCACATATTCAAAAAAGTACTTTGTGGACTTAGAAAGTGACTTGTAAAAATAAATGTCAAGTTTTAACTGTTTCAAGAGGCAGCTGTTTAATCTACTTTAAGTTCAAACTGTGATCCAGTTGATTTCATTTTTAAAATTTGTTTACATTTAATAATACGCAAAATAATATTTTTTAAGAGCTGTTCCATTATGTTAGTTTATTGGGTTTTTATTCCTCCCTATAAACGTTCATTGTCTGCTTAAACTCGTCTCTTTTCTGTGCTCTCCGTGTGAAACGTAGGCATCATTTCTCTTGTTTTAGTTTTAGCGGCTTTAAAAAAATGCTTTGTGTTTTATTTTACTTCATTAAATGACCTTTTTCTGTAAGAGAAGTGCAAGGAAAAAAAACGATAATAATGATTGTAATAAAGATCTGAAGCATGTCTTTAGCGTTCAACATCTATATTTTGCCTACACAAAGTTATTTACAGACTTCTCTTGAGGCCCTTTCCACAGCACATCGTAGTTGACCTACATTTTCTCGATTCTCAGATGTCTAGACACTCTAGTAGTATTTACTATTTCTTCTCGACACAATGAGTTAGCAAAGTACATCTTAGATACTTTTCTGAACACATTAGGCTTAAAGCTGAAGATCTTTGCCCGAACCTGACGGACTGGATCGGGTTCAGTCTTAATTTCTATATTTTACACGGATTCGGGTCAGGTTAAGGCGCTGTGCGGTAAATGAGCGGTAAGGTGATGCGTTTCAATACACACGAGAAAGATGCACAAATGTATGCTGAGGAGGTGAATCGAAGGTTGGCCTCTGGAAAATGAATTAATTATGTTAAAAATTGTATAATGACTCGTTCTTGATCTGTGTGTGCACAGATTTTAATAGTGTCGGGCTGGAAAGGGTTTGGGCTTCATAAGAATCTGCTTCATTCTGGTTCGGGCCGAGTCAGGTCAAACTTTTGAGGTCTGATTCCAGCTCTAATTAGGCTTATCCAGGTATTGTATGGATTATTGGCAACAATAGAAAAGGATCAAACCCTGCTAAAAGTAACCGCAGCTCACACAAGTATGTAAACACACTTCAGAGCGGTGCACACCTGCATAAGCGGTTGCGCTCAGGTCACCACAGTTCTCCTGCATCCTTTGATATGTTCACAAAAGAAACTGTATTTACAGCACAATCTTCCTCTGCTCCTCCCCCTCCTCCTCCTTTCACTGGCTGTCTCTGGGTTTATAAAAAGGCTTGGCGAAAATGTAAACCAGTAACATCTGTTACATAAAAAAAAGCCCACTTTCAAACAAATACATGGGCTTTGGATACAGACATGCAGGGGTTTCCTTTACTTTGAAAGTATCCGATGAAAAAGACAAAGTAGAAGGTGAACAATGGGCGGGGGAGGGTGCGGTGTGCAGGAGGGGAATTGTATAGTGTGCATGAATGCTGATCTTTTAACTGCTTTCATAACATTGACTAATAAAAACTCTAATTAATATGCAAACTTAAAGTTTTACCAAGTTATATTTGCAGCTATTTCAGGTCCATTTTAAAAAATTATCTTTAACACGTCACTTATTTGAATTGGAATGTTTGGAGATAGGAGGAACTCCTCAATGTCAAAGAAAAATTATTTACCAATTTTTCAACACATTTTCAGACTGCCTAATTTAGTAAAATGTTACTTAAAATGCTGGTTTTACAAACCAAATACATTATGTTTTCTAACATAATGATAAAAATAACTGACCAATAAAATGATGTGTTGATAAAAATGATATTAAGACCAATAATAATAATAATATGCAAATGCAATACCCTACAATCAATCGACAAAATAAAGAGCAAAATACACTTTTTATGTCTTGTCTGACATTTGTAACAAACAACCTTTGAAAATATAAGTATACGCTGACAACTGAGCAATTTATCATCACTAGTAGAGCACAAACTAACTGTAATGCGCAGTAGGAATGGGTGGGCCTGTTTCAAGATGGCCGCCACATTCGCACGTTGGCTCTAATCAGCTACAGCACTGAACCTTGTGACTAAGTCTTAGTTTGCTGTGCCAATATTTACAAATTTAGTTGTCTGAACATCACTTTGGCAACTCTTAGCATTGGCTGCTTTTAAATTACATCATTTACACCTGGAAAAAAGAAAGTTTCAGCTATCATTACCTAAGTGTTTTACCTTGAGTCATTTAAAGGTGTGGCATGTATTTGGATACATAAACTGTCATTACTCAGTCACTTTGTTTGCCAAAAGGCATTTTTCAACACAACAAATCATCTTGGCCTGAGTGCCTCTGATTTGATCACTATTAGTTTCTTATTTCCTTTTTTACAATTTAGCCGTGTCATGTTTCCATGATCACTCCAGATATCTCACTGTGGAAAACTGTGCACAGCATGGTATGAAACCCAAAACAGACCATAACAAATCTGCTTTGTTAAAGTTCCAGGGGCTCGAGGGGGTAACTACTTGTGCTATTATGCAGTCAAAACATGTCCTAAAGCTACCTTGAAGCCAATGAGATGTGAACGTGTCTTGGCAGTATTGTATAAATCCCACTTAGAATACACTTTATGCAAATCCCTGTGATAAGGACTGCTAAGAAGATTGCCTCCCTCAGTTTCCATGATCAGCCTATAAAAAAACCAACCACACCAACTGAAGGTAGCAGGAGGGTTTAAATTTGTTATCGTTATCAACTTTAAAGTTAAACTTTGTCCGTTAATATGAAGAACAGGCCACTGGATCACATTTCACAAAAAATTCAAACAACTATCTCACACAACTTTTAAGATAATTATAAATTATGTATACCGTATGTACTAGAACTGAGGGCTAGATAGTGATTATTTGGGTTTAACTAGTACCTGCATATTCAGAGCTAGACTTTGATGCCCATCTTGAAATACTTGCAAATCAATCTTCTTAAAGCTACTGGATGTAAAGATAAACATAGTGTAAGCTTCATAAATCAATAAATCACAGATCAATCATTCAAAAAAAAAAAAAAAAAGATGCAAGTTGAAAATGCTGCTTAGGTTTGTTTTCATCTCCACCGTAAACACTCCATTTGTTGACATCATCGGAAAAGTTTAGCACATTGGACTGTGGGATATGGGGTCCCTTAGACGGATGCATAGTTACTTAATTCTTAACCTGATTTCTCTTGTTTGCCTCCAAAAACTTGTTTTACAAGAAAATACCTGAATCTGTCCCAAATTTAATGTCTTGAGGAGTGAGGTTATATCACGGGCAATACCAGAAACAAACTAAAACCAAAACATTGTCAAACAAATCATTGTCCTCCTCGTCTGGCAGAAAGACAAGAAATCACAGTGAAAATGTAGTAAATACCCATCTATGCAAAACTTTATGAGACTCCACATCCCACAATGCAATGCGTAAAACTTTTCTGAAGATGTCAACAATTATTTGAGTATTTACGGTGGAGATAAAAACAAACTTCTGAGCAGCAATTTCAACTATTCACATCTTTTTTTCCATCAAAGAATCTTTGATTTATTTATCTATGAGGCCTACAATATGACTTTATCAAACAAATCATCTATCATGGGGAGCAGCTTGCATCAGAAAGTATGATTTGCTATATTAAAACTGCATGTTTCTGCTACCATATTTTAAAGGTAACAACTTTTAAGTTAGAGGTAATTGGAAAACATACATTTCTTTTGAAATACAAGTAGGGCCCTATTATATCCACGTTAACGTAATCGCGGACGGAATCACGGAACCGACCAATGAAAACTGTTGAATGCGGAAATTGAGAGAATGTGGATGAAACGCCGTCACTGTGAGGCAAGGAACATTTTTAATGTAGAAATGTTTCCGGGGACTACTCATTAGGTGCACCGCCCGCCCCCCTCCCGTCCTGGGCGCTTCAAACATCGTCTAAACCTCACTAAACACAGTCTAAACTGCCAAAAAACTACGCAACTCATCCCTCACTCTAAAATACAGAGCCACCAGTTCCCGCTTAACTTTATGTGTCTGTGAAACTCCCCGTTTCACGTGAAGCGCTGAGCGCCACTTCGTGAAACCATGATCAGCTTCATCTGCTCAGAGAAGATCTGTGGATAAAGTTGTTCTATTGTTGTGGACGAGACCAGCAAGGCCAGGGTTGAACATCGTTGGCTAATAATAGCTTCTGATACTGCCAAATATTCTGGCCCCTAGTGGTGAAATAACTGATGCATCCTTGCATTCATTTGGTTTTGTTTAATCATTACGGTCTGGAATGATATTTACATGAGCCGGAGGGTCGCCGGTTCCCAAACCGGTCCCTTCGTGGACCAAAAAAGACGGAAGTTGTTCTGGTAGCTAGAGAGGTGCCAAGGCACTTCTCAAGCACTGCTGAGGTGCCCTTGAGCAAGGCATCGAACCCCAACACTGTTCCCTTCATTGTAAAGTACCCTGAAAAGCGTTGTATAAAATTGATGTATAATAATAGCTATCAGACATTTGCGTTAAACAACAATCGTTACTTTTATTCAAAGCGTTAAATTCTTCTGCTGTCAGTCGGGTCTCTTGCTTCAGTAACTTTCAGTCTTCAGTCATAACAATGCAGCTCGGATGCCAGCATCTATTACTGGCCAACTGGCTACAGACCATGGGAACCAGACTCTTGAGGGAGAAGGAGGCAGACTAAGCAGTAAGATGACTGCTCTGTAATACTAACATGCAAACCATCGCTAGTTCTTTCGTAATCAGTGTAAAGTTGTCTGAAATTGTGATGGAATGTAAAAACAAGGTTGTGTTAACTGATCGGATGACCTAATCTACATTTTGAGATGCAACTGCTGAGTACAGAGCTGGGCTACCCTTGAGGCAATAATGAAACTAAAGACTTGACACAGGAAATGGTAAATCTAGCAAGTTCATTCAAGACTGAACACCAGAGGTGATGATAAAACTTAATCCTGACATTTGTTATCATTCCTTTATGAGCTTGATAATAATCTTAGTGGTGAGTAACCAAAACATATTCCATGGGGAGCAGAAATGATATACAGCCAGTGGTCAAACCTTAGTGACTCAATTCATGTGGGTGGACATGATTACTGTGCCTACAGCAATATCTGGGTTGGGCTGTGCTTTTAAACTCAACATAGCAAATTGCAAAGCACAGACTGAACCAATATCAAAGATTACAAAAAAGTTATACATTTTGTTGAAAAGCTCCACACTAGGGTTACAATGTGTCCTTACATTTATGTTTGCAGAGGCGGTTTTTTTCCTGGTTTCACACTGTTTTCTCTGTTTAGGGAAATCAGTTTCAAACTGGCAGTTTTTTTTTCCCCCTCACCCCTCCTCTCCTCCTGTTATTGATCCCTTTTTTCACCTAAATATGTGGGCGCCGCAAAAGGCTGCCCCGGTGTGTTGATGTGTCTTCTTCACTGCAACTACCAAGTCAAATTCCTCGTATTGTTCTAAACTGTACCTGGTCAATAAAGCTGATTCTGATTCTGATTCTGATTGAAGCACCAAAGGCTAGTCTTAGTTCTGCCACCAATCTTTACATTTATTCATTTAAAACGTCATAGATCAATCAATGAATCAAACATTTACTCAAAAAAGAAAGGAAAAAAAAAATTGCCATTTGAAAGTACCATCACGATATTTTGCCCACAATGACGATATATATATATATATATATATATATATTGTTTTCGTCATGTCTTGTTTGTTGCAATAAAAAAAATTTAAAAAAAATTTAATATATCGACATTTGGCACCAGTGTATCAATAACATACAGCAAGGCAAAATATCTCAATATATCGTAGTGTCGATATTTTGGCACACTACTGACTTATTTTTGCCAGACACGAACAGTGATTCTGTTGACGCGACTCTGCGACTCCACATACCACAATGCAACGCGCGAAAACGTCAACAAACCCAGTGTTTGCGGTGGAGATAAAAAAATTGGCAGTGGATATCCGTACGGTTGCCGTATCAATATACAGACATTCTATCTGTACACAGCGCCCCTATTTGGCCAGTTTAGGTCATGTGATAGGTCAGTCATTGGCCAGTTTAGGTCACGTGACTAAGACTAAATCTTAACCTAAACCTAACTCTTTGCGATATTGGGTTATAACCTAACCCTAAACCTAATCTTAACCCTAACTTTAAGACGCTAAGTACGTGTACTTCGGTAACCATACCAATAACACGAGGGGTTGTCTGTACACAGTACGGCAACCGTACAAATAGACACTTTCTCAAAATTTCAAGCAGCAATTTGAATTATTTACATATTTTAGCCTACACTATGATTTCATCTAATAAGAAAAAATACAGGGCGTAGCCAAAAATATTGAAGATTACCAATAATACCAAAGTAATAAATGTTGTTGAAAATGTCCACAGATTGTGACAATACGTCTTTAAATCATTGCAAACTACTTTTGGTCCTGCCACCAATCTTTACCTTTTATTATTTAGGCAGAATTCCCCGTCAATATCAATCCCACACCTTATACTTAGCATTTAGTAAAATCATACACCTCACACTTAAAGTTAAACTAACAAATGAAATCAGGAAACTTATTTGTGAGGTTAGAAGATGAATAAATGCCACATTTACCAGTGGAAATAGAAAGAAATTGTTTCATGTTTAACGGTTTGAATAGTGACATTTATATCCTTTGTTAATAAACATGAAAGGCAGAACACTTCATAATAGGAAACCAGGGCTCAGCCTTGACTCAATGTAAGTGGAACACCTGAAGTCAATTAGCTCAATTAGCTACAGTATGTGTGCGTTGGCTGAATACAGCAGAATAAATATTACTTTTAAACCAAAATATCCACCCACAAAAATGTAATAAAGTCCATTTTGTGAGGTCCTTTTAGTAATTACCTTTAGATAAATTAATAATACATAAGGGGGATTCATTTTTTCCTCTTCTTTTAAGTATTCTAATAACTATGTAATGTATTTATTATGTGTGTTAGTTTAATATGTGCGCTTCTTTCTGTTAAGAAAATCATATTTTAAGTTTTTATAATCAAGCTACAGAAAATGGCCTGCCTTAACATTTTAAATTAAGTTCATCATACACGAAAATATCGCGTTTTTACAAAAAAAATAAAATAAAATAATACACCGGCTTAAGACGTCTTAATTAATAAATAACTCGATATTGTTAAAGTATCGGCACGTGAACCCAAACTTTGTTAACGGAACGTGTGGCAGCGGTAAAGTTTGATAAAGTAGCAGAAAACTGAATAATTCACACACATATTTGTACAAACACCAACTGAAACAGTCAGTAAAATATTTAGGACAGTGCTGTCAGTCCTGTCCAGTTGGTTGGACTGGGAAGTGTGGCTCAAGTCTGAGGGCATGTCCCGACATTACTCCCAGAAAACTTTCACCAAAACTCTGGAATTCAGCAAGTTTTCAAACTACAGACTCAACAAACGAAAGGTGAAATTATCTTACCTGTTTGTTGTCATTAAACCCCCGATAGTGAGTGTGAAAAGACCCAACAACGAGTTCTCCAAGTCCTCTGAGCGTATCTCCACAGTGACTCAGGGCTCACTCGGTCCGCTGCACACCCGGGAGGGACAGAGGGAGGCCGCGGACCACTCCTGCTCCTCCTCCTCCTCCTCCTTCAACATGAGCTCATCTGGAGCAGCCATCCCCCCTCCCCCTCCCACTGCATGCCTCATGAACGTGAAAGCATGCTGGGGATGCACACATGGAATCAATGGCTAGAAGCAGTGTTTTTCAACCTTGGGGTCGTGACCCCATGTGGGGTCGCTAGGGAATTTAAATGTGAGGTCGCATGAAATGTCTAATATTTTGTGAACAAAAATAATAGGCTGTTGCTATTGGTCCGGACCAATAGCAACAGCAACAACAACAAACAATCCTGACTCTAGTTTCGGCACTTCCTGATGCATGCACAGTAAGCTGAATGCCAGTAGTTCTGTCACAGCCGGACCCGTGTCCTTCTAGCTATAGTTTTGTCAATTTTATTTTAGTCCTAACCCTAACCCTAACCCTAACCCTAAACCTAACTCTATCCCAATCCCTATCCCTAACCTTAACCCAGGAAATGCCCTAAAATGTTTCTCTTTTTTTTTTCCGTTTATGTATTTTTAAAAGTGTTATTTGCCATGTTAAATATGTTCAAATAAAAAAAAAAAAAAATGTCAAAATTGGGATTTCAACCCACATCAGTGGAAAGAAACGTCCTTAACTCTCGCGCCTTTTGTAGAAAAGGTCCGGCAGTGACGGAACTATGCATGCGCACAGGAAGTGCTGGAACAATAGTCAGATTTGTCTGAGGTCCGGAACTATAGATACTTCAAAAATAATAATTACTGAAAAGCAAAATATATTTTTAAACACAATTATTTTTCAAATTAAAACACAACACACCATTCCTAAACAACTATTTTATACTTTCCCTTTCTGAAATATAAATAGAGTAAAAACAATTAATTAATACTGCATATGGCTTTGCTGTTGTGAGTAGGGCAATATTAGAGAAGATAAGATGGCCGCATCTACAGACGGTGGAGATGCTGCTCCTCAGTTGCCGTTAGAGAAAGACATTTTACTACCAAACGCCAACAAAGAAATTACCAAACTACGGGAAAAGATTTGTTGCCTTTCTAACGAGCTAAAGAAGAAAGATGAACCACTCACCAAGTATACGGATGCAGTACTCTGTGTATCGAAAATACAATTCCATGGAATTTGTAATCCCAAAAATAAAATAGAAAAACCCATCTTACTGGTTATAGTTTACCATCCTCCTGGTCCATATTCAGAATGTATCTTTGAATTCTCTGACTTTCTCACTGATCTGGTGCTAAGCACTGATAAATCTATCATAGTGGGTGACTTTAACATTCACGTTGATGATGAAAACAACAGTCTAAATAAATTATTTACCTCACTAATAGATTCAATAGGCATTAAACAAAATGTAAACAAACCAACTTATCTTAATCATGCCCGAGACCTTGTTCTAACATTTTGTTTAGATATTTATCACCTGACAATAAATCCTCAAACTCCTATTCTTTCAGATCATATTTTGTCATCCTTTGAAATCAAAATATCAGCTTGCTCAAACTCTGAGAGAAGAATACACTATAGTAGATCACTGTCTGAAAAAGCTGTAGCTAGATTTAATGATTTAGTTCCATCACTGCTTGCCTCTGATCCTTATGATATCTCAACAGAGAGTAGCTATCAATGTTTTACGACAGAGTAAATAGATTGTCTTGTCAATAGTGCAATGTTGTCACTGCACACAGCTCTGGATGCTGTTGCTCTGCTTAAAAAGAAGAGTTATGTCATAAAAAGGTTGCGCCCTGGTATAATTTTGAATTACGTCTTTTAAAACGGGCATCGCGAAAATTGGAAAGGAAGTGGTTCTCCTCAAACATGGTACAAGTTCATATTGTCTGGAGAAAGAGTTTGTTATATCTTTTTATCTTGTTAAAAAATAAAGCTCTCTGCAAAGCTAGAACTTCATATTACTCAACTCAAATAGAGGAAAACTAAAATAATCCTTGGTTTTTATTCAACACTGTAGCTAGGCTTACCAAAAGCCACAGCTCTGTTGAACCCTCTATTCCTAACAAT
Source organism: Gouania willdenowi (assembly GCF_900634775.1). NCBI lineage: Eukaryota > Metazoa > Chordata > Actinopteri > Blenniiformes > Gobiesocidae > Gouania > Gouania willdenowi. The sequence continues at coordinate 11,609,024 of NC_041064.1, read as the reverse complement.
CTCAGCAGTGATGACTTCATCAACTTCTTTTTTTTTTTTTTTTTTTTTTTTTTTTTTTTTTTTTTTTTTTTTTTTGAACAATGTTTTTATTGATTTTCAGTAGCAGCATATAAAACACATCAACACGCACCATACTAATTGTTCAATCAAGTGCAAGCTGGTCTTTCAGCGTATACACATACAAAAAAGTAAATAATAACAGAAAAAAAAAAAAAAAAAAAAAATAAGTAAAATAAATAAGTAATACAAAAATAATAATAATAATAATAATAAGTCATCACACTCAATAACCATGCAGCAAAATATATTCTATTGTTGTCTTAGAAAGTCCATTAAGGGTGTCCACACCTCTTCAAATTCTTGTGCTTTGCCCCTAATTACATAGGTTAGCTTTTCTAATGTAACACACATTGCCATCTCTCTAATCCAGGATTGTGCAGAAGATACTTCAGTCTCTCTCCAAGACAGAGCCACCATCCTCCTGGCCTGCAGGAGGCCAAAGTTGATCAGAGTTTTACACTTGGAGTTAGAAGGAAAGTTATTTGGATATATCCCTAAGATACAAAGTTTTGCTAAGCAGGGTACCTGAATACCTGTGATTTTACTTAAAGTGTGGACAACCATTTTCCAAAAAGCTACCAACTTGGGACATTCCCATACACAATGAACTAAGGTACCTTTCTCAGTCAAACATTTTACACATGTATCTGGAATGCCAGGGGACCATTTACTAAGTTTCTCAGGAGTCATGTATGTCCTCATTAGCCACTTGAGTTGCAGTAGTTTCATTCGGGTATTAATGGTTTGTGATTGAGCTTTTAGACAAGCTGTCGCCCACTCAGTTTCTTCAATATCTTCCTTAATATCTAGGCTCCATGCCCTCCTTTTATCATGGCTAGACTCCTTGTCGTATGAGACAAGTGCTGCATATATTATAGATATTTGCCGTTTCCCATGCATGTGTTTTAACACAATATCCTCGAGGTGGGACAGCGGTGGCTCGCATATAGCCTGGTGGTGCTTTGACGAGATGAAGTGCTTCAATTGTAAGTATTTAAAGAGGTGTTTTTTGGGCAGTGAGTGTTTAAAACAAAGTTCAATAAATGTTAGTAAAGTGCCCTGAACATACAAGTCTCCAATTTTTTGCACCCCCCTGTCGGCCCAAATCTGAAAGCCACCATCTGCCCTGCCAGGAGTAAACCGCGCATTACCCCAAATGGGTGAAAATTGAGAGATGGGGGGTGTATCACCAATATGTCTATGGGCTTTAAACCATATATCAATAGAGTTTTTAAGGAAAGGATTTGTTGTTGTTTTTTTTAAGATTTTAAAATCTGCTGAATATAGATATAGGTTTAATGGCAGCTTAGATATTGATGCCTGTTCAATATAAACCCATGCTGGAGGGGATTGTTTAACAAAATAAAACATAGTACTGCGTAGCTGAGCGGCCCAGTAATACCACTTTAAACTGGGCATTTGTAAACCGCCCCTATCATATGGCATATACAATAAGCTAAGTCTGAGTCTAGATTTTCTGTTGTTCCAGATGAATCTACAAAATACACGATTAATTTCTTTAAAAAAAGATTTTGGCAGTGGTAGGGGGAGCGATTGAAACAGGTATAAAAATTTTGGCAAGATAGTCATTTTAATTAAGTTGATCCGACCAATCATTGATATTGGCATTGTTGTCCATTTTTCAAGCGATTCTCGTACCTCTCTCATCAACGGGTCATAATTTGCTTCAACAATTGTGTTAATTTGGGGAGTAATCCTAATTCCAAGATAGGTAAAGCCCTCAGTCGCACTAGAAAAGGGTGTACTTATAACTGGATTCATTCTTTCGTCTTTGTTCAAAAAGAGTATAGAAGATTTTGCATTATTAATACAGTATCCAGAAAACTGACCAAATTTATTAATTAGATGTAATAGTGTCTGGACACTGTTAGATAGGTTTGACAAAAAAAGGATTACGTCATCTGCATATAATGATATCTTATGTTCATGGTTTCCAATAGTTATACCTGAAAAATTGGTCTCAGCTCTAATGGACATGGCTAGAGGCTCAATGGCCAAAATGAACAATAATGGGGAAAGGGGGCAGCCCTGACGGGTTGACCTCTCCAACACTATCGGGCTTGATAAATTATTATTTGTCATTACACGTGCTGTAGGGTTGGTATACAGTAATTCTATCCATTTCAGAAATTTTCCCCCAAGTCCATATCTTGGTAACAAATTGAACAAATAAGGCCACTCGATTCTATCAAACGCTTGTCTAGCATCTAGAGATAACAACGCTGTATCCCTGGTATTATTTTGGGAATTAATTATGTTGAGGACCCTTCTGATGTTATGAAAGCCATGACGACTCTGTACAAACCCGTTCTGATCGCTATGTACCAAAGAAGGGATGTGTGGGTCTAGCCTTTTAGCAAGAAGTTTACACAGTATTTTTGTGTCAACTCCCAGGAGGCTAATAGGCCTGTATGAAGAGCAATTAGTTGGTATTTTCCCGGGTTTTAAAATAAGGATTATTGTAGCAAGTCTTAAGGTTGGTGGTAATGTGCCACTGTTAAATGACTCATTAAACATACTCAAAAGTGGGATCAGTAACTGCTTTTGGAAGGTTTTGTAAAACTCTACTGGCAGGCCATCCGGCCCCGGAGCTTTACCTGAGTTGATACTTTTAATGGCCTGCAGTAGCTCTTCCGTTGTTATGTCTTTATCCAGGTCCTCTTTAACCTCCTCTGTGACTGTATTGAACCGAAGATGATTAAGAAAGGTATCTCTATAAGCGGGAGTAGGGAAGCATTCCGACCTGTACAATGATTGATAAAATTCCTTAAATGCATTATTAATATCTTGAGGATCGTTCAGCATCTCTCCTGGTTGCGTAGTTATGCCATTAATTGCCCTTTCAGATTTTATTTTTTTTATTCTCCAAGCTAACAATTTGCCAGCCTTTTCTCCCTGATCGTAAAAGGCCTGGTTCAACCACAGTAAACTTTTTGCTGCTTTATCAGATGTTAATTTATTGTATTCCGTTCTTAAGGTTAGTAACCGTTTTTGTTTTTCAGGGTCATCTTTGTTATTTATATCTATTTCCAAATATTTTATTTGTTTCTCTAATTTATTAATTTCTGCTTTTCGTTTCTTGTTTTGAGTGCTTGTGAAACTAATAATCTCCCCTCTAATATATGCCTTGAAGGCTTCCCATCTAATGCATGCGTTAGTTTGGTTAGTATTAATCTGAAAGTAAATATCAATCTTTTCTTCTACATACTTAACAAATTCCAGGTTTTGGAGCCATCTCACTTGCATACGCCAATAAGGGGGAGACTGCTGAAGCTTCTCCATATGTACAGACATGGAAATGGGGGAATGATCACTGATGACTATACAGTCATACCAACAATTCTGAATTTTAGATACCAGTTCTTGTGACACTAAAAAATAATCAATGCGAGATCTGGATTTATGTATCCCTGAGTAGCATGAATATTCTAATTTATCTGGGTTAAGTTTTCTCCAGATTTCTGCTAAATTTAAATCTGTGATATATTGTAAAATAATTTTTCTGGATTGTTTTTTATGGGGGTCAGATTTTGTAGAGCGGTCTACCAGCGGGTTTAAAGTGCAGTTGAAATCCCCACCGATAACATTTAGGCCATTCAATGAGGACAGGGTCAGAAAGAAATCTTCAAAAAATTTTGAATTGTCCTCATTAGGACCATATATGCTGATCAAATTCAGTGCGAGGGACAGGATCCTACCCTGGGCGATTACAAACCTTCCTTGGGGGTCCCTAATAGTATTAGTAAGTTGGAAAGGAATTGTTTTGTGGATGAGAATTAATACCCCCCGAGCGTAATTGTTATATGTAGCGTGTATGACTTGACCAGGCCACCTACGCTGTACTTTTTTAACTTCATTGGCCATAAGATGAATTTCCTGAAGGAAAATTATTTTGGAGTGCAGGTTTTTAAGTCTATTCATTACCTGCTTCAATTTAGTTAACTTATTAAGTCCCCTGACATTCCAGCTTGTAAATCTTAAATCAGACAGTTTTGAACCTTCCATGTTGCTTTATGTATATCATTTTGAGATCGATGACCATGTTGAGTGTGACAAAAAATAAACGAGTAAAACAAGTTAAAATGATAAGAACTGAACCAGACATAAAAACACTTAACCATTGAAAAAACCCGCCCCCCTTCCCTTATTTAAACAAAACGGTATAAGGGCAAATACCAATCCACACTAATGAGGAGTGGTTTTACTGTAGGCACATCTCTCAGACAGCCCAAGTGCCCCGCATCCCCAACTCCGCATCCCAAACTGAGACTTCAAACACTTAAAGTCCTAGACTAATAGATATAAAGCATAATAATATTAACGCTTCTTGATTTAACAGCTTCAGTAACAAATAGAACAAGTATACAGGTCCACACCAGGTTCATAAAATAAGGTGTCCACCAAATATGGTAGTAGCATCTCTGCATATAATCAAAATAAATTATAAAGTGCAAAGGTATATAAATGTATCATAAGAAAGTCTATATCAAGCTAGTGCACCTGTGTTATTGTCCATATCAGTCCTGCTGTGATTACCTGCACTCCTGGCCATTTAAAGGTTTAAGAGTTTATGAGGAAGTCCTCAGCTTCTTCTGGTGTGGAGAAAAGAATTATTTTCCCATTGTGTAGAGCTCTCATCCTGCAAGGGCGTAGGGTGAATCCCCGAAAAGATCCAGCTTCGATGAACTTTTTCCGTACTGCGTTGAATGGGCTCCGCGCCTTCATGGTTTCCGCTGATAAATCTTGAGCAAAGAAGATCCTGTGACCATCATGAGTGAGCGAGCGTTGTTTGGATGAGTTGAAGACAAACTCACGGTCTTGAAATCGTAGGAAACGAATGATTACAGCTCTGTTCTGGTCCGGTCTTGGTCTTGCCAGGGTGCGGTGTGCTCTTTCCAATGTGAACGACCTGCCGGCGTCAAGCCCCAACCAGATCGGCAGCATGTGTTGGATGTAATCAGTCATGGGCTGGTTTTTTTCAGCGTTTTCGGGGAGCCCTACCAGTCTTAAGTTCTTTCTCCGAGCACGATTTTCTAGGTCCTCCGTTTTAGACTCCAAATAAGCGATGCGTTTAGCGGCGGCAGCCTGCTCCGTTTTCACACTCTCCAGGCCATCTTCAGTGACCCCTATGCGGCCTTCGGCTTCCGTTAGCCGCCTAGCGTTAGCGGTAATATCTTGTTGAAGATCCATAAAACTTTTTTGCACGGCGTCGACCGAGCCATTCATCTCAGTTATGCGTCTCTCCACATTGTCAAGTTTTGTCCCAAAACCATCAAGAGTACTTATCTTGGTGTTGATCGCGGTGATAGTCGTACGGAGTGACTGCAGCTCACTTAGCACCGTAGCTAAGTCGATCCGTGAGCTGCTCTCATTGTTAGCATCATCGGCTGCCGCAGTAGTCATAGTTGTAGTTTTGGGTCTCTGAGAACCACGAGATCTGGAGCTGCTCTCACAGTCTTTAAGCGTTGTTTGTTTAGACATCTTGTAGAACTAGTTAGAAGCGTTAATAACTAGGACTTTGTAAACTTTTAGCAGAGTTGCAGGGAGCACTCACACTAGGCTGCCATCTTGGTCCGTGGCTCCACAGCGCCCCGACTTCATCAACTTCTTTACTGATAAAATTCTAACAATTAGAAACAAAACTAATGTCCTACTGATCAGGCAGAACCCACTTTGTTCATGTTAATAATCTCTCCTCAGCGCACGCCAGAGTTAACCATGGAGTTCCACAAGGTAAAATTTTAGGACCAATGCTCTTTATATTATATATGCTTCCACTAGGTAACATTATTAAATGTTACTAAATTAAATAGGATAAAACCAAAGTGATTTTATTTGGTCCAAATCACCTTAAAGAGAAATTATCAGAGCAAATAGTGTCTCTGGATGGAATTACTCAGTCACCCAGCACCACAGTAAAAAACTTAGGCATTATCTTTGATACTGACTTATCTTTTAACTCTCATATTAAACAAATCACAAGGACAACCTTCTTCCTCCTCCGTAATAAATCCAAATTCAGGAATATCGTGGCCCAAAGTGATGCTGTAAAACGAATCCATGTATTTGTTACATCTAGATTAGATTACTGTAACTCCCTACTGTCAGGATGTCCTAGTAACTCACTAAAACGTCTTCAGTTAATTCAGAATCCTGCAGCAAAAATACTAACTGGAACAAACAGGAGAGAGCATATTTCTTTAGTATTGGCTTCCCTTCATTGGCTTCCTCTAAAATCTAGAATAGAGTTTAAAATCCTCCTCTTAGCATCCAAAGCTCTACATGATCCAGCTCCTGTATATCTTAAAGACCTGTTAGTGCCCTGTCGTACAGGCAGAACTCTCCGCAGAGCATTCAGCTACTAAGCTCCTCGCCTTTGGAACCAGCTCCCAGTCTTAATACGGGAGGCTTCTAATCTCTCCACATTTAAGGCTAAACTCAAAACCTACTTATTTGCTAAAGCATATACTTTATAATAGCGTTAACTTAACCACTAGGAACAAAGCCCTAAACCTAAAAAAAATTAGGAGCTAAAAACTAAGATTATATAGTAGAATACCAATGCTATATTCAAACAGAATCTACCATCTACACGTAGCTCTAATGGGTTGCAATGTGTGAAGTCCAGTCAGACAAGGTTGTGCCGGGTTGCAGCCAACCCCCCACTTCTGAACCTTGTTGTATATCCATTACACGGCTCACACACCATTTACACTGATTTCCACCGCATACTCATTCCGCTGTATTCTTGTATCATGTTTTTTCTGCAGTCTGTGCCTTCTCCTCTCCCTTCTCTCTCTTTTCTGTTTCACGTGGCAGTTCCTGATCAATGGTTCAGCGCTCAACTAGTCTGGAACACTCCGATGGTCTATCTCTCTATCCTGTTCCATTTTTCCTCCTGTCCACTAACCCCAACCAGTCGAAGCAGATAGCTGCCACCTCTGAACCTTGTTCTGCTGCTGATTTGTTCCTGTTAAAAGAAAAACTGTTCGAAGGGAGTTTTTTCTTCCCACTGTTGCGTATGCTTGTTCATTTGGATTTGTTGGGGTTTTTTTTCTTTTTATTACAAATTTTATATTTTGAAAGCGCTTCGAGATTACTTTTGTTGTAATTGTCCCTATATAAATAAAATTAAATTGAATAAAATGCAGTATAAAAATATCTGAGCAGGCGCATCTTGTCACTTTGCACACTAGTCCTGGCTACTTTGTAGTTGAAATCCATGATATTATAACAAATATAACAAATAAATGTACATATTTGTATTAATTTGTATTACTATTAAATAAATGTTGCCAGAAATTTGTGATATAAAAATGGGATCGCGATCCAAAAATAGGTTGGGAACCACTTGGCTAGAAACTCAAAGTTGTCCCTTTATGCCTTCTTATCTCAGCTTCTGATGTCCCCATAAAAATCCAAGGCAAAAGCTTCTCAATTGTGGTGTTTCCCAAACAGGGGTATACGTGTACCTTCAGGGCAGCCTTTCTCAGAGAGTGGTTCATGGAGCACTTGTGGTCCTCTAGAGACCCCTAGTGGTCCGTTAGAACCATCCAAATTTAAAATAGAAGTTTCTCAGTGTTCACAATCAACTCCCAAACTATGTGAATTCAAATTGTGTCAGTAATAAGAAAGATTGTTTTAAAGCTATTTACGCAGGTGTGTGTTTTGCAATCTTATGTTCATCGTCCTGATGCTTGTGATTCAGGCGCCTCAAGTGATTTCATGCACACTGAATTTATTTCCAACGTAATGAGTAATTTTATAAACCTATTTCAGACACTGTAAATCAGGGGTCCCCACCAGTGTTCATTTTGTCAGCAAATTTTGATTTAGTTTTAGTTTAGATTAGTCTGACAAAAATGCAACTTAGTTTTTTTCAAAACGTAGTCATTGGGACTATTTCAGTTATAGTCTATGTTCGGTCAATTAAATGACATTGAGATTTTAGTCGACTAAATATATTAATTCCAGCAAGTTAATTTCGTCTTCTTTTTTTAAATAATAAGTTAAGGTTTTTCATTTATTCAGACAACTTTTTTTTAGGAAATTTACTTTAATCTCCTGTCATGTTTCGACTGCCAACTGTCAGTCTTCCTCAGAGGCATCTACTGATGCATCAAAGCAATCAGTAGAAAAACATAAATCTAGTTAATTCAATCAATGGATTGATGCAAAAGGAAGAGTAAAAAGAAAAAAAGCAGAAATTGGGAATAAATTAAAAAAAAAAATTAAAAAAAAGATTTTAAAAAGGGGTTTCCAAGATAAATATATATACAATATAAATATAATATTCAAAGCAATGTATCTAGATGGAGCAACAAAGATCATTTCTGGATTGCTGCTGCCAAACATCTGCTTCAAATCAAATGACTTCCTCAAACTCAAAGAGAGGTAATCATGAGTTTCAATCATTATTTTTCAACCTTAATTCCTTTTTTTAGATCCACTTTTCCTGATCAGGATCACAGCCTGCTCTAACCCTAAACCCTATTACAGCTAAATGTAGTCTGGACTCATTTGAAGTTTTCTTTTATGTCATTTCCACTCCATCCAAAGGTCTTTTATTAAAGTCTGACTGTGTCTGCTGTGGGTTCATTTATTCCTCCCATTTTACATTTGCACTGGTTGACTTTTCAACCTAGGAATGTTGTTAGGTGTGGATGAATATGGATGCTAAGCTTCAGTGCAGCCTGAAGTATCATCATGTGGAGCAAAGGGCCTAAAAAAGAGTAAGAGTTTCCTTGGGTGGTCACTTCTTTTTCTTCCCTCAAATATGTCTGAGCTGTGCTTGGACTCCTTTAATGCTCAGTCTGTGGCGACATCATCAGGTCACTTGGTTTTGGTTGGCTTATTTCTCCTGGATTGTAAATAAAGTTATATCTATACTCTTAAGTGAATGTATGTACATTCCTAAGAGTTTTTTTTCTGACTGATCACTAGTATGGTTTCCATCTTCAGACACACGCAGTGCAGCCCATGGTGCAGTGGTGTTTTCTCAGCAGTGCTGTGGGCGTGAGGCTGGGAATGGGAAGACACTGGCAAAGTCAAAGGACCACCAACTGATCCACTTTTCCAGCTGAGCCTCACACTCACACAGATGGTTTTCCAAAGGTCTGAACAAACAGGATGAGCATCAGAGAACGCCAGCTCAGCACATAATGTACCGGTACCTCCTTGACAAACATCTGAATTCAACTTTATTTATATAGTGCAAATTACAACAAAGTCATCTCAGTGCGCTTAACAAAATATAAAGTCCATAGTAAGAAAAGAACCCAACAAGATCCACATGAACAAGCATTTAGTGACAATGGGAAGAGAAAACTCCATCTATTTTATAGGAAGAAATCTCCAGCAAAACCAGGTTCAGTGGTGGCAGCTATCCGCTTTGACTGGTTGGGGTTAGTGAACAGAAGGACAAAAAGGATAGGATAGAAGGAAAGTCCAGATTAGTTGAGCCGCGAACATCTTAGTCTGTATTCTTTGGGGGCTTGTAAATGTAAATAGAAAGGAACATGTAAGAGAATGCTGTTTTCTACACAACAGGGAAAAACAGGCTCAACCTGTTGAGGCAGTGAGGACAACGTGCACAGATCCATGTGTACACACCGTGGAAAGGAAACCTGGCCTTTGAGGTGTAAGGGCGGTGTGGTATTGTTTAATGAATCAAGAATATTGGTCATACCTTTAGCTTTGACCCCCCCCCCCCCCCCCCCCCCGCGTATACTTATCAACTACAGCCTGACTGATTAATCAGACCTATTTTAGCTAGCACCGATTAATTGACAGCAATCAATAGCCTGACGGATTAATATTAAGCATTGCGTTAGTACAGGCTGGGACAGAAGTCAAGCTAGCCCAGCCCCTTCAGCTATCAGTAGCTGTTAACAACTGACAGCATCCATCCCCTAATCAGTTAATCATCCAACTGATCATGTTCCATGCTTCCCATTGGTTAGAGTTGGTCTCAGCGCTGCATTTAAACCACGCCAACACGCCTCCTCTTCTGTCTAATTAAACTCTGTCTTTTGTTGCCATCTAAACATATGTGCTTCTGTTCCAAGGGGTCCTTCTGACCGCTCTCTCTGCTTATGCCTCTTCATGTTGCTCCTGAAAAAGCAAATGGGAGCTCCTTTCGCTTCAGGCTTTCAACGCAGCTGCACCACCAAATGTAAAATGCATGCTAAATAAAGCTATTTGACTAAAGTGATCCTGACTGAACTACACTATAATATGACACTAACGTATTAACTTTTTTTGCTTCGTGGAAATTCTGTCGCTTGGTGCTTAGTTTCTGCGTAATAAAATGCCACTTTTGAATCAGCAGCCAGTAATGGTAGCATAATCACAACCCTAGAAGAAGTGGACTAGTTCATTGTTTACAGTTAATTCATTATTATTAATAACATACAGTATGTATTATGCGTATATTAATGTTCTTATTTCATATATCAGCCAATATATCGGATATTGACCATATATTGGATACTGACCATATATCTCGCCATTGGCAGATACATTTGATATTGGCATTTGAAATCAGAATTTGTATCAGAACTACTTTAGTTATTCCCAGGGAGAAATTACTTACATACAGTGGCTCCAAGTAGAAAAGTAGAATTTATAATGAGATGAAAAGAAACACTAACAAAAGATACATACTGCACATGATTAACAAGTGAAAGAAAAAAGTATTCATGGAGACCAAGACAATTCTTACATTACGTTTCAACACAAGACTATTGATTCAATAATAAATAAGGATTAGAAAATAATAATCATTAATTAAATACAAGTGCAAGTACGCATTTATATAAAAATACAAATATGCAAGTATATACCATACTCGGCCATCTATAAACTACACCGAACAATCCAAAGGCGGCAAAGAACAAAAAAAAACAACCTTGAAAACATTATCGTTAGTGGCCCTAAAAATCTCATATCTGTCTGGATCTTTTATTTCCTTTGCCGACACAACTTCCTGTGTGATAGAAATAGTAGCAGTTATACCTAATGTCAGCAATTCTCTCTCTACACTTAGTGGTTAGTTAGGCTTATTTTTTTTTTTCATTTTTTAATCTGTTTATCAGACAGGAAGTTGCACCCATTAGAATATGCACAGCTGGATAGTTGAGGAGAGTGTGAGGAATATTTACTCTCCATGTGTAAAACAACAACAACAAAAACAAAAAAATGGTTTATGAGGTTTAATGAAAGTTGCTTTGGAAATAAAAACCATGTCTACCCCTGAGGAACGTGTGCACATCTATACAAGGTGTTACACCCTATCCAAGCATTTACTGTATACACAGTCGGTTGGTGTTTGAGGTTTAAATGAAACAAGTGCGGAAAACGCCTTTAAACTGTTCACACTCCTCTTTGTGTCAGTGGGGAAAATAATGTTACTGAAACGTTTATGAAAGATAAATAGAACATGGTAACATGAGAATATTCTGCTATAAGAAATAAGCCTGTGACACAAGAGATGTAAAGAGTGATGATATATCCTCAATAGAAGTACTATAACTTGATTGAAATTGTGCTCAAGCACAAGTAAAAAGTAGCTTCTTTAATTAGTACGCAAAGTAAATGTTACTATAGTTACTTTCACCCCTCATGTTTATTTCTGGTAATAAATCTTGCCACGGTTCCCTAGCATACAGCAAACATCTCATGTATAAACTTAAAAAGTAAAAGATCAAATCTTGCACAATTGTGACCTAATTTCAATTCCACAAAGGCATCTGTATAAAATAAAAGGTTTTTCAAAGTGTACAATTATTTTTAAAATAAAACATCAATGAATTAACTTCAAAATAAAAATAAGTATCTAAGTATAGATACATTTATGAACTCTAAAACAGTGCCATGTGGGTAACAACATTATAGGGAGAAATCCCAACCTGAACCCATGAAAGTGGCTGGGCGTTGATCAGAAATGGCACAAATAAGAACATACGATTAGTATTATGTTCCATGAAGCAGAAATAAAAATACAATCACAAAAAACTATTATTTACTCGGTAATGATTGCATGTAGAAATGTAATGAATTACTTTAATACTTAAGTACAAGTAAAATAAATTTACAAACAATACAATATAAATGCAACTCAATTACATAACGTGAGTACTTGTAATCCATTAGTTTTACTTCTGAAAAATAAATCAATGATTCAGTTAGCATGTTCTCCCAAGTGTCACTCAAATAAAATCCATCTATAAGTGAGTAGTGTATTCTAAGGATAATGCAGGTCACTAATTCTATATATTTTTTTTAAAAAATAAACTCATTGTTACACTTTTCCATAATAAACTGCTCCAGGCCCTAATGTCACATTGTATTTTGACAGTTTTAATTGTATACATCTGTATATTTGTATTATTTATCTTATCGTTTCTACTGTAATGTCTGCACTTGTATTTAATTAACAGTATTTTACTTCTTTATGTACGTTATTCTTTAGTAATTTCCCCCTGGGATAAATAAAGTGTTACTGATTCTGAAACAGGATGAGGATGGACCTTTATTCAGTTCATTGTTGGCCGTTTGCTGCCCCCTAGTGGCCATTACTGGGTATTGTTGAAAAAAAAAAAGGCACATTCTCACACAGTGACATCATGCAATTCTTTTATTTAGCAAATCAACATAAAAAAGCAAGCAAAACAGATTTTATTTTATTTTTTATCTTAGAAAAAAAGCTCTTGTAAACCTAACTCACCTTCTGTTTGGAATGTTTTAAACATCATGACTGCAAATTGATCCCTTTTCTCATTGGCTGCTAAATAACACTAGATAGATAAACATATTGATAATGATGCTGATGCAAACCGTACAAAGTACAAAACTATTTTTTTTTTTTAACCAAAGCTTTATCATCTACACATTACACACTTGTGTAACACTTTACAGTGCTGCTGGTTCTTGGTCTACTTCAAATGTTTCCCTGTTGCAGGATTTCTCCAAGCTAGTTTAACACTTCCTGGGCTGCTGGATGACAAAGCTCCGGGGGGAGTGAAGCTTCTCCACTGAAGGACGCATCTTGCTGTGCCGGACACTCACTGGTGTCTCTGGGAAGTCGTGGCTCAGCTGCAACATTTAAAGCAACACTTGAATAAACTACAAATCCCCTCAGCCCCAGGGGCTAGAACTAAACTGGTCAATAAAGTAGTAGTATTTTCCTGCCCAGCCGTTACCTTGTCGAGGGGTCCACTCAGAAGAAGGTTGACTTGCTGCATCCTGTTGAAGGTGGAGAGGGACCTGTGGTATGGTTTTACAAATTAAATGTTTTTTTTTTTAACAACTGGAATCCAATGAAAACTATGTTGGAAATGCATACCTCAGTTTATCAGACTTCTTACTTTCCTTCTCAGGAGTTCCATGGCCTGAACTCTCATCCAAACATTTCTTGGCCACACGTTTACCACCAGCCTTGACTTTTAAACAAGACAAGAAAAAGACAGGTCAATGGGGCCACTGTAAAAAACAACAACAAACAATAATAATTCCATGCAGTAGTGGATGACATCAACCCAACAACCCAGTTTTTCCAGAGGAGGACAACAAAATAAAATCAGGGGTGAAATTAATTAGACAGGTTTTACTAGTACTACTAGTTGTTTTACTAGTACTACTAGTAGTTGTTGTCGTGGCTTTACTAGTACTACTACATTTAGTAAATAAATGTCACAGCAGTATTTTGTAAGCACCACCTTTGCAAATTTTTTTTTTTATTTATTTACGAAACAGCTTTAGCAGTGCACATTCCTTTTCACAATAAAAGAAAGAAAAATTACTTTCAGAGGTTAACATACTGAAGCTTATCGCATTCACTGAGGAAAAAAATCTGTTGTTTCTTCTGAATTGATGAAATAAAAAGTAAGGCCCTATTTTTCAGTTTTATTAGGAATGTTTCTTTTTCTGAGTTGATGAGATTAAAAAAAATAAATAAATAAAAATAGTCCCTGTTTTTCTGTTTTAGGAAATATTTCAAGTTTTTATAGGAAATTCAGAAGGGACAAAGTCTTAATATACTTTTTAGATTCACACAGAAAACTTAGGGGAAAAAAGGGGTGATTTGTTGAATTTACAGGTTTACAATGAAATCAACTTAGTTTTTCTTATGTTCAAAGTGCATAATAATACATATTATTAATTCTAAACTCATTTGAGCCCATAAACAAAATGGATAAAGAGTGTTAATAATGAATGTTACAGCTGATGGAGATTTCATCATCATCATCATCATCAGCAGACAAAAGCACGAGGACGTGCACACGCAGCATGCAGAGAGAACACCGTGTTACTTTGACCTGCTTTAACACTGAAGCATCCCTCACATCAACCTGTATATATGATCACTGTTACACCAACCATCATCATATTACCCTATGCATGTCAAAATTACAAGATAATAATAATAATAATAATAATAAAGCGATCAAAACACGCGCAGTGGCATCGTTTGGTAACGTGGTGCAGGATTATCCATAACACCCCCCGCTCCGTTTGTTTCTCATATTTAGTCAAATTAAAATTAATGTGTGTTTTACCTGCAGGAGGATGACCCGCTTTGAGCAAATGAGCCTCCTTCGTTCCAGCTTTGGAGAACAACGACTGCTGCTGCTGCTGCTGCTGCTGCTGCACCATTTTGAAAAGTTTCCTCTGTAAACAGGAGTGAAGCACATGACACGCCCACTCCTGCTTTTATACTGAGCGCGTGACGCACGGACACGCCCCCTCCGCCCACCTCCGCCCACCGTCTGTTTTCACAGAGACCAAAACAACAGGCGTCAAAATACTGCACCGTCCCAACTTTAACATGAAACCATCTTTAAAACTGTCTATTACAGTAATCCACTTCAAAAGGCATCATAATTAAAGCCAGTGATGCCTAAATAACAACAACAACAACAAAAGAAATTAATAGTTACACTTTAAAACTCAATTTATCATGAAGCAGGCAATTATAAGCAACAAACACACTTCTAGTTGCAATTAATTCAGAACTTTGTATTTTAAAATGTAACGCGAACAGTGTTTTTCAACCTTTGGGTCGGGGCCACGTGTGGGGTCGCTTGGAGTTTAAATGGGGTCGCCTGAAATGTCTAGTAATTAATACAAAAATAAGAAAATAAAAATAAAAAAAACTTTTTCATATTAAAACACAATCTGCCCTTGTGCAAATCAATGGTGGGACAAAATGAAAGGCTCGTTGAATATGGAAAAGGTAACCGCAAGGTTACAGAACAAAAGGAAAGAATTTGAGGACCTGTAGCTCCTCTCAATGCTACAGACAATGGAACTCTCTGTACATTTTGAGAATTTTTGTTGCATATTGTATTTTTAAAGTAATTTTGTCTATATTTGTTGTTGTTTTGCATTTTGCATTTGTAGTGATCTTGTGCATTTTGTAAGTCATTTTGTGCAAATTTATGTTTTTGGAGTCAATTTGTATATTTCTGTGCTCATTTTTTGTGTTTGCAAATAATTTTTTTAAAAAATACACCTTTTCAATGCTTTAATTATTATTATTTTCAAAATAAAAAAAGACACAATCTGTATTCTATACTTTCTTTTTTTTTTCAAATATAAATGTCATTCTAATTTTAATAAAAATGCAGTAAAAATAATCATATCTGAGCTGGCACAACTTGTCACTAATTTGTAATACAGTATAACAAACAGGATCAAAAACTAATTCTAGAAGAAGAAAAAAATGATTGATATGAAAATGGGGTCACGATCCAAACAAGGTTGGGAACCACTGGACAGTAAATTCAACTTAAACATATAAAACATGTATAAGATGAATATATGAACGTATAAGATAAATCAATTACGATATAGAATGAATCAAAAATATTTGACAGGGGATTCAAATACAAATGAATACAATTTCAAGTTTGTGAAAAGACAATTTTTATCAATAATTATGATATTATGTGAGTTTATCAACATTGCTTTTTGTTTAATATTCATTTTACAGACTCCAAATTATTTTGTGCTTGAGTTTAAGAAAATGGGGAAGAATGTTTTAAGCTTTAAGGTACCAGACATGAATTAATGGATGTTACAGCACACAATAAACATGTTAATTAGGAATAAACTAAATGAATTTGTGATATGGCAGCCTGGTGAAACCTCATTCTTGGAGGGTGTAAAAGTAGCTTTTCTTTCAGCTTTCTATACATTCTTAAACCCAAGCGGAGCAAGATTAAAATGCACTTTTGGAGTTTACGGTTGAACTCTTGTTGTCTTTCTGTGATTTGGGAGGTTCATCCATGCAGGAGATTAATCCTCAGCAGTGATCTGTGCATGCTGGAGCCTGTTCCAACTGACTCAGGGCACAAAGCAGGTAAGATTAGTCTACATCCTTAACAAGTTGCCCAGGCAACACACATTACACAGATTACTTTCTTAACATTGTGTTGTTAAGAAAGTAATACATAATATAGCCATGCCTTTGTAATCCATCCTTCTCATGTTAACTGGAGACTTTCCAAACCTTATGAAAATTCCCAAGATCATTCCAAATTATAAGAGTGGGGATAGTCATCAACTCACTAATTATAGAGCAATTTCTACATTTCCCCAACTACTGTATAGAAGAGCCTGGAGAAACTGTTTGATGCACGCCTAGACAGCTTCCTTAATAAACATAGAAAGTGTACGGACAACCACTGGTGCTATTGGTACGATTACCGAAGTACAAGCATGTAGCGTCTTAGGGTTAGGTTTAGGTGTAGGTGTAGGGTTAGGGTTAGGTTTAGGTGTAGGTGTAGGGTTAGGGCAGGGGTCTGCAACCTTTACTCTGAAAGGAGCCATTTTGTCTAATCTCACCTGGATTAAAATCCTTCTGGAGCCGAAAAAATACCTTCTCAATGAAGAAAATATATTGTTTAAAATTCTAAACCCTTAAAATAGTATAGAATAATGTTGTGAGTTAATGGACTGAAAGGGTTACAAAAAATAACTTGAATTTGATAACACATGATCATGTGATGTCACATGCTAATTGCTCATTTCTTGCAACATATCAAGCATGCATATTAAGCCGACATGTTGGCAATTAAATAAATCTTTCCCCAAACAAATAAAATCTCTATTTTCTTCCAGAATAGTGTTTTTGTTAGTTTAGTTATCTTAAAATTTATGGTTAGCCACAGGTGCAGGAAAGTTGTTGGTTGATGAAGTAGGAAGGTGGCAGAGTTATTGCACAATGTGATTTATTTTTTAGCTAAACAAATTGTTTTATCATAATTGTATTTGAAGTTAATGTCATCAATCATCTATACCCTCTGTAAGAAAAATAACAATTATTTTTTATTCTTTTAAAGCTATAGGGAGCCATTGCAAAAGAGTCAAAGAGCCACATGAGGCTCCAGAGCCGCAGGTTGCAGACCCCTGGGTTAGGGTTAGGGTTAGGGTTAGGTTTAGTCTTAATCACGCGACCTAAACTGGCCAAATAGGGGCGCCGAGTATGGATAGAATGTCGTTATATTGATCCCGCAACCGTACGGATAGCCACTGCCATAAACATAACCTACTCAATAACTGTCAGTATGGTTTCAGAAAAAAAACAGATCTACAGCACATGCATCTCACAGAAGAGATAACTAAGAATATTGACATTAAGTTGTGTTGAGTGGGTATATTCATAGAATCCCAAAATGCTTTTGAAACAATAGACCATGCAATATTTAAAAAAAATAAAATAAATAAAAATAAAAAAAGCAAAATTATGGGGTTAGAGAGGGATCACATACAATTGAGTGAAGTCCTATCTGACAGAAAGACAACAATATGTACAAATAGATGGAGAAGCATTACTTGCGGTGTCCCCCAGGGGTCAATTCTAGGACCAAAACTGTTATTATTGTATATTAATGACTTGATTGATTTTTCTACAAAATTAAAATTTATATTATTCGCTGACGACGCCACAAGACTGGGCTCCGACAAAGATCTACAGGTACAGCAGAATTATACAAGCTTAAGGAATGGTTTGATAGAAATAAGATGTCGGCGCTAAACATATTGAAAACAAAAATGATGTTATTCGGTAAGCGTAATAATGATGTACAAATTTCAATCAAAATTGATTTTGTCCAAATTGAAAAAGTTAAAGAGTAAACATTTCTAGGTGTGATACTCAGCCACAATGTTAGCTGGAGATCACAAATAATTAGCATCCACTGTAAAGTAGTCAGTAATGTTGCAATATTGGGTAGTTGTAGATATTTGTTCAACCAAAAAACTTTTTCATCATCTTGTATTGTTCTCTAATCCTACCGTATATCAACTATTACGTGGAGGTCTGGGGCAATACCTATAGCAGTCGTCTGCTCATCTTATATAGACTTTAAAAAAAAAGGCCATTTGAATAGTGCACAACGTAGGGACCATAGCAACTCACTGTTCTTAAAATCTAACACTCTAAAACTTGATGACTTGATAAAAATGAAAGTTTTGTTATTAATACAACATATAAGGCCAGAAACAACCAACTTCTACTAAACATTCAACAACATTGTGCTAATAGAGA
Organism: Gouania willdenowi; assembly: GCF_900634775.1. Classification (NCBI taxonomy): domain Eukaryota; kingdom Metazoa; phylum Chordata; class Actinopteri; order Blenniiformes; family Gobiesocidae; genus Gouania; species Gouania willdenowi. The sequence goes on along the minus strand of NC_041064.1, from coordinate 11,590,390 downwards.
GAGGAGATACAGCCTACTTAATCTGAAGGTACAGTATGCTTGTATTACCCTTAAAAATCAATGTATCACACGAAAACGTGTCAACCAATGAAACAGTTTAAATGAGAACCTGAAAAGTGCCATTAGTCTGCAGATATTCAAAATACAATATAAGAGAATTACAATGGACCTATAGCTCTTTTTTAACTGTAGGTAACACCGTAATATTTGTAATGAATACAAATGCTGTATCATAAACACCGATATAATGTATGCATCAATGTGTGTAGTTTGCAGTAATTCTGTGTGATGTCAGAATGTACTAAAATACTTTTCTCTTCTTTTCTCTTGTTGACGTTGCCTATTTGTAGGTTTGTAATAATAATAATTGTATACGTGGTGGGAACCTATAAACCTTCTAGCTTCAGCCTACTTTTGTGTTTTGTAAAATTATGAATGTGAATTGCTCAAATAAACTATACTCAACTAAAGAAAGAAATAATCACACATTTGCTTGTCTCGTCAATATGTCACGCATTCTCAGCAACTTTGGGGTTAAAAAAAAATGAATGTAGAATTATTTCTTTGATGCAGGGAATAGTGGATTAGCTGCTTTGGTCTGAAATCAATTTGTTTTTTGGGTCTGAACTCCAGCTAAAAAATACAACCATGTCATAAGATGGACAATCACAACAGGTGTGAGACAACTGAGAGGAAATGTCATGGTGATGCCAATCAAACATGGATGAGAACATCAGAAGGGGCGTCGACCTGCTTAATAACCCAAATGTTCCACTTGTGATTTTCCTAACTAATGTTACATCGATAGGCTAATATTATCATCATCATCATCATCATCATCATCATCATCATCATCATCATCATCATCATCATCATATGTTTAAAGCTCATGCAGGAATTCAACTACAACTGTGATATTTATAAATACGTTATGACATATTTACATTTAATTAAGACATTAGATCATGTGAAACTGTCCAGAAGTGTACATAGATGTCATTTTATGTAAATGTTTTATGATGCTACATCAACATGTGTTAAACTCAAGGCCCGGGGGCCAAATATGGCCACAGATGATCCAATTTGGCCCGATAATACATGTGCAAAACACCAAAAATTGAGGTTTTAGATTTCTCAACCACTCTAAACTCAAAAATTGGATGAAACTACACAATAATAGCAGGGAATCATGTTTGTCCACATGACCGGAGTCACATTTTATCGCAAATTGTAAAAAAAAAAAAGAACTGACATTTTTTCTGAAATCTTGCAATTTCCTCCTCTTCCTAACCACAGAGCCCTGAACAACCTGCACAGTCATATATGACACACTATGTCAACCACAGTCCAAATAACTTAGCATTAACACACGTTTGTTGGTAACCATTCAAGCGTGCTTTGCGAATAGCAAAAAAACAAAACCAAAAAAAAAAAAAAACACATTACACCAGTGATATCAGCCTCTGCAGACTGGAAACAAGATGAAACCCAGTCATACACTAATGTCAGTCAGTCTTAATTCCTTTCTCTGGTTCAAACACATCAACTACAGCAGCAGATGTTCTCCTGCTGATGAAAGCATTCACTCACTAACAGGTGCCATGATGAAAAGATGATTAGTGTTATTCTGGTGTCAGTCATGGTTATCATGCCATAGCTGATTGGTGAAAATTATCCTCACACTTTTTTTTATTTATTATAACAGTAGAGTTTGCCAGGTGTGAGCAGTCGGTGACGGGTTGTGTTCTATGGAAAGCCGTTTGAGCATTGATTTGTTATCAACCTTATAGATTCATAAAACGCTGTTTAACCACCGAGGTATAGACCCTTTATCAGCTAATTCACCCGTTCACTCACATTCACACACCAATGGGACATTCACTCAATGTTGTTGCACGAGTATCTTTTACAAGCAAAAAGTGTCACTAGTAAGCTTTATATGCTCATAAAAAGTCTTGAAAAAGTAAATCCAGGCTTGTGATTGGCTTTCAAAAATATTACAACCAATCAATGCTTTACTAGTACCACAAGCAAACTAAAGTTTGTTAGTAAAATCAACCACAGTTAGGTGTTACTAGTGCCTGGGTATTCTTTACGAGTCAAGACAAAAGTGTCACTATTATTAATAGTAAGAATCTTCTAAATGGGTGTGGGGAAAAAAGATAATTCAACCTTGCTATTGACTTTTTAAAATACTGCAACCAATCAGGGAGCTGGATTTGGTTTTAATCCCTCCTACTTGACATGCATTAGGTCTACTAGTACAACTAGTGAGATTTTCAGTGTACTAGTAGTAGGACTAGTAAACAAAACATTTGTTTTACCTGTAAAGGTCTTTGACGTACTAGCACTAAAATTGTCAACTTGTAGTAACTAGTTGACAATTTTGTGTTAATAAAAGTACTAGTTAATAAAAGTACTTACTATCTACTAGTAGATACAAAAGCATCTACTAGTAGATAGTAAGTAGGGGTGTCCCGATCCGATACTGATATCAGTCCGATATTAGCCAGAAAATGAATATCGGACTTTATCTAAAATCTCCGATATGTATTATATTTATTCATTTGTAGAATACTGTAGATATTATGTTGAAGGTTAAAATGTATGTAACCAATTAGTTAATAATGAATGGGTCAGTTTTTCCTCACACCTACTGTTGCTGACTATTGTTCTCTGTTTGATCAAGCCTGTTCTAACATTCCACACTACAAAATAAGTCATAAAAGTATGTATGATTCGTGTTGATATCGTATCGTATCGGTATCAGCCAATACGCAAGGCCGCAATATCAGTATTGTATCAGAATTGAAAAAGTTGCATCAGGCATCCCTACTAGTAAGATCTACTTGCACAAAAGTGCGGGAAAACCTTTATTAGTAGAAGACAATTTTTGTTTACTAGTACTACTAGTAAACTCAAAAAACTAGTCGTACTATTATATTGTTTTTAGTTTACTAGTCAAGCAGAGTCCCTATTAGCACTAGTAGACATAATGTAAATAAAGTAGGAGGGATTATAACCAAATGCAGCTCCCTGATTGGTTGTAAAATTTTTAAAAGCCAAAGGAAAGCTGGAATTTGCTTTTCTGGGTCCCTTATTAGCATATAATGACTACTAGTGAAGCACAATCAAAAAGTGTCACGAGGAACACTTTTTGCTGAAATATTCTTGTTTACTCAGAAATGCAATCACACAGCTTTAAAAAACAAAACAGATCTTTTTTAATATGTCAACAATATCGTTTCATGACGCCACTTTTGTCCACAGTTATTGGATTATTTATAATTCTTTGTAGGTTCGACATAGCACGAGTTTCTGTCCAACCAGTGCTGATGAGTGTAAACCTCTAGTAACATGATGGTTCTCCTGTATTTACAACACAATGAAAGAAATGTACACGACTTTATGGATTCACACAGCTTCAACGAGTACACACACACGTTTGGATCCCTCTGTACAATCTTTACTACTTTTCAACATTTCATAATTTTTTTTTACACATGAGTTCATCATCTATTTTTGGCTTCAGCACACACAAAATGATTTCCCCCATCTCGACTTTTACCGCTGACCCTCACTTACAAGACTCACACGTTTCATCATGCTAACACAGCTAAACTAAAAATCTAGCTTGAAAAGAATGTAACCCCTCTTAGTATTGTCCAATATCAGTTTCACTGCTCCTTCCTTTTGCTGCTAAAATAAAAAACAGTAGAAAAAAAAACATTCCATGTTTTCCTTCTTTGGCACACATCCCAGATTTCCATCTTTAAGCCATCCACATGAACCCACATAAAAAGACACACACAGGTAAAGCCAATTTCATGAAAAAGTTGTTTTTCTTTGTGCTCGCTGGCTCCTCCCCTTCACTGGCGGGGCGACGTGGCCAATCCTTACAACCCGGGTAGGAAACAGGGATGTGAGAAGCTCACACCCAGGAGTCAGGGGAGCCGGGGTACTGCTCCGCCCTGTACGAAGGCCTCTGCGTGCTAGCGTAGTAGTCCACATAGCTGGTGGTGGATTTCAGTCCATGTATCTGGGGGCTGTAGTCCACCGTGGGGGGGTACGTGATGACCTCGTCTAAATATGCATCGTCATAGCCGTGAGGATGCTGCAGGTACATTCTGTAGGGATCGTAGTTTCTCCTGCTCGGCTCGTCTGTGTAATACAGAGGCTGTAACGGGAAAAGGAAAATGCACTTAATTTACTTTAACTGTATAACTGTATAGTCTTTATTTGATAAAATCAGAGTTTATGTCTCAGATCAATAAATCAAACCAAAACAAAGGAAAAATGTTGAAATTGTCACTCAAAAGTTTGTTTTGACCTTCACTGTAAACTCTATTATTCATATTTTTTCAGATTGCATTGTGGGATGTGGAGTTGTCACCAGACAAGGAGAACAGATACTCAATTGACACCATTTTTGTTTTCGTTTGTTCCTGGTATTCCTACATAATATCAGAACGAAGAAAAAAAAAGACTTCTTTGCACCTGTCTCTGTGACTCCGTCCACATCCCACAATGCAATGCACAGCGCCAAAAATGTCATTAAATGACGGTGGAGAAAACAACAGCGATTTAAACCTTTTACATCTTTTTTTGCGAGCAAACGATCTTCAATTTATTGATATATGGATTTTTCCTGTCCATCAGCTTTAAGTTACATTCAATATTCAAACCATTGCTTTTCATACATCCTTATTTAAATAACATATAGCATGTCTTTAGGAAAACAACTTTTAAGTGTTGGAAATGATTCATATTGAATTGGACAATGAGATTTCTCTCCTTAAATCATCAGTCAGGAACTTTTTTCCGTGTGAACGGTTGTATAAGGTTGTACTCCTGGACCATGATGAGGTTGTATGTCTATATGTTTTTATAATTCATATCTAGAAATTCCAAGATATGCAATAAAAATTTAATTAATAGTAATTTTATTCTCAAATTTGAACTAAAATATGTTAATAAAAAAAAAACAATTGTTGAAGACATATTTTTTTAACAAAAATAATTTATCAAAATGAATTCAAACCATGACTTAATAAAATAATCATAATTGTAAATAGTAAAAAACCAAAAAACAAACAGACTGTTCCTCCCAGCAGTTTCAGCAAAGCATGCTTTTATGATCATCAACTTTTTTTTAACATGAAAACTGCTTTTTTCGGTGATATGCTACATATAACAAACCCAGAGTTGAGATGGTTTTCTGTATGACTGAATCATATCTGTCCTAAATGAGAAAGTCTGAATATAATGGGATGAAGGACACATCAGAGCTTTCCCATATTCTTGCTCCTGTCAGATTCTCCTGCATCTGTTATCTGAACGTGTCCTACAGTGACATGTGTCTGACACCAGTCTGGCCATTCCAATCTCAGCAGTCACATCCACTCAGACTCAAACAATAGCTGATGTACTGGGTCAATTTATCTAAAGAAGAATCTGTGTTGGTCTCTTTAACGAGGAAGCGTACACCATGTTTGACCATATTCAAAGTGAACAGCAGCAGATTATTTTACTGATATTAAACAAATGTGGGAAAACGTCAGGTTTATGTACAAACATTGACATCTTCCATTGTGCTTCTTGTTGCTTTGGATACAGAGATTAGAAATCAAATGAATACCTGTGTTCTTCTTGGCTCCTCTCTTGTAGGTGATGAGTAATAATATGGGGAAGGTTTTCCAGACCCTGGAAAAAAAGCGTTGGAAGTAAATTAAAAATACACTTTTTCTAAAATATCAGTAAGAAATAAATCCTCAGCCTTCCCATAAGGCATCTGTTTGTCTTCAGATAGAAGTGGATTGGGAAGTGCTGTGCTATGCTGGAATGAAACAACATCCCATAATAGAGTTTTTGCACCGCAGCGCTGTTGTTTACATTACCCATGAGACCAGTATTTCACTGGCACTCCACCCAACCAGTGGAATTCAGAGTCAGTCTCTACTTCCCAGTGTGATGCAAGGACTGCTGAGTCAGTTGCTCTTTTATTTTATCTGCCTCCGAAAACCAGTGGAGAGGAGACTGGCAGGAGTTCTACATTGCATGTCTGGGTACCAGGTCAATGGCCCAGTTTACAAGCTGTGATTAGAGCCAGTAAAACAATAGCAACACTGTGGAGAGTCATCCACTGACTGGACAGTCCACACGGCAGCACAGACTGAACAGCTCACAGTTAGCCTGACGGCTGGCTGTGATTGGTGGAAATCAGAGGAGGTTCAAGAAATACACACACACACACACGAGCTGTGTTTCCATTACCCTTGGAAATGCGCAAAATCTAAATAGTGCCATAAAAACATGTAACGGAAACAATTGGATTTAGAAAAAACACTGACATTGTTAAAAAGTTTTTACCCTTTAATGAGGAGGATTTTCAGACGTTTCGATATTGAAATGCATCGCAGAACCACTATGGAAACACTTTTTCCGCAAAAACACATCACAGAACGTGATGTAACTGGTCACATGACCACATCGTGCGGTACATATAAACAAAATATGAGACCAGGATATTTCTTAGCATTAAAATATTACTGCCACATTAGACGTGAAACAACAAAGAAGAGTGTTATAAAGAGGTTCTGAGCGTCCGTCTTTCTACAACAAAGTCTCGCGGGATGAGATTTCACAGGAGTTATGAGGCTCCTCCCCAAAACAACCTTCAATGGAAACACGTTCAAAACGCAATTATACTTTGTCGACTTATAAATATCGCTTTTATTTTGCAAAAATCTGTAATGGAAACCCAGCCATTGTTGACATGCTAGCACTGCTAGTATGCTTACAGACAAAATGTAAACGGTACCTGTATACTGTTTAGTATGAACACTATTCTCCGTCTGGTAGTTAGAAAATTGCATAGTTGACTGAGCTCTCTGATAATCTCTGATTGAACCTCTATGCTCTTTGATTCCCAGGATTGCAGGAGACGACGTGGCACTGGCAGCTGCAGAAAAAAAAACACCTTTTCTTTTAACTTTCTGTCACTTATTTTCAGCCTGGGCAGACTGTGTTGTTAAGGGAACCCACCAGCATGGTTGACTGGAGACATTTGGATGGTACTGGAGGGGAGCGTTGGCTGGGATTTAAACCTGTCCCGTTCTAGTGTTGACACTGGTGTGAGGAAATGGTTTTGGTTCCATCCGTCCTGTTTGAGAGGAACAAAAACAGTGGTTTGTAAAAAAAAAAAAAAAAAAACAGCAGGAGTGGAGACTGTATTATTCTTCTCCTTAGTAAGGCCTCCATGTCTTTAAATATAGGTTGTAAGTGTCATATTTCATGTTTTTCTTATTATGGTAAAACCTAAAGATCTATGCATACATTTGTACGTCATCTGTTGCTGATTTAAAATATAATATGCTGCAGTATTTCACAGTTTTTATTTCTCTTTTTCATAAAAACACTTGATTATTTGTGCCCAAACAATAATAGGGGTGTGCATTGCCATGAATCTGATGATGGGATTCATATTTTGCATGTCATAATACATATATATATATATCTCAATAATAAACAATACGATATACATTGCGATATATCGCAATATCAATAACAAGTACAAAAGTTATGAAATACAAACTTGCAAGAAAAAGAAAATAGTAACTAACTGTAATTCATGTACCAATATCAAAAACAAGTGATATGTTTATCAAACTGTCAAATTACATTTTTCAGAAAAGTTTCACATTTGCATCTACGACAGATTCTGATTCTGTTAAGTTCTTAAATTATTTATTATTTTTAAAGTAACCACATACATCTATAAAAGTGACCAGTATTTTTTATTAAAAATAAAGTGCAATCAACGTCCAAGTTAAAATGCATTGAAGAGTGAGTTAGTTTAACAAGGTCTGACGTGGTTCACTGACACCTAGTGACTGGGCGTTTACTTGCAATGCATATGTTAGCGCAATCTGATGTTTTTTTTTTCATTAAAAAACATGACTAAAAAAAATCAATTTGGACATTTTTTGGATCTGTACAATAATCGTGCGGTGAAATATTGTGATACATTGCCGAATTGATTTTTTCTTACACCCTTAATACTTCATCAACCCCTGTATTTACTTTTTTATAGATGGCCCGTAGATCTCGGTACTGCCACAGTGTGTTCAGCACCTGAGCGGCTGCTTTCACCACCTTCATCGAATACCTGGAAAACAGTGACGAGTACAAAACATTTAAGGCTTTTATTCACAAGCACAAACAAACTCACATTTTATGAGTAAACATTCTTTATGTCCCAAACTCCCTGATTGCAATCTATTTTGGATTATTATAGAATATGAAGCAGGCTGGAGATGTATGTGTGTGTGTGTGTGTGTGTGTGTGTCCTGCCATTTTTCACAAAGCACTGAGAATCACATCTGCTCATTAAAGTATGTAAACAGGTTTGGGTGCGCGGTGCACATGTGAAACAACAATGAATAATTTCAGTAGCGCACCTGTCTCCTCGGCCTTTGGTGATGTTCACCAGCTTCTCTATCCCACCCGTGTCGGCCAAAGCTTTTGCGTTTTCCATGTTTTTGCTGGTGACCTCGTGCAGGGTGCAGCAGATGGCTGCCACGGTCTCGTCTGACAGCAGGTTAGTGTTTCCTCCTGGGAGACGGTTCACCAGGTCCCTCATGGCGTACTTCCCTGTGTAGGTGAAGGAAGGAGTTTGTGGACTTTTTTTTACCCACTGGTTTCTCAAGCCAAGCAGCACAACTAAATACGCAGTAAATAATATAGCCATTGACAGATAAAACCATAATAGGCTTCTGTTAGAATTTAAAGAAAAAACAAAACTTAATGACCGCATAGTAAAACGATCTTCATCACATCACTTCACCACTGGTGTGTCTAGATGTCTTTTATTTTGGTAGTCAAAGTGCAGCAATGAGACATGACTATCAGGCTTTTTTGTATCAATCACCTAAACATAGCACCATCACAGAGCCTGATTAACTAAGACCCCAAATAAAGGGCTCTAAATTCCGTGCACACACAAATAGAGTGCACGCACTGTGTTCGCCTATTGTGTGTGACTTACTGAGATCGCAAACGTAGATTATACACAAGCAATTTATGTTGGATAAATGTTAGAGGCGTTAGTGAAAGAGGTGAATAAACATACTCTTGAATTACAGCTAAATAATTTGAATATTACCATAAAAAAATACAATATTTCAGGAGAATGTCAAAGCTACGGGAAAAAAAAAAGAAAAGCAGATGAAGTAAAGAACAGATGGCCAGATATCAAATAAACAAAAACAAAAAAAAGTCCAAAAAGTGTTGGAAGTAAACTGTAAGTCACTTTTTCTAATATCAGTAAGAATTACAACATCTGTTTATATATTTGTGTATTAATTTACTAAAACTAGAACATTAACATTGAATTTAAAGGATAAATAAATGCTCTTATCATACTGTGTCACTATGCAGTGCAGTATAAATCTTTTATGTTTGACTCTGAGGAATAAACAGCCCTTAAAAAAACACTGTGCGGTTTAGTACACATTTCATTACAGTAGATGCCTTGCAGGCTTGAAATAGCAGCACAAAAAAAAGAGTAGAAGTAACTTGGCAGAAAGCCAACTGTTGAAGGCGTAACCTGGGAAGGCCAATCAGAATTTAGTTGTGGCACATTATGCCAACGCCCCCAGCTCTCATATAAGTGTTCATTCTTAATATTGTTTTGGATTAAAAATAAAATAAAAAAGCACTTGCATTTGTGTGCAATGATGTTCATCTCAACACACGTGTGTAGTGCTGACCTATGAGCTCCTTGTTCCTGACGTCCAGGGCCATGTTTCTCAGTGCGGTGGCGACAGAACACACCACTCTGTCGTTATCCATGCGCAGCAGCTCCACCAGGATGGGCAGACCTTTCTCTTTACGCACCGCCGCACGGATGTAGGCAGCAAACTGTACACACACACACACAATACACACACACAACACACACACACACACAAAGCAGTATTAATACTTAAGCAGGGATACAAGTGAACTCAGGTGTAGAGTTGACATTAGCTTGGAGTAACACACAGGAAGTGAGCTGTTAAATCCTTTATGACCAGATGACTGGATGCTTTGTCTCTAAGGCAGAAACACAGCATGTGTTTGTGAGTCTCTACACCAGAGGTTCTCAATCGTTTTTTGGGTATTCCCCACATTGAATGAAAGCCCCACCTGAGTTCATTGCCCCCCAAAATAATCCTGACAAATAATATATCATATTCCACAATAAATCCATCCATCCATCCATTTTTTGATTCACTTGTTCCTGCTTTCGGGGTCGCGGGGGTCTGCTGGTGCCTAATTTAATAAATCAAACTGATTACCTGCATCAAAAAACAAATGTAAAAGTGCAGTAATAAAAAATACAAGAAATAATGAAACATTGTTTGCAATCTGTGCCAAAAAGCTGAAGAAAACAAAAAAGGAAATTATTGTTTTAAGTCAGCTATTAAAACTGTGTTTATTGTTCCGCTCCACTTCACATGCCGACGTGAATTGTTTTTTTTGTTCAACGTTACACTTTTGTTCCGGGACTGTTGTTCTTTCTTTTTTCTGATTTATATTTCTATGTTTTCATCACAGAATTTGCTGTTGTTGTTTTAACCTGTAAAGTGTATTTGAGTTTCTTGAAAAGTGTGTTTAAATAAAATGTTTTATGAGTATGATTATTATTATTATGATTATTATATCTAATGCAGTCTAATAATTGAATGCTCTTTTAGTTTCTGCTCCATTTGTGTGTAGGCATGTTGTTCAGAAAGGTTTTTAAGAAGATTGGCACGAAATTGAAAATGTCCTCCTGTTTATCGCAACCCACCTGTCATACTTCCATTACCCACCAGGGGGGGCACACCACACACTTTGAGAAGCACTGGCACACACACACACACACACACACACACACACACACACACACACACCTTCCAGTTTCCAGCCGACAGGTTCTGAAGGGAGCCAGCAGCACCTTCCAAAGTGGCGGGATTTGAACTCTCAGCCAGGAGTGTTAAGTAAGGTTTAACCACCGACGGATGCCAAAGCATCTCAGCACCCTTGGGAGACTTGGAGAAGCCGGGGATCGGGCCCACCCCATCCCACTGAACACACAACAACAACAGAAATATTCACAGGCTATTTCCAACAACCTAAAAATGACTTTTTGATTGACATCCTCGTTTCCAAACTCACCGTATCTTCTTGTAAGCTGCTTTTCTTCTTCTTCTTCTTCCTGGCCCAGCAGCTGGAGTCCTCATCTCTGCTGGGCGACTCTCTCCCCAGTAATCCGTCCAACTCCTGGCCCCCCATTAGCCGGGAGGGCGACATCTCCAGCTCCAGACGATATGACAGGTTCCTCAGAGTGCAAATGCAATTCTCCACAATCTGTCAGATAAGCCGCAGGAGAAAGTAGTTTGAACAGACTGTTCCCAATCACCAAAACAAAAGCAACAATGAGATGAATTCTCCATGTTGATCCCTGTACAGCCAGCATGCAGAGCAACCATAATAATATCCATTAGCAAACCAACCCAATACATTGGATTGAATCCCACACTGCTGGAATCACAGAACATTATTGGATGCAAAGTGTTTAATTAAACGAAGGTGTGTTGGCTCAACAAAAAAAAAGATGACTTTCTTGGCCTGATATTATAAATATATTTGACATAACTGTACACATCTATGTGATTTTAGATGTACACAAGTTTGTGTGATGGCTACACATGTGAGACCACTACATAATATAATGACAGACACTAAATGTTCCCAGATGCTGTAAAAAACAGATGTTTTAATAAATAGCCACATCGGACTTGCTTCCAAAAGTGAATACCAGGTAATTTTTTATTCAAGATAACTAAAAAGAACATTAACTAATAAGTAAAATAAAGGGAAACAATGATAACTTACACTAAACTTGGGAGTTTCAACATCGAGATTGAAGGTTTTGTGTCATTTAAAGAAATAGTTGGGCTAATTGGATAATGAGCAGGAGGAACCGGTTATGCCATTGTGGCTGTGGTTACTTGTTTTATGACACGCCATCGACTTCAAACTGTAATCAATAATTCTCCAAATGTGACAAAATTTTCAAGGAAAGCAAAAATTCCAACAATTGTTTAAAGGTTTTTCCGCGTTCATTTCAAATTCTTATCTACATCAGCAACGACAAGTGGCACTCCTTGAGCATCTTATCATAAGCATGCTTTTTCCCTCCACTTAACTGAGGGTGTGTGTGTGTGTGTGTGTGTGTGTGTGCGTATATATGTGTGTACCTTGCTGTCGAAGTCAGAGGTGTTGACACAGGCTTTGATGACGTAGAGAAGTGAGTCGACCAAACCCTCACAAATGCGCAATTGTTTCCGAGCCTCCTCGCCAGCAGAGCTCAGATTTCTAGTGAGCAAATCACACACACACACACATGCACACACACACACACACACACACACACACACACACACACACACACACACACACACACACACACACACACACACACAAGCTATCAGACAAGGGCTCATTAAACAAACATTTTGTGATCTACTCTCGTACATAATCCAATGTCCATGAAGTGAGTGTGTGTGGTCTGAATAATTACAGTATTTTGCAGAGTAAATGAATAACGAGCCACCAAACTTGGGCGTGTGTGTGTGTGTGTGTGCATGCAAGCACATTTTTAAAAATAAATGAAATGTGCAAAACTGTCTGCAGTTTGGTTAAAGCTTCAGTCCAGACACTGCATTGTGTCTACAGATGATTAAAGGTGATTCTGGTGTTATACACGTGTTACTCTACTTGTATGTTTTTATTATTATTTATGTACTGTAACCCCCGCCCCCCCCAAAAAAACAAAAACCCAAAAAAAAAAAAAAACATAACTCTTTTGAGGAAAAGTACAAGTTTGTCCTCCATTAGATGTAATAACAGTATATATCCACTGTGTAGCGCTGGTGCCCAGAGTGAGCGTCAGGTCACTAACCTCAGGCAGCCTGTAGTGTTCCTCAGCACCAGCGATGAGTGAAACTTCAGCTTGTGGTCGTCGTCGAAGGTGGAGTTGGTCCACCCGGAGTGGGGGATGATCACAGTGTTGGTCAGAGGCGTTAAGGCGTCCCGGATTATTGTCATCTTGACTGCGTCGCATGACGACAGGTTCCACAACACTCCTGAGCAGACAAAAGCATGCGAACCTTTATTTATGTCAGCTGTCAGGTCAGGGGAAGCCTGCAGAGAGGGAAACAACCTGAGCTTTTAATAACTCAGTAGGTGCAGAACAAAAGGCAAGAAAGGGGACTGCAGAGAATCTGATCATTCCTTCCTGGAAATGAAACTTTAACTCTTGCATCAAAGCCTCAGCCATCCACATCAGATCTGATCCTTGCTCTAGGTAAAGATTATTCGCTTAAAATGAGAAAAATAAAGTTCCAAAGACAAAGCAGCATTTCGTCTGGCAGCAGCTCAGTCATTTTAAATGAAATATAAATACTTTAAAAGCCTCAGCGATGATGCTGTCATTCCACCTGTCATTCAGAGATACTTTTGGTGCCTGGCGATAATCACGCACAGGTCGAGTAGCCTTTGATGTAGCATCTGTCAGGGATTAGCCAGCATGTAGCATGTTCTTCTAATTAAGACGGCTCTGTCCACTGCAGGATGTCACAATCCCTACAGGAAACTAGTGCTACATGAGATAAAATCTACTCCAGAAAAAATACTTTAACAATGGTAACAATACATGGGTTTCTTCTAATTTTATAAGCACATAAAAGCAACAATCGAGCAATTGACTGAATTTAAGGAACCACTTCAGGCAGTGCAGTGAAACTTCATTTAACTTCAACTGTGGCTGCTGACCTGTGCTCGCCGTGCAAACAAACATTGGTCTATGTTTGCTTTTCTCACGGGACACACAAGGATGGCCCTGAAAAAGTGCTTTGCTAGCACTGCTACGCCCATTGACCGATGTCCTCTGCTTTTTAAACACCAGGACAGCACAGCGGTGCAGTGTTTACCTCCACATAATGTGCAGGGATAGCAGTTTTTCCCATGAAAACAGTTACACAGATGTATATATTATTGCATGTGTGATATTGTGACCTGGTTGTGAATTTGGGCTTGGTCCTTTGTGTACTAATAATTAATAACATAACATAACATAACATAACATAACATAACATAACATAACATAACATAACATAACATAACATAACATAACATAACATAACATAACATAACATAACATAACATAACATAACATTTTTGCTTACAAAAAATTAGCGGTGTCCCGATCTGATATCGAATATCGGTCCGATATCAATAAATTTTTTAATTTATTTTATTCAATTGTCGAATAGTGTCGATATTATGTTGAAGGTTAAAATGTAATAATAAATGAGTCAGTTTTTCTCATACCTACTGTTGCTGATTATTGTTCTCTGAGTAACATCACTTGATCAAGCCTTTTCTAACGTTCCACTCTACAAAATAAGTAATTATAATTTCTTTTATAAAAGTAAAAAAAAAAAAAAGTATGTATGATTCATGCTGAAATTGGATCAATATCGGTATCGGCCGATACGCAAAGCTGCAAAATCGGTATTATATCGGAAATGTAAAAGTTGTATCGGGACATCGCTACAAAAAATACCCACAAAATTCCTCTGAATGATACTAAAATTTGGCACTGCAGAAAGGTTTTTTGGTGAAGGTCCCACAGGGAATCTGATAGCTGTCATTTATTGCTTGTATATTATCGGTGCCTCACATACTGTTATCATTTATATGCGGAAGTGCAAACTGGGAAACAATACTGTCAAATAAGCTTGTTTTACCACCTAAAATCCAAGATCACACTGCTTAATATTTGGTCCCTGAGCAAAAATGAGTTTGACACCCCTGCCCTAAATTGACCATAAGGAAGTATGAGCTTCTCTATGCGTTTGGCCTCTGACATGGTGGTGTCCTCTCCACAGTGGTTCCCCTCCTTGTGCCCGATAGACAACAGCTCTGAGTCCTTCACAGACATCTCTTAGTACAACTGTTCTCACAGTAGTCTGTCCAGTGAAGATGGCCAGTCAGAGAAATCTACAGAGCAGTTTACTGAGGTGTGACTGACAAAGCTGTCAGTGCAGCCACAGCAGCAGTGATCCCCATAAGTCACGTCTGATAGTCAGAAGGCGCGGATGTGTCTGCGTGATCAAACATCAGGCTCACTTTGTTCCCTGCTCTGCTGCCTCAGCCTGGCTTTAAAACAATGAGCTGAGGTTAACATTGCCATGACACCAGAGACTAAAGTCCATCCAGTGAGATACAAACAGACCTAAAAAAAGAGTCTCCTGCAGCAACTCAATTGTTAAGATAAGATGTGAAAAACCAGAAAGCTCAACTCTGCTATAATAGTATTTATTACACTTTATTAAGCAAAAAGACAAGTGATCATCAATCATTTTTTTGCAATACTTGTCTTTTTCTTAATTTACCTCACGTTCTCTTATGTGCAATATGTTAAGTCAACTCAGGCTATATTTATTATCTTTTGTAGAATATACTTCTGTTCTTTCCTTGTTTTTGCATTGTTGTTGTTTGATTCTGGGACATGCACAAGAATTCCATTGTACCTGTTCTTTTTAACTTGTACATATGGCAATAAACTCTATTCTATTCTTTTTTTCCCTCTACATAATTTTGAGATTTTTTAAAAAAAATTCTAAAATTTACAATAGATTTGAACCATAATACAAATGCATGCAAACCCCACCCCCAGCGAGTCAGAAACCAGTACAGAGCTGTTCAAGTGGCTCAATAAAAAGAGCTGTTAAACACTTTAAATAATATTCGATTAGAATAGAATACTCCTTTATTGATCCCCTTTAGGGAAATTCATTATTATAGCAACAGAATAATACAAGAGCAGACAGTAGAAACAAAGAAAACAATAACAATGACAATAGTGCAAAAGTGTAGCGCTGTAGATCAGACATGAATGAGAAAAAAACACTCGAAGGAATTGCCAACATAATATCTGTAAATATCACATTTACTATTATATTTGAGGTGGCCACAACATGAGAAAAAGAGCATCACTTTACTTTTGAACCTTTTTTCGTCTTTGCAGCAAGTGATGGAAAACTTCTCCGACATCTTCAGAGCAAACAGTGATTTTGTCCCAACTGCTCCTGTGAGACCAGACCAACAATTTCTATCTGCTAAACCACAGAAAAATGCGTCATTAACCTTGCCTGGTGCAGCAATAGCTGGGTCGACTTCTGCTACTGCAGCCGGGACAAAGATGCTGATCAGCTAAAAACGTCTGAGTTTATTAAACTGTCGATTTTAGCAGCTTTGAACCAGAGGACAGTCAATGGTGTATTGATGAGGCCTTGGAGAGCTTAAAGAAAGTGGAGGGTTCTCATACCTCCTGCTACTAATGTGAGTGGGTGGTTTTTTTCATTGGTCACATGGTCATTATCTTGTCACCCTTTGTTCACACGCAGACTTTATTAACAAGCCTACGTGTGTTCAGTGTACAATGGTACACTTTAATGCCATCAATTATAACAAACCTGGTAGGAAATATTCTTGTGTTCTGCACTTGAGTTTCCCACAGTTTATAATAGTACCTCAAATCAAAGTTTGTCCTTTAAGCTGCTGGACATGAAAATTTCTTATTAGATAAAATCATAGTATAGGGATCATTGATCAACAAATCGAAGGTAATTTGCTCGAAGAAAAGATGTAAAACTGAAATTGACGCTTGAAAGTTTGTTTTTAGGGCTGGGCGATATGGACCAAAACTCATATGACAATATACAATATAAATCTCCATATTTTAAACTCAATAAAGTCTCACCAGAAAGACAATTCTGGGTTAGACTTGCTGATGCAAAATGTCACGCAGGCACATTTTATTTACAAATAGCTGCACAAAATGTGCCACTTTTGGCTTTTTCTCCAATAAAGGACAGCACGTGTGAGTGTGGAACTGTGCGAACACAGTCACTCCTAAAACCAGTATTTAAAAAAAAAAAAAGCTATAAAATAAAAATATATCGATATAGGTGATATTGTAATTTTCTATATCATCAAAATAGAATTTTTGCTGTATCTTGACGATAAATTGGCCAAGCCTAGTTGACATTGTTGCACTTTGCATTTGTGAGATGTGGATAGAAGTGTTTTTACTGAATTCTAATATCACGTAGGAATACAGTGAAGAAAATAGAACAATAATGCTATGAAGCGAATCACTGTCCTTGTCTTGATAAAAATACAATAAATTATGACATGAATAAAGAAAAAAACACATCTATTACTCCACATTAGGGTGGTTCACCAAATTTTGCCAGATCGCTTTTTGCCATGTTCACATTGACATTCTAAGCATCTGTACCAATAATGGAGTAAATCGCTGCACATTTAGGGGTGGCACACTTTTTCAAAATGTTGACGTTTTTACTATTTTCAGAAATAGTACTGTTCTAATGTTCGTACTCATTTAGCACAAATACAGGGATAAACTATTAATGGCCTTTATATCATTAAAGTTTCTAATATCTGTGAATTCTTTGGTTGAGCAATAGAAATTGTGAAAAAGTGTGCCACCCTTTACGGTCATTATATCGGCTCAATTTTTGGTACATATGTTCAAAATATCAATAGAAACAAGGCAAAATGTGATCTGGCAAAATTTGTAAAACTCTTTCTAACATTATATTGTGAACCACTCTACTCCACATCCCACAATACAATGCGCAAAACTTTTCCAAAAATGTCAATTAGAGCAGTTATTCTCAACTGGTGGGTCGGGACCCAAAAGTGGGTCGCGGACCTGTACTGGGTGGGTCACGGACAGCTGGTCAAAAATAAATGAATACTTAGTATCTCTCATGTTGAACTTGTCTTTTATTTTGAAATAAACTTTTCTTTTGACAGGCACGCTGTGAAATGTATGTTACACAGGAAAATATATAGATTTATGTTTTAAAAAAGATTACATACATGTGTTTTCAACAGCTATTTTAGAAAGAGTTAATTTGATTGGTTGAATTCTAAAAAAAAAACTGGGTCACGATTTAATGACCGTGGTAAAATGTGGGTCCCAACGTGAGACCAGTTGAGAACCACTGAATTAGAGTATTTGCACTGGAGACCAAAACAAACTTTCATGCAGAGTAAATGATGTTGATCCTTTGACCTAAACTTTATGTAATTAAAAGATTATCTTGGGTAGAAGCTTTAACTCTTTTAGAACAAAAACAAAGCTTCCTGTTCAGCAAACCGTACGTTTTGGAGTTTGTGTGTTGACGCTGTAGCTCTAATGACAGGGCAGTGCTCTTGAACCCTTTGATGTCAGCAGCCATTTGAGGACAGGTCAATAACCCCAGCAGCTGCTGGCAGACAGGGCAGGTAGAGTGAACACACAGCGTCATGGCTCATTGACAACATGATCTCTGACCTGAAGCTATAGGGTGGCCTGAGCTTTCAAAGATCCCTCGTGTAAGATGGACGTCACCTGGACTGGACCTCCCATGGGAGAAGAGACGAAGCTCATAGCTATGACAACTGCTCGACTGACAAAGCAGGTTTATTTCAGAGCAGAAATGTAGCTACGAAGGCCCCGGTAGCTGAGTAATGTATGGCTGCAGTGTGAAATTCCCTCATCACCTCCAGGGAAGCTCTTCCTGTGGATTGTTCCCATTAACTGTAATTAACTAAGGGTGATGCAGCACTGCTGACCTTTTCCAAATGGCTCTCCATCTTAGGATCAGGTCTACTTATAGCCACTGCAGACTGTAACACATTAATAAAAGAGGAATACAAGCTCAGCTAATGATACTGGCCTTAGCTAGGCAATGTTTGCTTTGGAAAAGTTGACATTTTCACATCAAAGCTCGATGAAATAAAAAAAAAAGCCCTCTTCCTCTATCAGATTTTGTCCATATTGTGAGTTTGTGGTTCTTCCACAGAGGACCACTGGACTGTAAGCTGACACTATGTTAGACTGGGACAGACCTGGAACAGCTGACTCAGCCACTTCAGAGCCGAACGTCAAATTTCACCCTGATCTTAAAAACATGAATTTATACCATGTTGTTAGAACAACACAGATACAAGACAACAAAGATAAATCACGGCAGAGAGAAGAAGAAAAGTGACAGAGAGACATGGATTGTTTTCAGACAACAATGTAAATCTCTGTGCAGCATGTTGGAGAATACTGTTCTGTTAAGACTAAGCTGTAGTGATGCAACTGCTGTATCAGTTTTAGTGAAGATCATAACAACGTCCTATTCAGTCACGTTAAGCTTCTAGCTGCTTCTGCTGCATTAAAGCAGTGTTTTTCAACCTTAAGGTCGCCTGGAATTTAAACTCCTGAAATATCTAGTAATTGACTAAAAATTATTTAAATTAATTTTTTTCATTAAAAAAATATAAATCATTCCTTTTCAAATTAAAAGGCAACCTTAAACCACTATCCTATATTTTCAGTTTCTCACATATTAATCTAGTTTAAATAAAATGCAGTATAAAAACATCTGCGCTGGTACATTATGTAATTTTGTGCGCTAGTCCTGGTCACACTGTATTTATAACACAGTGTAACAAGCATGGTCAAAAACTACCGGTAATTCTCCAGGAAGATAAATGAGTGACATCAAAATGGGTCACGATCCCAAACAAGGTTGGGAACCAGTGGTCGAGGCTATAGATTCTGATGCTGATGCTACTTTACTAAAAATCATACTCATCCAACAGCACTGATACCAAATGTCCAAAACAGCAAGGAGAAAAAAAACATTCTTTTGACACAATTCACTGCTACACACTCACTGGCATTGGCAACGACGTAAAATGGGAGAAGTCAATGTTGCAGCAAACACTCTAGAAGCACAGCAGTGTATTGCACTAGGTGACTCAAACACTGGCCATTCCTATGCTTGGTTCATATAGCGCTAAAAAATAATGCTAAAAACATCACAAAAACTATTAATGATGAACTCAAGACTGAGTCTGCCCAGTGTTTCTCAACTATACAGCAGGTCATGAATGAATGTCATTGTCTCTCAAATCTGAATAATCTTCAAACTCATTTTGGAAAAGTGGTATGAGTGCATTATTACATTAGTAAGTAATTAGCATTAACTCATTAACAGCTAATTCAAAACTGTGAAAAGTCATTTTTCAGCTGCCATCTTCAACAGATTAAAAATAAATACTGAGATATTTAGCACTCTATATTAATCTATAATCAGTCCCATAAACTACTAAAGCTGTAATTTAGACATTAGATTGTATTATCACTGTGTGGAGGAATCTAACAGCAAGGCTAAAATAAGCTGCAGTGGACAGAGTTTAAAACATGCGAGTGGAAGAAGTCACATGACCAACCTGTTACAAGCTCACGCAGTTCTGCATCCACGGCCTTTTTCAGCAGGCGGAGCAACGCTGGGATGCCTCCTGCGTTCTTCACTGCAACCTTGTTATCATCCATGGCTTTGCCGTACACCAGGTTCCTCAGAGCACCACACGCGTTCTTCTGCACATCCAGGACTTTGTGATCCAGCAGGTCCACCAGGTGTTTGATTCCTCCCAGTCGACACACCTGCACACAGAGATGAGCACCATTATAAGGATTCAAACCGCATACAGTGTTTACTCCCCCTGCATACTGCATGTATTCATGCAGAGAAACATTAACTATTCAGGAAAGCGAGCAAACCACCTTAACCCTACGGTGGGCTAAAAAAAACACAGCATCATTTTCTGTCAAAGTACAAAGCCAATCATAATCCAGACCATCTTTGCATTTTTCTTACACAGTTTTATGTTAAACTGACTTTCAACCTCTAAAATCTCATTTTAGATACACCCACCTTATCTGATGTGTGACGGGCTTTTACAAAACCTGTCAATCTTACCATGACATCTTTCTTCTGCTACAGTGTAAGAAAGACACGCCTGACCTTTAAAATCTAAAAAAAAAAGTCTGAATATTTTAAGTTGCTGCAGTATAATTGTGAACATTACATCTTTAGAATATAATATTTAATATATATATATATATATATATATATATATATATATATATATATATATATATATATATTGAATGTGCTGCCTCTGCCTTCTCAGTAGAATAGCTTCCGTAACAAATAGAAATTGTAATTGCAAAAGCAGAAATAATGTGTACACTATAATTTTAAAAATATAGATTATTTATTTTACACTCATGAGATAAAAATACGTTATTTTTGAGGAAAACAAAATCTTTAAAAATGCCACCACAGAACAAAACATGACAATAAAGAACTTAATAATGCCTAATATTACAGTGAGAGAAAAGTAAAGCAAATATCTCACTTTTTTCTCTACTGCGTATGATTGAGAGGGAGATTTTTAATCGTGTTATTGTTGATTTAATGTTTTTACTGCTGATTTTAATGTTCTTATTGATTTTTAAGCTGTTGAATGTTTTCTGTTGTCTTGTGCATAAAATGAACTATACAAATACATTTGCCACGCCTCATTTAATATATTAAATACTGCAGGAAATAGTAAATAAATACTTCTCTACCTATCTTTTTATGAAGGTGTGGCTGTTTATTCAATGCATGTGCAGCATCTGTGCAAAAACGTTTTTACTAAGTTTGACGTCCAAACTGAGAAGAAGTCATTTTAATAAGCTTGAGGATAGAATCGGTGATGTCGCCCCTACCTCAGTCTTGACTCGATTATCTCCAAAGCACAGATGCTGCAGGTAGGCAGCGGCGTTGGCCTGCACCGAGGGGAAGTGGTGCTGCAGCATGTGAATGACCTCCGTCAGCTCCGGGTCACGCCAGGCGAACTCTCTGAAAGCACAAGTTGGAATAGAAAATGTATCAGCATGACAGCAGAGTGTTTTTCCTAAAATCCCAAACCACAGGCACTTCACCCTCCCTCCAACTTCAGCCTCACAGCGTCCACTGATAAACCAGGGAATGATATTCACATCCACACGCATTATGTTACACTCCACTGAGGTCAAACCTGGCATAGCAAATTTCTAAACGCTGTTATCTAGTGAGGAAAATAATATTTGATACATTTAAGCAAATAAATGTCAAGTAAGCAACATGTTTTAGCTGATAACGTGACGTGATAACATGATAATAAAAATCGTGTGACGTCAATCCACGCACACCACGACTAAACTGAGGGTTTTTTGTTTCATGTTCTACTTTGATTTACTTAAAGCTGCACTACCTGATTCTTGAACCGTGACAGAGGGGCATGGCTGAATTCGAACCGTAAATCCCGTCCCCGACTGTGATAATCCCTCCCAGTCTCCTCCTCTCACGGAAGTACACGAAATCGCACACAAGAGCTGAACGTGCACTACCGGTAAAACACATCACCACGCAAAAGAAAGCACACAAAATATAGGAAAAAGGAACATTAGATTACCTGTCTAGAAGGAAACCTGCCACTTACATGTTCAAAGTTAGTCCAAGACTGAAAACAAGTTTGCACCGTGCACGCGCTTCACTATATATCGCAGCAGCCAATGAGCAGGCTCCTTCGTGGGCTCTGCTCACCCCTCCTTTCTCTAAATCCTGTGGTTGGAGCTGGAGGGGGTGACCA
Organism: Gouania willdenowi; assembly: GCF_900634775.1. NCBI lineage: Eukaryota > Metazoa > Chordata > Actinopteri > Blenniiformes > Gobiesocidae > Gouania > Gouania willdenowi. Next base: position 11,567,761 of record NC_041064.1, on the reverse strand, counting down.
CAAGGACTTTGTCTTCCGGGGTTTTATTAACTAAAATAATTAATTATAAGGCACAGACAGCACGCAGACGTTTTTTTTCTGAAATGATTGCTTTTACAATATACTACATGATGCTAATAATAATTTTCTTTTTAATTAAAGAAAATAAATGGAGTACCCCAGCTTTAAAGTTTTTTGTTTATTTTTAAGGAGAACTGTTGTGGAGTTTGTTCATTTTTTGCATTGGTATTTTGTTTTGCATTCTGGGATTTGGATTTTTGAAAATGACCTTCATTGACGACGTCTTTTTTTTTTATTATGGACCTTGGGGGAGATATTTTGTATTTGAGCTGTTGTTTTTTATTGATTTATTTTTCCTCTGCTTTAAAAAAGGATGTTCATTTTTATTTGTAAATTATTTTATGTGACTTAGGACTGACTGAAAGAACCACATATCTTAGAAACCCTAAAATCCTAGGCACCCAAATAATAAAAATAGTCGACCTTTCAGGAACATCTTCACAACACCTGTCCAACACTCGCTGATAAAATGAAATAACGTACATCTAAAATATAGCTGAAGAATCTTTTGTTCCTTTTGTTTTGAAACTGTCAAAATGTTCACACATTTAACAGCAATGTGACTTATTTTCATTAAAACCTGAATGTTTTCTCTGGTTATTTAATGTTTTCTAAAAAAACGGATTTCTGTTCCAAAATAATATGCCAGGAAAGTTCCTCTGTTGTCTTTCCTAAAATGATCTGTGTGGAGATAATATTCTCTGCTCGACACAAACCACAGCGCACGGCGGCACAAATTGTAAACACATATCCCAAAGCGCAGGGTCGGGGGTTTAAACCCAGGCCACACTTGGTGCTCACACTCATCCGTTACCACAAGAGCCGACTCAGCACTTCATTGCATGTGAGGATCCATTGTTAAAGGGCCAGCCACTGTTGAGCCAGCTTAAATGGCCTGAGCTGCATACAGCTCTATGTTTGAATAGTAAGAGGATACTGGTGTTGACCTAGCAGAACTCCATGCCTTGTAAGCACAAGTAGTCCCAGTGCATGACCAGTCTGTAATACACTACACTGTAGGGGTGTAAAGATACACTCAACCAACGATTCCATTTGAATCCTGGTTTAAAAAAACACACAAAAAAAAACCTCAAATCAAAGATTGGGATGTAATGATGCACTTAACTAACATAACTGAATACATAGAGATCATAATGTATGTTAATACAGATTCTTATTATTTTATTTAAATTGTCAAGAATTTTTCAAACTAATATGTTCTCCTCTTACAAACAGTTTGAACCATTAACCGAGAAAACAAGAAAAACTGCACATTTCTTTATTTATCATCATGCAAAATTTAACAAATATTATTTTTTGTAAAAATATATAAAACAAAAATGTAAGAAAAGTTTACTTTTACTTATTTTTCTTAAGTGTGTGTGTATGTGTGCATTGCATGTTGCTCTATGCCGATGATTCAGGCTTAATTTTGATCGTTATACCCTGGGCTTGGGCCAGGTTCGGACATGTGCACAAATAGATACTGACTCATCTCTACATGCAGGCGCATGGACATGAATAGTGTGGGTTGAAATGTTGTTCAGGCATCAACTTCATTCCTGTAGGACGGGTTCGGGCCGTGCTCTGTGGGTCTTCCTTTTTTTGCCCGATTAAAGCTCCAAGATGTGGCGTCAAAATAAGCGCCACTAAAACAGTCACAGCACCCCCTATTGTTTAAGCAGAGTATTGAAGCCCTTACTGTACTGTATCGATTTGAATCCCCTCTTATTTGCATCGATTTTAAGCAGATTTAGGATATACATCCCTACTACACTGGTAACCAGACAGAAAATATGGTAACACTTTGCTTGAAGTTTTATATACAAGACTCACATTACGCTGTCATTGTTATGACATGAAACCAATCATTAGCATGAATGAGGTGTGATGAAGGCTGTCGTTTAGTGTCGTTCATTACCCTAACTCTGACCCTTCGTTACCCTGACCCCTACCTAACCCCACTACATCCCTCCGCCTAACCCAAAAAAATGCCAATATAGCTCCAAAGGCATCATAACTTAGCAAACGACACTTAATGAAAGCCTTCATGACGCCTTATTCGTGCTAATGACGGATAGTGACAGCGTAATGTCAGCCTTATGTATAAAACTTCAAGTAAAGCGTTAGCAAAAATATCATAAGTTTAGGTTCAGAAGAGGTGATTTCCTGTGAATAATGCTCACCTGGGATCCTTCTGCATGCTGTCAATGGAGGGGGAACGAGTGGCCCCGTCGTCCATGACAACAGCTTGGCGAGCGTAGTTGGAATCAGATAGTCGATATTGCGGTGAGCGATACTGATCAGCATAAGCTGGGGTGTTATGAGCATAGTTGTTTCTTTGGTAGGTTATGGCACTGCGCTGGCTGGACGTCCTCTGCAGACTTCCCACACCTAAGAAAGAAAAAAAAAAGCAAAAACATTCAGTGAGATCCAAGTGTGAACATAGATGACAAAGCCATGTAAGAGGAGAGATTAGCGGCGTTTAGATCTTTTAAGACAAACTGTGAGCTTTGCATACAAGACTCAGCAAATTCCTAAATCTGGAACCAATTAATGATGAGGATTAAACGCAGCTCCCGTGGTTACACAAAGGAGAGTTTGCTATCCTTCAAAGACCTCCCTGCATGTTCTTGTGCTTTTACAAGATAATAGTGAGCCAGGGGGATCCTTCTGCTATTCAAGAGGACTGAAGAACTTGTATCCACGTCTTATTTCTTCGCTTGCTTCCCGTTCCTGATTGACTGATTGTATATATTTCCATAAACTCCCAATGAACAGCACCAGGACAGTGTTTTTAAAACGCCAGGTGGTACCAAGAGACACAACCAATAAACCATCCAGCTTCCCTTTTTGCTTTTCGTCAGAGTGAAGTTATGACCTAGATTTGTTTTAAATCAGTAGGTCACAAAATGCATAAACAAGTTGGTTGGTTTTGGCCCTCGTTCTCACTGGAGTATCGTGATATGTGGCAGCGAGTCTGCTGAGCAAGTCAGATCTGTCGCAGCCTTCAAAACAAAACTGGGCAAGAGAGAAGCTAAAGCTCCCTCCTACCAGGAACTGGGAAATCAAGTTGCGAGGTCAGTCCAAATACACAATTTCCCGCATCAGTGCATCTCTATGTTAGCCGACAGCTCCGCCCTGCAAGATGGTTATCTCTCAGAATTTAGCCGCTGAGAGCAAAACACACCAGATGAAAAATCACAAACATAAAAGTTTGGCTTGGTGGTTTCATTTCCCTGAAAAACGGGTGTTTAATTAACTTTCAAAGGAAATTAGTAACACTTAACAAAACAATCTGGCTTCTACTTGCTTGATAAATCCAGAGCAAGCTTAGAAAAAAGCATTTATCAGCCCCAGAATTTCCCGGCCAATTTGTGTAATCGTTGCAACCTAAAATGCCAGATTTTGCAGCAGCTTTTCCAAAGAATTGGCAAAAGTTGCATTATTTTAAGGCTTTATTGTTTTCAGTAACTTTGCATAATAGTGAAATGAATAACAGGTCAATTTGTAAAAGAACTGATTGCAGAAAAGGGTTCTTATTCACATCAATTTAACAAGATATGGATAATTTCCATTGTATTTTAAAGGTTTCAGTGCAGAGAATATAAAACAAAGACTTGAGTTTTTGCAACATAAGCAAACATTCTTAAAATAAATAAATAAATGTTGCTTTTCCTGTAAAAATCTTCTCAATGCAAGATTAACACTCTGAAGGGGAAGGTTTAGTGCAGTACAGGTAACAACAACCCAATGCTCACAGACGTATGTTTATTGTCATTTCAATTACAATAAAGCCAACAAATGAAAAGAAAAACAGGACTATTTATAGATGTATTTTAGAGCACCAATGATAAGGCTCACATATGGGTATGGCCAGTGAGCATGTGTATAAGCATTATAACAGATTGCGGAGAAACAAACTAGAAAAGAGCAGTTTGTAGTTGTGACTAACAATGCTTTCCCCCGCTCACTTCACCCTTTTCTCTAGTTGACATCCTCACTGTAACAGACAGGCAATGACTCATTTGTGGCAGGATTATGTATCAAAAGCTTCCCATTATGTCTCTTCTCTTTCTCTCTATCTGACAGTAGAATAATGGAAAGAAAGAGAAAAAACCGAGAGGGAACGACAGAAAGGAAGAAAGACATAAGACACACGGTGCCAATGAGTAAATGGTGTCCTCTAAAGAAAGTAAACCAGAATCAAGGCCGTCCAGATGTGTTGGCAGGCTGAGCTCACTTGCAGTGTAACAAAAGTAATGTACTTCTGATGTGCTGGGCTTATGTTGAGTGAAACTACTGAGCATATTTTAACATTTTTGCATGAATCGAATGAATGGAAAACAGAAGCTGGAAGAAACTCACACCAAAAGCAAAGCAAATAGAAGTTCTAGTGGATTTGAAAATGCATTTAAGTAGCTGCACACATAGAAAAGCATCACAGATACAAACCAAAAGCAGCAGCAAAGGACAAGTTTGCTGAAATCAGCAGTATATATATTATTTTAAAATAAGACATGTGTTCGATGAAACTGAATATAAATATTTTTTTTATCTTTAGTACAGGATTACACAGTTGGATGAATTAATGATGCTGGATTGGCCAGGTGTGATAAAAGTGGTCAAATACTGTATACAATCCATATTAGAGGTGTCTAGATCCAACGTCATCCGATACAATACCGAAATTGCACCCTTGAATATTGGCCAGTACAGATAACGATCCAATGCTAGATTAGCAGGAATCATACATAGTTTTATTACTTATTTCTTAGTGTGGAATGTAAGAAAATGCTTTATCAAGTGATATTTCTCCAACAGAGAACAATAGTCAGTACCAGTAGGTATGAGAAAAAACTGACCCATTTATTATTAACCAATGGGTTACATACATTTCAACCTTAAACAGCAGAATATTCTAAAATTGAATAAAATAAATGCAAAAAAAAATTAGAAGATCCTGACAAATAACCTCAATAAATTCAATAAAAACAAAACACATTATATCAGAGATTTTAGATACAGGTCGATATATTCCAATACTTTTTTTTACCTGATATCAGGCCGATATTTGATATAAGTTTTGGATCGAGACGCCCGTAATCCAGATGTTCAGACTAAAACATTTTCTGGATTCAACCAAAAATGACCAACACAGCTGGATAATGTTTTTCTTACTGTTTGGTGGCAATTGGTCACATTTTGGTGTTAGATTGCAATAATTTTGTGTCCAAACATCGGCCAATTATCCTTAATAAGTATTTGAAATCCATCTTGAGAAGAAGAAAAACACCTCTATTGGTATGAAACACTATGAAAGTTTTTTGTCATATTGAGCCAAAGTGCTGAGGGACTAACCCAGGGTTTTTCAACCTTGGGGTCGCCTGGACCTGAAATGTCTAGTAGTAATAAAATTACTAAATGCTGATTAAAATTATATTTTTAAATATTAAATAAATAAAATAAATCATTTTAAATTATTCATTCATTCATTTATCAATTTTGCACAATTAAATTAACAATATGTAATATCACAGAAATAGATATACAGTGCAGGAAGAGGTAGAAAGCTCAATGAGCTTAAATAAGTTATATTTTTTCTAATACTAAAACACCACACACAATCTCAAACAATTGTATTCTATACTTTCACTTTCTCAAATCTAAATTTAGGTAAATTAAAAAGCAGTATAAACATATCTGAGCTGGCACATATTGTAGCTTTGTGCACTGATACTAGCTACTCTGTATGTGTAACACAGTAACTCAAAAAAATAATTTTAGAGAAAAAAAGTCTCATGGTCGCCAGAAATTTGTGATATAAAAATGTGGTCACCGAAATAAAAAGGTTGGGAACCACTGGACAAACCTGATGTGCTCCTGTACAGGGTGCCCTGGTTGTTGTGGCTGGGGCTGCGGTACAACGGACCCTGGAACGTCCGGTCCTCATAGATTGGTGCGATGTGACGTTCTGGAGACAAGGCTGATCTCAGGTCATGACCCAGCTGGCTGTGTTGGCTGGCATACGAGCTCCGTATTCCTGGAAGACAGCAGGTAAGCATTTGTTTTACAGGGTGTTGCACACAGAGATCTGGTTATAAAAACACCAGTCCAGTCTTATTCATCCAACAGAAGATTGTTGTTAATGTTAACCGCTACAGGTTTTTCACACTTTGCTTTAACTTGAACTTTTCAGGCAGCCATTACTCCGTTAGGAAAGCTGTTGGTAATTTCAAACTTGTTTGTTAGGCAATCAAGCGTATTACACAGCATGTCTCCTCTCATTGTTGTCAAAGTTAATATCACAGCTGCATGGTAGTGTGGTTCAGTGAGTTGCAAAATTGGCACTTCATCACTACAGCAATGATCTAACTTGACAAAAACATAAAGACGTGATGTGCACTGTGAACTGATTGTCAAGCAAGCCTTTGGTTTGACAGGAAAGGCTGATGATCACAATAGATTAATTAAAAACAAGCAAAAAACCTGAATACAATCCAAACACGATACATTAAAGCAAGACAATTAATAAGCAAGTGTAGATCAACCATGGGGTGAAGCAGGGTCCCCCACACACCGGGTCGTGATCCATTATTGGGCTGTTAAAGGGTTGTTACTACAAAACAATTAAGTTTTAATGAACATGATTTATTTTGAAAGTAGAAGTGCTCCCACACTATATTTATGTCGTGGTTTACAACTTCATGAATCAACAAAAATAGGAATAACAATAAAAAATCCAAGACCAACAGAAAACCCAAGGAGCTGTGCACTCATATTTACCCACAAAATATTTGATTTTACACTCGGGATGGATAAGAAAAAAAATAACACCCAAGGCAGGAAACTCTCTATTTTAGTGTGAATATGATTGACAGAAGCAGTGCAACCAGTGCTGATGTGCAATTTATTTGATCAGACCATTCTTTAAAAAGAAAGGCAACCCATTACATAAATGCACCTTAGATGAATAAAACGTTGTTACTAATTCTTGACAGAAATATCTTTAGAGTCATTGACATCAACTTTTGACATTCAAATACATGTAATATCCCATGTGGGTAACCAATTCAGTGTTCACCCTCTTAATTAGTCTTATATATCTCTATAATGAAATAGCATTTCAATCTGACGTCTTAGCACTTATTTACATTTCTAAGAAGACCAGGAACATTACTGTAGATTTTTATGTTGCACAAAGAAACAATAAATCAGACTCTGAAAATGCCGTATGCCATTATTAGCCTTCTTACGCATGCCTTCCATCAGAACAAGGAAGACACCTTAAAACAGTGAAGTAGACACTATGGCAACCATCGGATCCCGTTAACTTCATAGAACCAGTTTGCGTTACATGAATTCTGCACTTCCTTGAGTAATCACTATGTCGAGAGTTTCCCTCATTCCTACTTGCAACGTTTTTCTTGTAGGTTGAGTGTCTCTTTAAGTTGTTAGCCAAGAAATTAGGATGTGAATGTTTTTTTTTTTTTAACTTCTGCCTAAAAGAGAGTAAAGTTTTACACCCTCTACAAAATTAGGGCAGGAAATTGAATGCTTGTGGCAATTTAGATAATCAGAAAAAAAAATCATTAGAGTTAGAAAATTAAAGTAAGAGTGCTCAGGTAGTTTAGGTAGAATAAATGATTCCTTAAAAACAGCCAAAGGCTCAAGAATAATACTGAAGCAATGTTGTGTAATAATCTCAGCAGTGGTTTGCTGATTAAATTTGGTGTTTGAGCTTTTATATTCAAAAATCTACAATTGCTGATTAACAGCGGTCTGCTCACTCTGTTACTAAAGCAACAAAAACTAAGACGAGGTTTGCTTATCTTTATATAGCGCTGTCATTAAACAAACATGAACTGAAGTGAGCATTGTGTTGGTGTTGTTAGTGTTGAATCCTCCGGTGGTGAAGCTCACTTAACCATGAATCTCTAAAGATCAGTATACAGTTGGTAACTTACTGCTCGTTGCACATTTCACAAACCCTCTGCTGTCACTTGGGTCCTCTCCAGCTGCACAAACTCAGACATAAACTGCTCCTCGACACCAACTCTACCGTGAAAAATCAGCTCATTTAGGGAACCTTGTCACAAATAGAGGAATATTGTGGAAGCGTATTTCTGTTCTATTTGGGACTTTGGGGGCAAGGTAAGTAAGAAATCTAGGACAGGAGTCCTTCAATATTTGGAGCTGGAGAAATAGTTTAAGGTCACTATGGAACACAATGGGCTTTACAGTTACTTCACAGTCAAAGCTAGACTTTAACTCACAAGATTTAACAATCTAATATTAAAAGCAAGAAAGTTTTGTATGCGTGTGTGTGTTTGTGGAGCAAATATCTCCCTGACACAGTGACTGTTCGACCTGAAACTTTGTCAACGGCTTCCACATACCCCAAGTGTGTGCATCCGTTATTTTGGATTATATTTTGCCCGGATGGCACATTTAATATTTGTCCAGAAGTCTAACCTATTCAGTTTTTGACCTCAATGTGAGGGGGCGCTAGTGCACCATCTATATCTATTTCACCGCACAGCGGTGAGATAGAGTCACGTGTACGTTCAGAGCCAATCGCTCGCTGAAGACCCGGAGTAGCACCAGACCTGCGCGCCGACAAACGAGTGAGAGAGAGGAAGATAGTTTAAGGCTCTTTCACAAGTTTTGAGCTACACCAAAAAAGATACAAAAATACACAAAATGTTTTCAGAATCACACTACAATGGCAACAAAAAAACAATAATTATACAAAAAATGCTCAAAAAGACAACAGAAAGATACAAAAATACACAAAATGAAAACAGAAATGCACAAACTACACCAAAAAATATACAAAAATACACAAAACGACTCCAGAAAGACACTACAATGGCAACAAAAAACAATAATTATACAAAAAATGCACAACAGAAAGATAGAAAAAATACACATGACTCCGAAAAAAATACAATACAGAAAAATAGACCAAATGAAAAAATCATAAAAATGAGTAAAAAACAACAAATGCATGTGCATGTCCCATAGAATTAAACCAGGGAAATCGCTATTTTACTTTACACCCGCAAATACACCCCATTATAATACTACAAAGTCCAGAGTATGTACACCTTTTTAATCCAAACTTCAAACACATACTCATTTGGCCATAATTGACAACTCTACTTAAGCCCCCACTATATGAACAGTTTTTTTTAATTTTTTATTTATTGAGGTTATTTTTTAGGGTCTTCTAGTTCAGTTTTTGTTTATTTGATTCAATTGCAAAGTTATGTTATGCTATATGCAGACCTTTTCACTGACATCTCGTTTGGCCTGATCCGAGCACTCTAAGTGCCTCTAAGTGACATGCCCCCAGCGTTTCAGAGCAGAGAGAAGTGCTTGTTTTTCCATGATTTCGAGACCTAATTTTACATACTTAGCGATTTTTTTCTTTCAAATTTGGCTCAGTGGTCAATGACACGTTTCTCTGGTGTGACAAACTCATAACACAAATTTATTTCTGCTTTACACGGACTTTAAGTAATATCACTTGATCAAACCTTTTCGAACATTCCACACTAAAAAAATGTTTTAATAAAGTACACATCATTTGTGTTATTATTGTATCGGGGCGATATCGGTATTGTATCAGAAGAGAAAAAGTTGTATCGGGACACCCCTAGATGTTAAACATAAAAAAATGTGACACGTAAAATAAATAATAATAATAATAAGCAATTAAATTATTAAATGTTCTGTTCCATGCAAAACATCACTTGATTGTAGAATGATGATGATGGTGGTGATGACAGTGGTGGTAAATTACAGGCACTAGTTCCCACAAATGGAGGAAAATTGATGTTTTCAGGGAGAAGGGCCTTACAGGGACAAAGACCTCTGATTAAAAATCTACTACAAGGTTAGTGGGTGATATACTGCCGTATACAAAGTACTTCAGCATGCTAAATTACAAAAACTGATTACACAAGACAGAAAACATGGTGTCTCAAGCTCCACAATGTTGTCCATGATAGAAAGAATACTATAAAAAAAGATTCTGCTGCTCTGTGCAGCTGTGTTTTACTCAATAAGCCCAAATGTGCCTTTCACTTTGTGGCAGCACACACAATAGCCAATAGCAGCAGCCTGGCAGGAAATCATTTCAGCTTCTTGTCTTCAAAGGTTTGAAGGGGGTGAGGATAAAGAGCGAGGGAGTGGAAAGACACCAGTGACAGCACAAGGAGCAAGAAAAGAAAGAAGCGGCGTATACAAAAAAGGGTGTGAATGAAAGGGTGAAATGAAAAAGAGGGTTAATTAGGCCGTCTAGGTCCATGAGAGACTTCACATACCAAGTGAAGCCCAGGCCACATAAACAGGGCGTTTGGCACAGACGCCAAGTGACAGTGACAGAATCTTGGGAGCCGGAAAGCATATCTTCGTTTCTCAGCACTTTTCAAAGTCGCTGCATTCAAACAACCTTAGAGCAGCCTAATCTTTCTCCCTTCTTTATTGCATTTCCGCTGATAGACAGCCTGTAGTCACTTCTAAAAGCATCTTCAAATTGTCAGGGAGATAGAACGCACTGCTGTCTTTTGAGGATGAATGGCCCAGATTCCTGTAGCATTATAGTCATTTAATTCTCCCCCACAGTCCTCTCACCGTGGCTTTAACAGATTACACTTGGCAGAGGCTCAATGAGGGGCGGTGGTGGCTTGGCCGGTGAAAAAAACAAATGCTTAAAGAGAACCAGCTGAGTGCAAAAAACGCATCGCCTGCAATACAAAAACTCAACTTTGAATCAATCTGCAATGATTACCTGAAAACCTCTAGATTTAATCATGAAAATTGCAAGTGATAAAGAACATGTGCTCATTCGCACATTTCTTTAACCTTCCTATTATCCTTGGGGTCAATTTGACCCCATTCAATGTTAAAAAAAATAATAGATGACTTTTTTTTGCTTCATATTTCATGACTTTTCCTAATTTGATGGATACAATTGATTAAGCAAACAATTATCATAATTATAGTTTTTCAATGTGCTGAAAATTGAAAAACATTCACCCAAAGCTGTTTTAGCTGTGTAAAACTTCTCTGTCCTCTAGGAAAAAGTTTATTATCAATGAGGTTTTAGAACAGCTCTTTCACAGTGAAAGTGACGTAGAGGAGGATCGTGTTAAGGAGGACCATCATTTTCTCATCTGAAGTAATAAATAAAAATATGTTTATGAGAGGAAAGAGGACATCAATCAATATGCATGTTCATGTGGATTCTTTTTTGTTTTTTCTTAAGAATTTAATATTTTGATAGCGCTTCGAGATGACAGTTGTTGTAATTTGCGCTATATAAACAAAGTTAAATGGAATTGAATTGAATATGATATATTCTGTGAAGAGTCATGAACGTGCACTCCAAATTAGAAAAGATTTGGATGATTTTTTTTTAAGATACACTAACTCTAAACCTGAAAGTTTGACCTGATGGTGGTGCTAAAGCAAAGGTCATATCATCACCACAACCAATAGGATTCATACTCTTGTGGTCATTAATGTTGTCAGTAAATTTTTAGAATATTTGGATGAAAACTCATTAAGATGAAGTACTTCTAATTTTCAAGTGTGGCCTGGTGGTGGCGCTACAGAACAGGTCAATGTTTCATTATCAAGGGGTTATTCATATATTCAACACATAAACAAAGTGAGTGACACAAAAACCTGGTCAACAATTTTCTGAAAATCCTTTTCTGGAGGCAAATATCCCGGGGTCAGATTGACCCCAAGAGTAAAATGTGTAATAATAGGGTTGAATTGTGCGTTACAAGCATCAGCGTTTGAGTGGTTGCTACCATATATTATTCTGTCATCGACGAGGGTGAGGGTGGGGGTGGGGGTGGAAGGAAAGTTCAGAAAATGCGCTGAGGAGTAAAGATGAAACAGTAGAAGACAGATAAATATCTGAGGAAATGAAAACAGCGAATGACAGAGAGAGAGAGAGAGAGAGAGAGAGAGAGAGAGAGAGAGAGAGAGAGTGGTCAAGCAACAAACTATATGGAGCGTAAGAGAAATCACACCAGCATATCCACTGGAAAAGAATCTCCGGCGGCAGTAATATCCAGTTTAAGCTACTTGGAAGGTGTTCATATAACGGTCCCATTCTCTTTTAACAAAGACTCATCAGATATTTGTTACAAATGACTGCGATAAAAGCAAAGCATAGATGATGTGCTGGTGGTGAGGAAATGGGAGGCGCTCGTGAGGAGGGAGGGAGGGAGGGGTGCAGATAGAGATAGAGTGAGCCAGAAACAGGAAGGAGGAGGAAATGAGCAGCAGGACAAGCGCAGGAGAGAGCGACAGAGAGGCAGATGATGGCTCGACCCGCTCATAGGACAGCAGATCAAATGTAACCCCAAGGTCTGCTGCATACATTAGCAGTTATAGCAGCAGCAGAGCTTTGCGTGCCGTGAATGTTGACAGTCTTAAAATGACGAACAACAATTTAGTGCTCGTAAACGTGATGTTGTGCCTCATGACACATGCAAGCTAAGGAGAGCTCCAGCACCGCCAATCAAGATAAGCTGTTACAGAGAATGAAAGAAGATTAATACCGTACTACTTTTTTTAAATAAATAAAAAATAATTCAACTGTGGCTAATCTATTTTATTTAAATTCTTTAAAGGTCAAAATTATTTTAAACTAAATTAGACTTCTTACTTCTCCTTCTTTGAACGTGTAAATGTTTTATTGAAATCTCCTTACTTTGTGTTTTTCACTTGTTTTGGAAATTAACTTGTTTTGTTTTATTCTATATGTATTGTTATTGTTTTTGCAGGTTCAAAAATGATTAAATTAAATAAACTTTGTTGTCAACAAAACAAAATTTAAATTTAATATGCTAAAGTAATTAACTATTAGAACACACTGAAGAAGGTTTCTTATTGTAATTCTATCATCTATTATTATTTATTATTATATTTTATGCATTTGAGTTTAAAGGCTTTCTATTTTCTTTCTACTTTATTTTTTATTTAAATCCACTCTTTACTTTTTTTAAATCCAGTGACAGACACAACTTTGTTCGGCTGACAATAAAAATGTATCCTGCATTTAAATTATTTTCAAATTTATGTAGGAGGACGGTAGGTATAATGTTTAAAAAACTGAAAAATGTTGGGTGTTTTTATTAAATTAAGGATCCACTGCAGTATGTTGTGGAAATCCTCACACAACAAGAAAGAATACTATGGTATAATTGACTGAGTTTCTTAGTTTATGATCATGTTTGTTTTACTGTATTACAAATACAGAGCAGCTTTAGCGTCATTAGCCAGGATTAGCGACAATTTGCACTAGCTCAGATAATTTCATAGTGCATTTTATTGAAAAATAGATTTATATTTGAGAAAGTGAAAGTGAAAGATTGTGTGGTGTTTTAAATTAAAATAATTATCAATTACCAGACATTTCAGGCGACCCCATTTAAATTCCAGGCAACATTACAAGGTTGATTAAGTTAAACTAAGGTGAGAGTGGCATGATTGAAAATGATCATAGTGATAATAGCGTTAATGCATTGTGATATCTTCTCCCCTTTTTCACCTACAGAGTAGTGTAATACAGAATGAAGCTCATAACCTTATAACGCTGCCATCAACATGTGCACATTCTACTGTAGATCCTCATGAGACACATGCACCGATGAAATGATGGACAGACAAAAAGCATGATGGAAAGCCTCATAACGGAAGAATTAAAATGTTCACCTTGAACGTCACCATCAATGAGGGCATCTGAAGGCAAAGCCAGGCAGCATTAAGTCAAAAAAAGAGGAAAAAGGTCACGCAGTCATAAAATAAAAGACGTTTTCTCAGCAAGAGGTACAATAATGATAATGTTACCAAGGCCTGAACAAATGCCTGGTTTAAACCTTAAAGGTGCAGTCTGCAACTCTTATAAAAGTGACTTTTTGTCATATTTACTAAAGCTGTCACTATGAAAGGACAGCTTTTCATGAAACTAGTAGTTTGTATGGAAAAAACAGATTCATTGAATCCTCCCTGCTGCTCCTGCAGATTTTGGCAGATTGCCAGAATGCACCGCGACCAAGCAAAAAGAACCAATCAGAGCCAGGATTGTGTTTGATGGGCTGTCTGACAGCTGTTGCTCACAGGCCCCGCCCCTTTCCCGGAGCTAGAGCGTCGTCTTTTTTACAGTGTATGGTCTGGAGGAGTAAAAGATAGAATTGGTGACTTTTCTGCTTGAAAGGTAATTACTGCTGCTTGATTTACATTATGTTTGATTTGTAATTGTTACACTAGAACTCTGTGGTGCATGTGCGCGCAGCAGCCTCCGTGTGGGTGCTGTAATAGAACACTGAGAGAGAGAAGCGCTGCAGGAATATGCTTTTAACAGTGCATGTTATATTACTGTGATGTTGCTGTCGGACTAACGCTAGCTTGTTAGCTCCTCTGAGGGAGGAACTTTGGAAAGTTTGGAGGCAGGTTAAGAGAGCAGCGGGGAGGGAGGGGGAGAGAAGGATCTGAGAGTTGCGGACTGCACCTTTAAATGATATTTCTAATTATTAAAAATTACACTCCTTCCTTAATCTCGTTCACACATCCTCAATATGCGCTAGGCACAAACTCCTACAGTGCAAGATCCTGCACAGGAGCCACTTCACTAATGCAAGGTTAGCTAAGATTTATCCAGATAGAACGGACTCCTGTAACAGATGTAAACTCGGACCAGCTGATCACATGCACATGTTTTGGTTGTGCCCCAAACTTTTAGAATTTTGGCGTGCCATTTTCGACACGTTGGGAACGATCCTTGGCCGCACAGTAAACCTTGACCCCCTTGTCGCTCTTTTTGGATTGCCCCCATTACTTGATTGGCCTAAAACCTCACAACATATTATTGCTTTCACTACCTTGCTTGCGAGGAGGCTCATCCTCCTCAAATGGACGCATGGATCCCCACCTACACATAATAGATGGATACAGGAGATTTTGCAATGTGTGGGACTTGAGAAAATCAGATTCTCCCTGAATGGTTCCTTACAGGTCTTTTATAAAATCTGGCGACCTGTTTTACTGCATATAGAGACCTTCTACATTGAAGCTGAAACACAATGAACTGAGTTGTTGATTATGTCTTATTTATTTATTTAATTTTCCTTTAATTTCTTTGTTTTATTTTTGTTACTGTTAAGTTCCCCCCCTTTTCTGTTTTTTCTTTTAATTGTAATTATTTAACCCTTGACTCTTGATTGTCTTGTCCACCTTGTTGTTATGGTGTGAATGGTTGTGAGTGAATGATTTGCTTCGTTAGGGAAGGGTGACTTGCCCTCTCATGCTCTTTGGATTTATGTTGTGTTCTACTGTAACAAGTTTGATCCAATTGAGGGGTTACCACTGATGCACATCTGGTATGTTTTTGCCTTGTACCTTCCCAATGTAAAAACTAATAAAAATATTTGATAAAAAAAATTTAAAAAATTACACTCCTCTTTCAAACGATTTGATCTTCATTTCATTCAGCTCAGAAGGATGACTCTAAAAGCTCAATAAAGCAAGTATTTTTTTTACACGCACACACACACACACACACACACATCTGAACACAATTGCTGAACACCTCCTCATTCCTCAGTGATTTTCTACAACATGACCTTGATAAAGCTCTCATCAAAATAATATAATTGGAAGAAACTTCATTGTGGAATATTTTTCTGTCATGTTTCAATACAATCAGACTTCTGCCTGAAAAAAATCTCAGCTTTTAATTGCGATAAAAAGGATCTTATAAAAACGGTCATGTATACATAAAGACAATCATAATGCAGGCTTACTTATCATTCCTTAAGGAACACCAAGCTGCACACATCGCTCACCACAACCTATCTGCTCACTTTGTTAGTTTGCTTGGTTTAAGACGATAATATTTTCTCTATACACAAAACCAGAATACAATATAATTATTAGATTAATGGCAATCAGTCTAGTCAGTTAAAGAACCCTTTTTTTTGTCCTTTCTTGAGTCGTTTTGTCTCATTTTTATTGTTTCGAATTATCCTGTAGAGGGACACTGAGCTAGAGTAAATCTCTCTGGAGGGCATTCTACTGTTATTGCGGAGCTAAAAGAGACTGAAAAGTTGGGATTCTGCAACACTAGCCAATGTGGTACCGACATCACTTTTAAATGACGTGTGTATCCCAAATATAAAATGTTTGATTTCTTTATCTAATTTTATGACATCCTGCATGGAAGCTTTAACCTCGGGTGACAGGGATTTAAAATCACGCTGATTGCCATGTAGGCATTTTAACAATGTGCACACCTGATTGAAGACGTGCACATCATTAAAAACATATTCTTTAAATTTAAAAAAATAAACAATATGAACTGTATATTCTATACTTTCGCCTTCTCAAATGTAAATCTATTTTGAATAAAACGCACTATAAAAAAAAAAAGGTGTAACATGTCAATAATCCTGGCTGATCTGTATTTCAAACAGAAAACCAAACATGATCAAAACTAATTCTAAAAGAAAAAAGTGTCTTTGGGGTCGGCAGGAATTTTTTATATCAAAATTGAGTCACGACCCAAAAAAAGGTTGGGAACCACTGGTTTAACTCCTTGATCTCTTAAGTCTCGGTTCTGTTCAAACAGTCAACTCTGAGCTAATAAACCTAATATACTACACCATATTTAGTTTAATTCCAAAACTAGATGCACAAATAATCCTGAAATATAATCATAGATCACAAATAGAAATGTGAACTTTTAATGTAAATAATATTGTAAAAAATGACTGCAGTGACATTACAGTGTCAGCCAATACACCCACAATCACAGCAGCACAGACATACTGTTGGATTAAATATAAAAGGCATGCTGTGGTATTATTTTGCCTTTTATCTGCTTTGTGTTTGTGCGTAGGTTTGTGTGGAGCACCTGCAAGGCTTTCTGGTCGCATCATCCTCTCGTAAATGTCGTAACTTTGGGGTCCGTAGGGGTCGGCGTTGTGAACCAGTGAGCGGGGCAGAGTGGAGCTGTAATGCTGGGGCACGGCGGTCATGCTCGCCCTCACCGGGGATGAAGTCTGAACTGGCTGCTTTGTCAGTGGAGGGTTGATGTTCTCCGACATAGTCAAAGGAGACCCCATGCGGCCTGATAGTGACCCTGCGGAGGCCTGGTAGGGCGACGTGGTGCGGCTCCCGCTGCCGGATCGAGAGTTTGCTGATCCCATTCGTCGCAGTCCAGCAGGGGAGCTTTTTTGAGTGGAGTATGGTGAGCCACTGCCTCCACCAGCGGTTGTACTTGTGCACTGGGTGGAAGATATTGTGGTGGAGTAGACGCAGGAAAGGGGTTTGGGTTCTGTTAAGATGGGCGAGCCATAGGCGCTACTGAGAGAAGTGCGCAGGGACCCACGGGAGGGGGACATGCTGCTGATGTAGGCTGGAGAGTGGGAGCGCGAAGGCACCGAGCTCACCCTTCGCATAGTCGGGCCTGGTGCTGCATTTGTGACGCCTTGGACCTGCAAATCAAATCAAAGCATTGTGTATTTATAATAATAATAAACTTTTTTTCTACAGTACTTTTCAAAACACGTTACGAAGGGCTTTCCAAAGGCAGCTATACATTAGAAAAT
Organism: Gouania willdenowi; assembly: GCF_900634775.1. NCBI lineage: Eukaryota > Metazoa > Chordata > Actinopteri > Blenniiformes > Gobiesocidae > Gouania > Gouania willdenowi. The sequence goes on along the minus strand of NC_041064.1, from coordinate 11,550,065 downwards.
AAAAGATATATTTCACAGATTAAAAAAATAAAAACATTAAAACAAGTTAGAAGTTACTTAAAATCAGGGAAGGCTCTCTCATAAAAGTATGTTTTAAGAAGTGATTTGAATATTGTCACAGAGTCAGCAGACCTGATCTCCTTGGGCAGATCCTTCAAGAGTCTTGGGGCCCGGACTGAAAAGGCTCTGTCCTCTTTAGTTTTCAGTTGAGCCCGTGGAACAGAGATCAGACCTTTGGTCAATCTTAAGGCTGGTGTATACGGTACTAAAAGCTCTGCAAGGTAAGTTGGGGCACGGCAATTTAGGGCCTTAAAATCAATCCTGAAACATACTGGAAGCCAGTGTAAAAACGCTAAAACAGGGGTAATATGGTCACATTTCTTGGTTCTTGTTAAAATCCTGGCAATTGAGTTATAGACAATTTGACATCTGTTTATGGAATTTTGGTTCATGCAGGTAAAAAGGCTATTACAGTAATCTAAACGAGACGACATAAAGGCAATTAAAATGCAGAGGTTCTTTTCTCCACAGGTTTGATGTTATTGACAAGTGAACCGGCTAATGTAGGAGAGTGTTTTTTACTGTTTTGTGATACGATAAGAAATTCAGTTTTTTCTGGATTCAGCTGTAAAAAAAATTGTGACATCCAGTTTTTTATGTCAGTGATACAGTCAATTAGTGGATTCAGCATACCAGGTTGACCGGGCTTAAAAGGCAGCTACAACTGCATATCGTCAAAAGAAAATAAAATAAAATTGGTCCTAAGATTGACCCCTGAGGCACACCGTAGTTAATAAATGAAAATGATGACCTGTAGCCGTTTGCTGAAACACAGAACCTCCTATATGATAAATATAATGAGAACTGTCCCAGATGTGGTCAACCATATCAAATGCTGCACTTAGGTCCAACAGCACAAGTACACAGCACCAACCATCATCAGATGCCATTATGTGTTCTTTAATTCTCGAAGGAGCTATAAAATTATTGTAGTGACTTCTGCAACAATTATCACATCCCAAATAACTCAGCATGACAAAAACCCATTCGTCACGGGGCAAGACTCTACCTGAGGCTATGTTTATTTTCTCTTTCCCTCCCACTGTATACCATTCAGATTCACAGCGGTCTCTGTGCATGAAGCTGTACGAGCCGTGAATACACTCTAATGCTCATTGCACTATGTCCAATCTGTGTGTGAGGGAGCTGAGTGCATGTAATTATGTAATTTGTTACCTGGACTGAAGCCTGGCCCTCTGCCCTGGAATTCCTCTTCAGTGTTCCAGTGCCAGGTCCCGGGAAAGAGTGCTGCACCCTCAGCTCAGCTTTGCCAGCATTCTGGCAACTGAGGTAGCCGCTGCCGGTGTCCTGGTACCCGCTGTCTGAGTAAGAGTTCATCTGAGTCGAGCTACATGAATTTCCTGCTGACCCTTGACGATAAGCAGATAGAAAAAGATGGACAGCCATGAGATGCTGATGGAAAGGGAGGGGAAAAGTTCAAGCCACAGGAGATAGGCACACTATGTTTCATAATCATAAAAGGCATGACCTTTACCTGGATAGCTTTACTAATGACAGATGGCACAGCAGAGAAGACAGCTGTTCTACCATATGATGATTATAAGCACAAACACCATCTAGTTATTCATAACCTGGGACTAAAGTATCAATGATGGACTACCTAACATACTTTAAGATGAAGCCTTTGTGTCTCTGACAACATTTAGACAATCTGAGCAAAGAACGGTGCTGCCAAAGATGGAGAGAGTAATAACCCTCACTTTCATGCAGGGAGGACTGCTCCGGGGAGAACAGAGACACCTGCTCTGACTCAGTTAGGATGCGGTAGCGGGGCGAATGGGAGCTGTCAGTCAACCGAGACTTGTTGTCCCCTGAGGCGGAGGCATCTGAGAAAACACAGCAGTGCAGAAAGTCAAGCAGAGCACACGATCTTTCAGCCCACAAACAATCACAAAGTTCAAGCTTTGGGACGAGATTATTACAAATGCCAGTTTGCCTTTTTAAATTTGGGGATTTTCTATGAAAAATGAGGGAAAACGTGAGTAGTCATTTATGCAACATTACTTTTATGTTATGTTTCACCAGAGTCATCCCATTTTATTATTTCAGAAGTCAGATCAAAGGCAGTGTGCCATCTTTCCGCACCACAAATATTATTCCTTACTAAAGAAACAGGAGATAGCTGTGTAATGTCAAAATACAGTTACGTGTGACTGGAGTTATTGGGTTGTCCGGCCAACTACCAACGAAAGAACAGAGGTAAACGCCAGTAGCTCCAACCAGTGGGATTCTTTCCCATTAGTGCCAATATCCACTGGCTGCGCTGTTGTGTATCTGCTGCGAAAACAGCAATGGAATGGATAGGTTCCATTAAAGCCAATGTGTCAATTTCCACAGCATGCATATCCTGTCCGTAACTGCTGCGTAATGACTCCGTCATGTCGGAGTCCTCCGCAACAGATACATAGACCTTCATTTTTTGCCAGAAGCTGGAGCAATGCTGCATAAATTCAGCAAAGGTAATCCTGTGCGGGACAGGAAGTAGTGCACAGACACAAAATAAAATATCCAGGTTATTTTGAAAATAATATTCATCCTTTTTTGCTTGCTCTTTTTCAGGGTGCCGGGGATCTGCTGGTGCCTATCTCCAGCTTTCTTCATGCGCTAGGCGGGGGTACTGATTCAATTTCCTTCTGCTCCTCTCAAAGGACACAATGAACTGTTTGCATGGCTTTGTGGTTCTCTTTGTATTGACTACAGCTCGCTATATTGCACAATTACGCGTGAATTAGCAGAATCTCCTGAGTCTTTGCTGCAACAGATACGTATCTGTAGGCGGTGGGGATTGATGGACAACAAATTATGCAGCAGTTACGCAGTGGAGATGTTACGCATCCAGTTGAAAGCTTGGTGTTAGAGTGTGTGAATGAAGTGAATGAAGAACCAGAGAGATGACATCTTGTTGGATTAATCTATTGACACAAAGGTCTGCTGTGTTTGACAAGCTACATATCACACTTTCACCTCTGGACATCTACAGTGTGACTTCCTTTTTATAAATGGGAAACACCTCAGAAAGAATGATTAGAGTAGAGGAAGAGTAGACATCTTCTTGGTCACATGTCCAACTTTTTCAGAATTTAAAAATTTCTGCACTTCTATTGTCCATTTATGCATTTAAGTGTCCATAATCTGTATTTCTTCAGAATTTAAACGTGATATAAATTTGCCAGGGGCTGAGTGTTAAGTTTTAAAACTACAGAGTAGACGACAGATATTCTTTTCTGAAATGAAGATGATTTATCATCCTCTGGTGCTTATATTAATGCTTCAGTGACAGAATTTCTTTAACTTTAGCATTTATCTCTGAAGCATTTATCTCGCTGAAGCGGAAAATAGGAAATGTAGCATCACAGAGAGTGATCCCATTGGCCAAGTCGAACAGAAACAACAGAAAAAGTGTCAGCAGGAAAAAAAAAGTTGAGGAGACTTGATCAGTAGTGCTTGACGATGAATTATTTTCACATCAGTGTGATTAACCTACAAACATCCCTGATACAAACATTAAAAACCAATAGCCTATATATTTTGAACTCACTTAATATATGTAATTTTGCTTTTGCAAAAAATGTTAAAAGCATATTATTCTAACTTATTTATCGTCTTTAAGCCAATGTGTGAATTATTGACAATTCAACACTGTCTGTGTTTTAAAAGCATGCCGGTTATGAGGTTGCATTGACTTTCTCCTCCATAAATATATAAAAAACATGTTTCTAAATAATTACACAGTCATATTGTTGAACTTGCTTTATGCTTTGCTATTAGTGACTATTGATATTTTCTGAGGCTAAAAGAGTTTTTCACACACACACAAACTGTGTGGCTCAAGAAGCCAATAAGCTGCATATTTAGGCTTTTATTTATCTATGTATGTGTATGGACACATTAGACTGTGATTCATCATCTATAGTATAATGAGAAATCAAATAAAAAAACAAATTCTGTAATGATTAGGCTCTGGTGGCGTTTCAATGTTAATAAAATACATTGTTAGGAGAATGGAAAAGCTCCTCTGATGGCATTGATAATAAAAGATTTATGACCAACGCAGAAATTCAGTGTTCCAGTGCAATTAATAAGCCATGAAAGACATTAGCGAGTCTAATTTATCATCCATATTCTAAAGATCTTTCAGTGATTTTGGGCTAAACAAACAAAGACAGCAATGTTTTTATGAGCCGTCACTAGAAACAGAAACAGCTTAATCAACTATTTGAAAAGTATCACGCCTGTGGCTGTCCACTGCTTGGTTGGAAAAGTTTATATTAACAGTGATTATTGTGGAACTGTACAATAAAATTGTGTAGACACCCACTCGCACAGACTTTTTCATCCTCTGTGAGTTTATTTTCTCCACATATTCATAGCATTTCATCGATAAGATACTTAACAGTGCTGTGTTCTTCACCTCACATCATTTATAAAAGACTTAAGAAGAGAAATACACACAGGGGGGTGTTTAGAGGTGGTTTTCGCAGAAATAAAGATCAAACATAAAGGGAAACTTAGAGCATGCAGTCTGATTTCTTACAAAATAAGCTTAGTTTGTCTAAAACTTTATGAAACTATACCTACATATGACTATATTTAAAGCTGCTGGGAACAATTTTTTTCAGATGAAGATAAAGATGAAGAAAGAAAAATGATAGGCAACAGTTTCCGTATATGAAATACTGTCCCTTTATAAATTTGTCTCTTTTTTTAAAATATTTTATACAATTTTTTTATGATGACTGTGTCTGATGGCTTGAACCTATGAGAGTGTAGTTGAATGTTGTAAGGAGTGGTATGTGCAATTGTAGTGTTCTTATGCAATGGCAATAAAGCATTCTATTCTATTCTATTCTATGTTTTTTCAGTTGAGAACTTCCCTTCAAATACATGGCCTTCATGCAGATGATACAAAATAAAGATAATTAAAAAAACAAAACAACAACAGATAAATAATGTTAAATTTCCATACCTGGACATCTCCAGGGTAGGGACTTCTCAGAGGAGCTGCGAAGAGAGAGGAAGAATAAATGGAAAAGTTAATACATGCCCTATGAAGCAGAGACACCATAAATAGAACAGGAAATGAACAGAATCACATCAAGAGACACTATGACGTCGAAAGTGACTCAGATGTAATGAGAGGTAGACAATGTTTAACCTATATTTATATCATTTGTAATTTATTTAAATGGAGATAATCACATGTACCTTATGAATCATGCTGGTTATCTGTGTTAAAAAGTTACGTCAATATGATGACGAGTGAATCACCTTTGGATCATAGATGAACCAGATATTTCAGAGAACTTAGTGACTTTGTTCTGGATAAAAAAAATCCAATCAAGTAAATGTAGCTCTCTCAATGGATGAGGGAAAACCATTTTAGTATTCACACAATTAGTAACAAGTGCAGTGAGTGTGTCTGAATTTATTGTTATAAGTTTAAATGTCCATACACATGGAGAGTCTCCACAGATAAATACTGTAATACTAGAATAATGATCCAGCCAGAGCGTAATCACTGGTTGAATTCATTTTTTAATACCACCAAAAGGCATAATGATAGTGTGTGTTGTTTAGTGACCAATAATAAATGACCTAGAAGGAGCCATTCATTTCCTTTGTTGTTATAATAGAGGAAAGAATGAGACCAAGCTCTTGGAACACAATGACACAAACGCTCCAACCCTAAATGAATTTTTCAGAATCTGCATAATAATTGACCGACGGTCTCTGGATTTCATTTATAGAGACTCTAGGAAGCTCACGATCACAATGAAATATGCTGTGGGCTACTCTAGTGTCATGTTTTTGTTTGCTGATGTCACTCAATTAATTTTTTTTATTGCATATTGGCATGTCATATTCACCAAAATGATATCAATTTTATATCGCCCTATCAACTATTCCATGAACGTTTCAACACAAGCACTCTGCAGTAGAACACTCAGCTGCTTTACCAGCCCTGTAATCTCTATAAAGAGAGGAAAGAGCCAGTCTTGAAAGCCTAAATCTGTTTTGATAAAGCGTGAAATACTCCACTTAGAGCTTTTAACTTAAAAAAAAAAATACATACAAGCGGATCAGAAACACTTTCATAATGCCAGGGGGGAAATTACTTTTGTTGCAGTAGCTCCAAATAGAAATGATAACAAAGGTGAAAGGAAACACTAATAAAGGATACATACTGTACATGATTACACATTTTAAAGTAAACATAGATTATATCAACTCAAGGATAAGAATAAATAATGATTAAATACAGGTGCAAATATCATAAAAAATATACAAAAAAAGACAAGTATAAGTGCACAACTATGAAATATTCTTGCAAAAAAAAAAAAAAAAAAAAAAATCTAAATGATGAGGTGAAAAGTCAAAATAATTTAGATAAATGAATGTATTCCTAGTACAGTATGTATTTTACTCCTGATTTACTCCTGCTCACCATCATGCAAAGGCCACACCGGAGACACAATAGGAAGTGTAAGCTGCTTCTTTTAAATATTAGCTTTTTTGCTGATCATTGCTAACAACCACTTGATTTACTATCTCCTACGTTTTCCATTTAGGGTGATGTTAAATGCACTTTAAACATTCTCCTCTCAGATATTTAATGAGTACATGGGCAATTGGAAAGAAGGCTCAAGCGAACCATGGCAATTAAAGAAGACGAATGGGGACTATAACGATAATATGTCATGAGTGCAGCAACATGGTGGGTGAGGTAAAGCGTCTGTAAAAATGCCTCAGCTGATACACAACAGGTCTTATGCTCAAAGGACCTTTTTACTTCAAATCAATTCCCGATGTGCGGTGGCCTCGTCTCTGAGTTTTGCCTGGGGTCAAGTTTGATGACCGCTCCCTGTAGAAATAAATGAGCTGGCCAGGGAGTATAATGAGTGTGCTAGCACCTTCCCTGAACCCATGCAGTGCTATTGAGCCAATCAGTGTGGGCCCAGTGTTGAAAGCTAATCTGTATTGACATACAAATGCGTAGTAGCAGCCATTTCATTTGACACGTTGCGCCATGACTTAACATAAGAGGTGTGGAAACGGTGTCATGTTGTTGTATTATGTATGTTGTAAAGCCCGAGGAGGCGCCGTGTGAGCTCCCGTCGACAAAAGTGTCAGCGTTGACATCTGTAAGACAAATGCAGGATGTTGAAGGAGTTCGATCCATGTGGTGCTTTAGGGCTTTTAACAAGATTCACACTTGACAGGTATTCACTAGTTTCAATCAGGGGCCAAAAAGTGTAAACAGGACTTGATTTTTTAGCAAAAACTCAACAAAAAATCTGTGATTACTGCAGTCAGTACAATGGTGAACAAATATGATTTGTCTCCTTTTACAAGCACTATGTAAACAAGTGTCTCTTTACACCTGTAGCACGTTTCATATATCATGTGTAGCAGACATGGGCAACTTGCAGGGCCAGATGCTGCTCCAATGACGCTAAAAATACCCAAAAATACAAAAAATGACTCAAAAAACACATTATGACAACAGAAATGCACAAAATTTCTCATGGAAAACACACAAGATGACCACAAAAATACGCAAAAGAGCAGCGAAATATACAAAACAACAATTAAAATGCACAAAATGACAGAAAAACATACAAAAGGATAAGAAAAATGTACAAAACAACAAGAAAAAAACACTTAAGTGACTCCCGAAACACAAAAGAACAATAAAAATACACATAACGACTCTGAAATCCCACAAAACGACAACAAAGACACATAAAAAACATTCCTGTATTAATACTTAAGATGGTAATTATTCTAAATGTTGCATGAATGTTAGTGAATGATAATATAGCCCTCGGATAAGACAATCACATATTTGTGATTGTCCGATCTGAGTGATAAAAGTTGCACATCTCTCATCAGTATATTTTTATGAATTAATAAAGAAAGAAATAAGAAAACTTGATTCATCTGAGGTGTGCAACATTGTTTAAGCAGCACAGAAATATCTTTTGACTGCTGACCATCTACCTGCTCAACTGAACAAACAAATTCAACAGGTTTGAGGAAATTCTGTACTTGCTTCCTAGCTTTTGGAGTGAGAGGCCACTTAAGATGCTGCTAGCATCTAATCAGGATGCTCCTTGGTTGCTTTCCTTTGGAGGTTTAAAGGTCACACAGCAAACTAGGATGAACACTCACGATCTGCACACGACTCACTACAGAGACCATGTCTCAGTCGCAACTGGCCTGGAAATGACTCATCATTTTCCAAGATAATTTTTGGTGCATCAGAATATGCCTTTAATGCAGTCATTTTAAACATGTGTGTTTGGATGAATTCATTGATGGATTTTTGTTGTTTTTATGATTCTGTAGCACTCATGGAATAAAGGCTTTCTTTATCAACAGTCTTTCTGAGTGCATCAGATATTCTCAAAACTTTAAGTTAGATACTCAAACTGAAGAGCACCAAAGATACAACATTTTTCAAGCATCTTCAAACTTCAAGAAACCCATGCAGCACTCCATGCAACTGTTTGATGTTTCATTTGAACAAAAAAAGGAGGAATGCGTTGTGTAGAATTAGCATCATATGGCAAGTACTCTATCTCAGAGTTGTGGGTTTGGTTGAAAAGCAATTTATATGTGATTTTTTTAAAAATAACAATCTGATTAAACTTGTACAAATATTAAGGTATTTTTAGGTGAAAAATGTAATTGTCTAAACTGACAGTTTCAAGAGTTTACATTTTGTGCACATTTTATGTATCAGCTTTTTTCAGAGATCGCTTTCACAATAATAAGGCAAGTTTCCTTAAATAGATTTCAATCATCAATGAGGTTTATGGTGGAGATTCAAAGCACAACCAGTTTTCAGGATAATGTGGCATGGCTTCTAGTCAAACCAAATTCTCACCTCTTGGTCAACCATGGAACCAATAATTAGCTGTTGTATCTGATCTGCTTGGGTGTTTTCTATAAAACCACATTTGGCACATGTTTGCCCTTACTGCCTTTATGCAGAACATGGCTCAGATTTGCAGCAACCTTTACATAAAAACTCACTAAGCTCCAATTGCAGGTAATGCCCTAAATTCCCCTAAAACACAGCTATGAATTGATGAGAAGATTAAATTGACCTGAAACAGCAGGAATAAAACAAAGGAAGCAGAATCCCACCAGAGATAAGACATTTGTACCATCCGTTATCAAAATAGGTTCTTGAATCTTTAATGAAAATGATCAGCGGCCTTATGATGTCTCTACAAAAAATAAAAAATAAACATAGAAAAATACCACAATCAATACAATACTAAAAAATACATTTCACAAAATTGGGTTGAAAAGTTAACTTTGCTATACTGTGGGATAAACAATCAGACTATCGACACAAAAGACAATGTGTGACCATGTTAGGTATAATAGATACACTGATATTTCTGTGCAATGAAGTCTAAAAGTTGTTTGATGCTATGCTTTTAATTCCACTAACATTTTATGGTACAGGTGCACGGCAGTTTAGTGGTTAGTACGTCCACCTCACAGCAAGAAGATCCTGGTTTCAAGCCCTGGGGTGGACACTTGGGTCCCCTCTGTGTGGAGTTTGCGTGTTCTCCCCATACATACCCTCCAGGTACTCTGGCTTCCTCCCACAATCAAAAAACATGATTATTAGGATAAATGAAGAGCTAACCTAACCACTAGAGCAGACATGGGCTAGCCTGTAATCAATCACCTTTCTAACAAGCGTTAACCTAACCACTAGGAAAAAAGCCTAAAACCATGCAGGCAGCCCTTCTAATACTGTATAATGTTTTTTTGCAGTCAGTGCCTTCTCCTCGCTCTTCTCTCTCTCTCTTCTGTTTCAGGTGTCTTGAATCTGGAGCTGGCAGTTCCTGATCTGTGGTTCACGTCTGGGACACTATGATGTTCTATCTTTCTATCCTGTTCTGTTGGTCCTACTGTCCACTAACCCCAACCTAGTTCTGCTGGAGATTTCTTCCTGTTAAAACTGAGTTGTTTCTTCCCACTGTCGCTAAATGCTTGTTCATGTGGATTTTGTTGTTTTTTTCCTTCTCATTAAGAATTTTATATTTTGAAAGTGCTTTGAGATGACTTTGGTTGTAATTTGCGCCATATAAGTAAAGTTGAATTGAATTGAAATAAATTGCATGTGGGCGTGAATGTGAGTGGTTGTTTGTCTGTCTGTGTGTTGTCCTGCGATAGACTGGCGCCATGTCCAGGGTGTACCCCAAATAGCACCCTGTGTGAGGCGAAGATAGGCACCAGGAGGCCCCCGCGACTCTGAAATAGGACAAAGTGGGTCTGAAAATGGATGGATGGATTTTATGGTACCTAATCTGCAATTGGTTGTGCAGCTCATGGACTTTTCTAATGAAAACCAAATTCTTACACTGCAGATCTATTTTAAATGCTACTTTAAACTACACAAATAACAATTAAACTAACAAGTAAAACGGCCATTTGCAGGACTGATTATTCTTAAAACCTAAAACCTGACATTCAGGCAGCTGGTAGAACCGGCTGACAGTAGGTGATGAACAGAACTGGGATATTATATGTGATACAGAGCATTACAAATACACCTAACTTGTGTTAGCCATTGCAGACAGGACATAAATTGTGATCAATGAGGTGTGATAAGCAAACTTTGCAGCTGTAGTGCTTCTGTGAGGAAGAAAGTTCAACACAAACAAGTGCAGTAATTGATGACTTTTTGTCTTTCTTAAGATTGATTTGAGAAAACGTAATCAGTTAATAGCATTTAACTACCTACAATAAATATATAAAGGGAGGATATCTGTCTCTTTAATAGAAAAAGTAAAGGAGCCATGATTAGATTTACAGTCTAACCATATCTTTGCACACTGAGCAACTCCATCGCAATGCAATATAGTGGCATAAGGTCACACCACAGAGTAGGTCCACTGCTGTGATGGAAAATGGAGTCATGTGTTGGATTGTGGCTTGTGTGTATGTGTGTGTGTCTGTGTGTGTGCATCTGTGTGTACCTGCTGCTGCCAGCGTCTGGTGACTCGGCCCCAAGTCTGCATCTTTCCAGCTGATTTGCCACAATCTGCCTTTCCACTTCCAGTTCCCTGGTTAGCCGCTCGAACTGAAGCTCCTGCGCATAAACACATTATGGTAAAAAAAAAAAAACAAACACGTAAAAGATGACGGGTTGCTCAGGGCTTTATGTATTTTTACTGACAGGAATGATGAATGTGAAGTCGATATGAGGGAGGCAGGCCATGAGGTGACAGCTTGCTTTGTGTTTAATCACGTTGTGCATTTTAATTGTCACAGGATATAACACCATAAGCAAGTTAATAACACTGCATAATTACGTATGATTTAGAAATTTAGACCAAGTATAACCACATAAAATTTGATTTATCATCACAAGTATGATGCTACACACAAAGACCAGCATCAATTTAGAGGGAGATATCTAGCCCTTACTACACAGTTTATGTAGGAGTTCAGATTAAATTACTATTTAAAGTATCAAGCCTCTTTGTTTTAATGGGATCACACTTGCCAAGTGCATAAAAATGACATTGAGCCATTTGAAAACATACAGCCACTACAGAAAACAACTTTTCTTCATGTAAAATACCTTTCTCTATCCACAGATGGCAGGAATTGTTTTTTTTTTACTAGCTATCCCATGTAATGCCGATTATCACAGTCAATTACATTTGTAGCAAGATGCCTGCACTGTATTACATTAAATTTAGTCATGCCACAGCACCGAGACGAGTCCTTTTTTTTACAGCTTTACCCCAGCTTTCCCTGGGGGCATGTTGAAATGTCCCTCCACATTGTAGACATGCTACGTTCGCCCTTCCCCCGAAAACCACGGCTTCATACCCACCGCTGCTCCCCTCTCTGCGGCCTCAGCTGGAGCTTGACAGCAGCAGAAAGCATGAGGGGAGGGAAACCTTCCACTTGGTGAGATTCCTTAAAGTATTTTTTGTGTCACATACTAGCTGATCTGAACCATTTTACTCTCTCACCTAAAAAACTAAAAGTAACATGAGAAAAAAGGGACAGATATTAGCATTAGAGGAGGCTGCAACCATTCCTTTAAAGTCCTTGAACGCTGTACAACAAACGCTTCTCTGCCTCGAAGCCCTGTTTATCTATAAATAATAATGAACTAAATTTAATTATTTGTTTTTTATTAATATTATTTAACCATGCCTGCATTTGTAGTGGAATGTTTTTGTAAAAACATGTTTTTTTTTCTTCTTTTTGTACTTTGCATCATATAATGAATTAATTGAAAAAATCCTTAAAGTGAAAACAAATTGGTTGGTATTAATAAGTGATTGGACTGATTTTTTGTTGTATAGTCAAAATTGACCTTCAATCAGGCCAAATTATTTTTAATTCAATTACTGGATTAATCGGTGAAATAATTAATAAAATACTTGATTACCAAAAATATTCAACGGCTGCAGCCCTACATTAGAAACATTGAGTTCAAACACATTATACCTACAAGTTTTTCAGCTTTAAAATTCATTTATTAAAAAGTTCATGAGTTATTGTTCTGAGTTTAAGTGTTTAGAAAATGTCAACTTCAGCCAATTACAGGTGATCAGTATAAATACAGACGGACAGAAACAATTCTTTGGACTTTTTTGTTTTTAAACAATCCAGGCAGTGTCAAATAAGACTTAGTTTTCATAGATAAGATGAAGGTTTTGGTGGTAAACAATGAACACTACACTTTTTAATATTTCCTGTCAGCTCTTCCAGGCATTGTGAAGCAAAAATCTCCAAAAATTCTGCCAAGTCATTAATAGGAACTGGACATTGTTGTGTGATAGTTTAGTTTTGCTATAGTGATGAAGTGTTCTTGGGTTAACAATCCTTATACACACGTATACCCTGGAAACTATCCACACTTTATAAGGCTAGATTTTCAAATCATCTTAATCTCCCGACAAATGCCTTTGATAAAAGCAGTAGGTCTAAGAAAACAGGAGGACTCATCCTGAAGTCTCTCCACTCCTTATACAAATACATGCCTCCAAGCTTACTGATACCCCGACACAGATAAAGTGGCCACGGCACTGATCTACTTGGTGAAATAAATGAGCCATCAATATTCTCTGCAACTCAAAAACGCCTGCTGAGAGACTGTGCCACATAAAAATTGCAAGTTTCATTCATCCTTCGAATCAGTCAGGCATTGATGTATACCTTTCTTGAGACAGATGAGACTCATTAAGAACTGTCAAATATGATATCAATTTGTAAATAACATACGCAAACTGTCAGAGAGAGTAACACATGTTCAATCTCTTTTGACAGGGTTAGACATTTGGCTGACATCAAATTTGCATTTTTTTCCCATCTGTGCAACATGAAGTCACACAATATCCAACCATCAGCTAACGCCATAAAGCCTGAGTTGGTAGAATAATGTCAAACCATTGATAAATATAAAACATTAGGTTTGAAACTCTAACCCTAACCTTAACTAACGTTCAAGTGAAGTTATTTAAAAAAAAAAAAAAAAAAAAATCAAAAGTAACCATCAGTTAATTGAAAATAAAAAAAATCCACAATAACTAATACCTACAAATTGTCTCAAATGCATATCAAACACTGTACATTTGGAGTTAAACCTAAACATACACAAGGCCTGGCAAAAACAAACGATACCAGCTGGTCCCAGAATGTAAAAAGATGGCTAAACTCCAGTTAGATTCACACCTTCATCATCTGTATGTATGAATAAAAACTAGTTGCACATTGGAATAAGGAAGCTGTACAAGCCTGTGAGCTGCATGTTAAAGATGAGGGGATTCAAACACAACTCCATCTACCTGACACAGACTCACGCAAGTGTGTTAGTATCTTCAAAGATATTAAAGCGCCGGTGGGATTAGCATTGCAATACTCCATGTGGTTCAAACATGTACCAGTAACTACAATGAGGAGAGGAGACATTCCTATTCAGATATTCAAACACAGCTCATATCCTCTGTGTGTTGCCCAACAACCAATGTCATTCTCTCATTGGACAGAGCACCATGACTTTATTTTGCTTTAACCATGTTCTTGTCATGGTTATTTGGTCTGAGGGTAGATTTTGTGTCTATTTCAGAGGGGATGTTAGTGTTGTTTAGTGGTGCTCTGAGTTTGGTGAGGTTCCTGTTCATTTGTTGTGGTGCCTTGTAGTTAGATAGCTGTTTTTCAGTGAAGGTTGTGTTGTATTTCAACACCTCACCTTCCTGACAGTTAATTACTTCCCACCGTATCCTTATTGGAAACAACATAAAGTACGCCAGAGATGCACCAAACTTGTATTTCTACCTGAATACAGTTGGTGCTTCTTTAATCGCTGCTTTCTTCTAAAGTAACTATTCCTGGTGATCCCCTTCTCTGCCTTCTTCTTTCTAATCTCATAATCCAATTGTTAAATTTGGCAGCGCATCCCCTTCTCCAGTCCGGCGAGTTTATCTTCAACTGCAAGGCTCTCATTATTCAGTGACATATGTAAGCAAAAGAGACACCAACCAGGAAGCGATTCTTATTACTTTCCACAAAGCGGACTACTCTTAGTTCCACTGACGACATGGTCTGTGATCTTGATCAAGCCCAGCAGAGAAAGAGACATCTGCTGCAGCCATAAGGCTGTCACTGCTGAGATTCAGAGCATCACCGGCCCCATAAGAGGCGTGGATTCTGCCTTCAAGTCTGCCCCAGACCTTCTGTTTCGACGATAGTTATATCTTTTAGATCTTACTAACAAAGGAGCTTGTGTCTTTCTCTTTGATGTAAAATCACTATGACCAATCAAGATTGATTGCCCTATGCTCCCTTTACACGTAAGGCAAGGCAAGGCAAATTTATTTGTATAGCGCATTTCATACACAAGGCAACTCAATGTGCTTTACATGATAGACATAACTTGGTTCTCATAGAAATGTGTTCTTCTCTAACTCAATCTGCTGTGTTCCATCTCACCATGTGCGAGGTTTACGGATGTTTGATTGCAGATGAAGAGTCCATGATGCTACTCACAGGGGATCATGAAACTGTCACATTAATTAATGTATTGTTTCATGCGTGCAACACAATTTCCTCATTCTTGCATGCTGCTTGGAACAAAAATATGCTTCAGATGGAAACAACTCACACCGGGAAACAAAACCCTGCTTGATAGACGAAAGTCTTGACCACTCCACAAATTTTAGTTATCAAAAACGATGTAATTATGTCCCGCTATGCTCCATGAAAACATGTAAGAGTCATTTATGTTTCAAAAATACAGTTGGAGGAAGACTTACTGGTTGGAGGAAAGACTGCAATGACAAAGAAATGTCCAGGACCCAGACATTGAACAGAGTACTCTTGCTGTCATGCTGAGTTTAATGGCTCGTCAGGTGGCACTGAGGATTACTGTCGCACGGCTTCACTATCACCCCCTCACCCGCTAGGAAGGCCTTTAAAGCTTTACTTCCCCTACACAGTTTTCTATAAATGTTACTTGAACTGCATGACAGTAGACAGTGTAAATAAGATTCAATTGTGTCCGTAAATACTAAGCATCTAACAAAATGTGCCAAAAACTGTGGCAGAGTTTGATGGAGCAAGTAAAAGTATTTATTTTATTTTAGCTGGAGAGTTTATTCACTTTTATGTAGCATTCAAGCATTTCCATGCTTGGCCCCAGCACAGAATAAGCATAACTATATAATACAACAAAGTCCAGAAGACGTAGCATTAATTGTGCTTATATAACTGACATGGGTCCAGTTTTAGCCGTTACCAAACATGGTCTGAAAAAAATTGTTAAGAGTTAAATGGCTTTCCAACATGTCAACAAGGCTTTGGATGCTTTCACTTGCCGTTTTGAAAACCTAGTTAGGCCTGATCTACACAAAGTCCCCAAGCTGAATCATATCCTGTCCTCTTGTGTCCTTAGTCAGGCCCTAAAGAAACAAATGACACAAGGCAGCAGACTGCACCGACTGACGTACACATTTCCTTGTCATCTCTATGGCTTGGTGCTGACATTATAAGACTCACGATTCTGAAATGCCTGAAGTGACTTCCAACTGCTGCTGGTTCAGCACATCCACTGTCATTTTGGCATAGAAAAGAGAGGCTAGTGCGCACATGAAATAGAATGTCAAACAGCTAATTTAAAAAACACAGATGCAGGTAATCTGACTTCCTGAAATATTGCAGTGATTGTTTCAGCCCACATAATGTAGAAAGTATTTGAACAAACATTACTAGGACTGAAAGTTTATCACTAAATTTAATGATCCATTCTAATGGATTATGAGTCTTCTCAAAAATATATTTATGCCAATAAAAGCTTGGATTTCATACATTTCAAGTTGATAAATGAACCATTAGATCTAGTATCTTTCATTTTCATTTCATTGCAAGCCTTGATTAATTGTACACCCTGATTATCTTCCCCCTCTCTGGCCATGAAGGGCTCTACTTTGTCAGTGCATAATGGCACTAAATTAGAGCGAAGCCTGATGCAAATGTTAGAGTAGAATAGAATTTAAATAGGGACGATATCATTTTCCATAGTTCCATACAGTGAATGCAACTGATGTGTTGTAAAAAAAAGTAAAAAAATATTATTCTTGTTACAAAACATAACACACACATTTGAAAACATATACAATTATCATAGTAAAACTGCATTACATAGATCATTAAAATACATACCACAGAACCAGAACTACATATAATCAACCATTACTTCCTACAGTCAAATATGACCCCCAGGGTTCTCGCCAGTGCTGTTGACCGTAGGAGCCCCCAACGTTGTAAATTTGATCCCCTACGGAGTGATCCTGCACTCTACTTTTTGGGGGGCAGAGTTTACATCGCCTGTGTTAGATTGCATCAAGCAATCAGCCTACATCATGTTTGAAGCAAAAGGTTGAGTGGCGATTATATTTAAGCAAACACTTTAAAAAGTTTATAAATCTGCATGGTGAAGGGGCTTCTATCAACAAGGGGATTGACCCGTGGAAGGTCAATAAGGTCCAGGTTCAACGAAGTTCGGCGTCTTTCTCTTGTTGTTGACGCTTACATTACAGGTAGTACGTAGTAAACAAAATTCAAACATACTTGAAAAAGAGATATCAGGAGTATTTTCTGGGAGAAAACTATCACAAACTGGAAAGTTCCAGTACATTTCTGTGTGAAGTGTCTTGAGGCACATGATCAGGTAAAGCCTGGGATTAAACCACCAAAAATATCTCTACCAGTAGACAACTCACTCAGTCATGGTGTAACAGGGGTTGCTGAAAAGATGAATATGACTGAAGAGTAGAGACAGCAGTAAACTACAGCCCCAATCAAGAGTTGACAGAACTGATATAACTTAAATATCTCAAAATTCTTTATAAAATGGCAGTGGACTAGTAACCCATGCTAAAGCTTGTCTGCTACACTATAAGTACATTGCATTTAGTATCAGTTTTTTGGAGAGTTCCAGTCTTAAAAATGATAGCTCAAATGACAAAGTCTCTCGTATGTAGACTCAAAAGGAATACACTGTTTACTATTTTCAGGCAAAAGTGTCTCCATTGAACAAAAGGAATTTTACTAGGAGGCTCATTATTTGGGAATGACTTTCGACAGCTCTGCATCTTTACTGCAGTTTGCGGAAGCGTTCCACCAAAGGACCAACACTGCTGCACAGCAGGAGAATGACTGCAGAGTGTAAAGAATTCCTGCAGCAGCAGCAGGGACAAAAAAGCATGGCTGAAGTGTGAACAATAAGAATAAGCCTCATGGAGAACCGTGTCATCAGACCGTAGGGAGTGTATGTGTGACACCTCCTCACAATAAAAAAAAGAAAGTAAAATTGATTTTTTTTAATTGATACTGAACTAAATATTATGACATTATATGCCCCTTAACTATTTTCTCTTATACAATGTTTTTTAAAACATGACTCATGCAGAGTTACCTTTTACATTTTCAATGCCATTAGCAGAGTCACAGAAAAATGTTAATAGCGGTTGTCTCTGTGTTAGTAAGCATGGCAGTTAGAACTTAATGTATAAGACCAAGACAATAAAACAAAAGGATTCCCTGACAAAGACAGTTACAAAAGGTAGTGTGACAGAAAAAAATACATGTTGATGAACAGATGCAACAATTAACAATCTGTCTTCCAGCCACATGTATTCCTTTCTTTTCTCCTGTAAAGAGTTTACAACTATTTTCATACTCTGTATACTCTTGTAAATACCACCTTTTACTGCCATGCAAGTTATGCATGTATTATTGCTGGTTTATGCTGCTTAGGTGATACTGGCACAGCTGGTGGTGCTTGCAGTGGATCAAATGTATTTCTGGGATTTGTATTTGTTTTGAAACAAACCAACAGTAGTTTTGACTTAACATGCATGATTGCAGATTAAAATTATTTTAAATATCGCTTTTCAACCTAGATCATTACATAGAGATGTATAAAATACAGTATCTGGAAATTACCATTGCTTTAGATGCTGATTTTGCAAGCACAAACTGGCGTGTGAATAGCACCAATACAGCATATCATTTTTTTAAAGATAAAACCAGAATTTATAGCTGTATTTTGATAAATGAGACAATGTCCATCTTCCACTTTGTGTTAGTGGCAAGAAATTTCATATACCGTACATCTGTTACTGTTGCACACACACACAAAAAAAAAACCTCAATTTAAGCAAACAAAAGCAGTTTGTATCACTTTAACTGGAACAAAAAGCTGAAAATGCTGCAGTGGAGCAATCAAACACCTTGTGCAATTCATATAGGCATATGAACACACAACTCCCTTGAGAAATCAATACTGTTACATCAGGCAAAATGATCATCGCCCTGGGCCATTATCAGGTGAATGCGCAATGTTGGGATTGTAAGTCTGGAGTAAGTGGGAGCTAAAAAGCACACTGCCTGACACTGCAATTTTTTCAATCTTGTACTTAACTCCAGCTGTTTCCAAATGTTTGCAGCAAGATTCAGGTTCTCACACTATACGGACCGACACTCGGATGCGACCTGACTGCTTACATGGTACGTCCATACACGACACGTCGGGGTCTTGTTTGCGGAAATGCTATGTACAAATTAGAAGAAGAAGAATAACTCTGAAGCGTCGCCATTAAAACAGAAGAAGAAGAAGAACGCAGAAGTGAATGCAAAATGATGGACCAGGAACTGGCAGTACCGGCCATCAATTCTACAGTGGTCCTACGGTGTTCGAGAATGCGCAGTGTGAGAGTTTGACGTAAGCCAGTCCGTGGCAGTGCTTCAACAGTGCGATACCCTCACGAGGAGCGACCAGGACTAGCGACCACACGATTGCTGATCGGAAGCTGGTGGTGAGGTGTTAATCGCTTCTCGTGACCCCATGTATACTACATGATGCACAACACACAATTTAGCCGAGACTCAGTCCCAAAAATAGATGTACAAGTGAAGAATTGGCTCAAAATGGGCCAAAAATCACAGGGTATGCCCGCCTTTACACGATCACTTCTGAATAAGTCATTTTAAGGAAAGTTATTCTAAGGAACATTTGACTAAATGTGGAGGCATAATTGGAACACAAACACAGAAAACTGAAAACTTTTTCCTGAAGTTGAAATTTCAAGGACAACGAAACAATATTCACCATTTTGTATGAGCAGGGAAACTCCTACTCCTCTTGGCTGACCTTTCGATGTGTCCTGTTTACTATACACTTGATTATAATGATAATGATGATGATGACAGTGATTTTAATGAGTATCAACAAGCTGGTTGCGGGTAAATCTCCCGTAGCTGGGGTTGAAAATTACAATTCCACTCTTTTGACATGAAGTCACATTGGGAAGAGCAGATCATCCTCTCTTTCCTCTTTTCCCCCCCCGTTCTGTTTTCCTCTGCTATGACAGCCTCCTGTCACAGCGCTTTAGAGAACCGTTCAGTGGTGACAGCATCCCTGACTCTACCTCTCTGCTTCACGCTTGGGCTCTAACTTATTAGAGTCGATTACCTTTTCGATTACCTTCAGTCGCTGCCCTTCGTTTCTGAGCATTTTGTCTTCCCTCGCACATCTGAGCACTCTCCTTCACCTGCACCCTTCCCCACTGAATTAGCCTCCCTTATGCCCTCCTATAGTTATTCTGCTCCCCCATGGGGTAATTGCTCGAAGCCAGGCTTCCATTTTTACGACTACAATCGAGGCCACAATCCTTATGCCTCTAGATTTCTCCTTGTATGTATCACAGCAGCACACATGGCAGCAGTGAAAGGCAGATAAGACCCAGAGGAAAGGGAGAAAATCACTAGTCGATTGTAATTAGGATCCCAATTCGCCTATGGAAGTGGCAAAGACAATATCGCCTGCAGTGAGACCTCAACCTTTCTGGGACACTAAGGGCAGTGAAAATGCCTAATGACACAAACACGATCCATGATTTCAACAGTTAATGTCCTTAAGCGTGGTCACTTAGACAAAGATGACTTTGGTTTCATTAAAGTAAGATAGAAGCCTGGATGAGTATCTCTACTGAGTACCAGAATTAGTTTTGCATGCACATTAACTTCAACAGGGCATTGAAGATGTGACACTTAAAGCAAGGCTGCACTTATGCTTTGCACAAAACATCAGTATAAATGTATGTATGCGTAATCCGCCTGACAGGGTCAAATGCAGTTTGCCAAGTCAAAGCTGGAAGAACGATTCGTCACCAGCTGTGGACTTAGGCAAGGTGAAAAAAACTCCCCTGTGGTGTGTTTTTGTAAGACAGTATGATGAAACATTATTGTACGATGTGCCTGTGAGGCTCCTTTTTCCCTAGTTCGTATAGGCATGTCCAGGCACAAGTAATGGCAGTTACTTTGAAGCTTACCAACATGAGCTCATCAAATCGTTGTCACCATAAAAAAACTAAAAAAAAGAACACCCATTATTGAAATCAGTGATGATCTGTTTGATGGTGACTAACCAACAGCTGTGATTTGAAGCTTTGATCAAAGCAAACATATCAAACACACCATGTAAACAAGCTCCAGAGTATGAAAATGTTGCTGCAAATATGCAAGCAACAAAAAGTTCGGGGCCAACATATCCTGACAAAAAACAAATACAATGAAAAGGTAAGCCTCCTTTTATGGCGTACAAACTGGTAATTACCTATACACAACATTAAACTGAGCTCTAGGTTTAGTACAGCTTAAAATCGCACAAATTAGGCAAAATGAAAGATCAGAAAAGTTTCATTCATTTGAACAGCCTTTAAAGACTAAATTACCTTTGAAGCCAGCACATGGAAAGTCATGAGTTTCCTCACTAAGGAACCAATGAACAATTCCGTACTCATCTTTGAGCCAATCTCTGGGTTTCAGGAGTTCATAATAGTGTTTTCATAAAAGAAAACTGTGTTTGTTGGTTGCTTTATTGAAAAACAAACAAATACATTAATTATTTTGAGCAAAGGTAGTTTGATGTCAGCTTGCTGTCAGAGTGCGTATCTGTGTGATTAAATATCAGCATTTTTTTACCAATATTAAGCCGACCAAACCACACTTGAATATTTCATTTACAATTACCAGATAATAACACTTGAAAACACAGCCTGTGTCAACCGTCTACAATTTTCCTGAACCTTTTAGTGATTGTGGCAGCATGAAGTGCTCAAAGCTGAGGGTTTTTTAGGAAAATAACTGAGAAAATTATAACCTTTTAAATAGCATAAATACTGTTAAAAAGATTTTTTCTGTAATCTAAAAAAGTTCACTATGAAGTTCCTTAATATTATACGGTCATGGATTTTCTAAATCTGAAGTGATTTTTTTAAATCTAAACACATGAAGATAAAAATCAGGCATAGGACAGTTTTGATTGTAATGTGTGTGGTTTGCTCTACTAATCTCAACACCACACACATAACAACACTGTCCCACCATCCATTTTCCTTGAAGCAGAAATCTAGAGTGATCAAATGAGATCTAACAACGTGAACATTACCCAATACTGCTTTTAAAGCGACTCGGGCATTTTCCAACATTGTACTTGAAAAAGTGACTTGGAACGCCACCTGAAGTTGGAGCTTCTACTCAGTTAAGAGGGGGGAAAAAAATCTACCATAATAGTGGTCAGCCATCTTTCAGATATTTAAACGTGCTGCTGCTGATCTTGGTTAAAGATCAAAATTTAAAACTCGGAAAGGCCGATTTCCAAGTTACCTAGAACACAGAATTACGTGCTTTTCAGTCAACTCGTATAACTTAGTTTTGCTGCAGCTTGTGAATGTTGTCAATAAAAGTCATTTTAATAGAAAAAAACCCCACAATATTCTTGCAATAATGAAAATCACTGTGAACGATATATATTTACATATAAATAAAACTAAAATTTGAACATAGTTATTCAATGACACCTGAAGTGAGGAATAAATATTATTTGCATTGAGGATAGTTTTATTGTGAAACCCAAGGAGCAATCGATGTGTCGATTAAAAATAATGACTGACTTTTTAATTACCACAAGGAGACCCACAGACATTATAAAAAAACAATTATGTTGTCTGTAAAATGCATTATAAGGTAATTTCAATACTCTGTGTTGCATTTTATACTGCTCGGAATTCAAATGTTTGAGGGTTTTGTCAACGACAACATGAAAGACAAGTGTTATACTTGTGTCTAATGATAAGATTCCTCATTTGTGATGAAAACATTAGTGAATACTGTCACATGCTGCCAAATCTTTTATTTCCAGTAAAATTCAATGATGGCAGTGGAAAAAGTTCATACTTCAAGATGTGTTTCTGTTGTATCAATTTATTTTTATTTTTTGCTCTTTTTACATTTAAAAAAGACAGGCTATCACACAGGAAGAGACATTGGGGGAAATTAATACCAAAAAGGCTGATGTCTCCTGTCAAGGAGGCCAGCTGAAGAAAAAAACAAAAAACAAAAAACACTGAACAATCATAACAAGTTAGCGAGCCTTTCCTTCTTTTGGAGTTATGTGCAAACCTTGTGTATCTTTTACTACAGCAGCGACTGAGACAGAAGTTTAAAAATAAAGGGAAACGAAATGAAAGAAGAAGGAAAGTGAAGTAGAATAGGAATGCCAGTCAAACACTTAGGAATGATGATTAAAAAACAAACATAAAAGAAACACTTGAGCTCAAACATAAACACTCAGCAAACATTCAGTCATCCTTAGCCCCAGCCCTAACCATGACCACGACGACAGCACTGCAGTTCACATCGCCTCTGCTAGTCCTGAAAAGGGCTCTGCACTCCAACAATCACAGGAAAACCTCACTCACAAGGAGAGGAGAAAACTACCCACTGACTATATTCTTGTCCCTTAACTCCTCCATGTTTTCAGTCTCACTCACCCTCTCATTTTCCACTCCAACTATCGTGCTGAGAGCATTCAGAGGAGAGCCGTCTGTTTCCAGTGTTGACTGTTTAGCAGGTATCCCATCTCAGGCATGTCCCCAGCCAGTCACTCGAAAAAACCCCTGCTCAGCCAGACTACTCGCTCTTCCTGCCTGCCTGCATGGATATCTGCTCCAACCAGACTAACCACTAAGGAATACTCCAGGGAAGGAAGTGACATCGACAGGTGCTCCCTCCTTCCTTCGCTCAGTCCCTGCATAAGCTACTTCAAGTTTTCAAATGCAAAATGAAAAGATGACTTATTCACAATGGATAGGGCTGGGCCTCACTTGAAAACATTTTCTCATGTTTCTGCAAAAACATGACGTAATAATAGTGTATTGTCACTTTAATTAATAATGTACTGAAAAATAAAAATAGTGCAATCATCTTGGTTGCATGGGACGATAACAATGGTGCTTTTGAAAAAAAAAAAAGAAGCACTTTCTTTAAGAAGTTGTATTACGTAACAAAATGCTATTCATTTCATGTTATTTTTTCACCATGTCTGCATTGGTTTTAGGTTAATGCTCAATATAGAGAAATCTTTTAGTTTTCTCGACAACTAGGCATATTTTTCTTGGAAAAAAATAAATTAACAAAGTTGTCATTATGGATTGATATGATCGCCACCAGCACTCCCTAAAGAAGGGTGAGCTTGTATGTGAGAGTTTAATGTGTAAATGGTGTGTTTTGCATTAAAATGATACATAAGACTGGAGGAACTTTGAAGAAATTACAACATAACTATTAGCATAAATAACCTTTGTTTTGTCAACACCAACGTTTGGTTGCAGCTAAAAATAAAAGTGTCCCTTTAGGCTACCGGTATGATGAATCATCCCAGTTAGGAGGAAATCGGTGTGTAATTGTATGAACACTGATCTGGCATAGTCGTTTTCCATATATAGGGTCACTACCCAATGACTACCAAATGAAAGGTTTTTTTTTTTTAAATATAAAAAGTTAATAAGACATTAATGGACATCACGCTTTGAGTCATTCAAGTACCAGTAAAATGCACTACCTGTTCTTTGACGGAGGCCAGGATGTTGGTGGTGGTGCTGTCAGCCTCCATGTTGCGGCCAGTTGATCTGTTGCGGATGGTCAGCAGAGGCCCCTCCTCCATTACTGGGCTCTGCTCGGGACCAGGCATTCCCTCTGTGTGGATGGACACACACCCACAAATGCACAAACACTGCATTGGTCACCACAGGCGCACAGTTGAAAACGGCGTATACACACAAGGTTGTGGGCATGCAAACGCACTTTCTTCGTATCTGCATACATTCAACCTCTTTACCGACAAACTGTCAGCGATGCATAAGAACTGGTCACACGCCACACCAGCAAGACACAAACATACACCCACATGCACCATATGGCCAATAGCAGGAAGGACTGTCTATCTTTTTGAGAGCACAAAAAATGCCATATGGCCTTGAGATGACATCATTTCATGTTAAAAACATTAATTACAGTTCCAAAATAAAACACACAGAGAATTTGATAACCTTAGTAAATAGAAATTTGCAGTGTTTTCCCAACTATTAAACGCAGAAGACCTTAAAATTGTAGTAGGTCAAATAAATAAATGAACAAAAATAGGAAACATCCGTAAAATTTCCATCTCTCACAAAGCATACATTTTGGAGGATTATAGTTGATTGTTGCTCTTGCCTTGTACATTTATGGGCTTATATTTACACACATATTTATCCTCATTCTCTAATTCAACTTCCTTATATTTATCCCAAAAGTCAACAAGTCTGAACAAAAATTAAATAAACAAGCCATGATCCACACACACCCTCAACAATGATAAAAAAAATATAAATGATGATCAATAAAAAAAAATAAAGCTGCACCAAAATGTGGGTGCTCGGGCGTATACAATGCGTGTTTGTGCTTGGGATGCAGCAGAACTGATTTGAAACAAAAGGGGAATTATTGAAATTATTGAAAACAAAGATACGATAAAAGCAAAGCAAATAGTTACTCTCAATTTATGTGTTGACAAAGAACTCTGCCTCAGGCGTGAGTAACATGAAATTCACTGCTGCATCACAAATATGCACACAGCACAGTGCAGGGAGGTCCCTTTGAATGAAAACTATGTGACCCTGATGTATTCTGGGAGTTTACCACCAAGGTAGTGCAAGTCAATGAAGGTGTCGAAACTGCACCCAGTCATGTGTGAGTCCTGGTTTAGACTAGCAGATAACGTTTTACAACCACTAAATAGGTCAGCGTATGAACGCGGTGCAACTCCACACATCCCTTACCTTGCTCCACCCTTTCCCTCCACCCACGTTAGTCTCCTAAATTCCTTTCCTGTTCATTCATAGTTTTGAAACACATTAATCTCAACACCGTGCCCCACCTCCCAAGGACATGGCATGTAATTCCCAGAAATCTCAACTACAGGAAACTGGAAAGGAAAGGCTGTTTCAATTTGACATAGCTCCTCCTCTTTGTAATGTGCAGAAACACAGAGTAAAACACCACTGACAGGATGATCTAAGTGCAATGAAATCCTTAAATCTTAGAGAAATGACCAACGTACTCAAAAAAAAAATAATCATTTTTGATTTATAAGTGTCTTAAATTATAGGAAAATAAGTGATGCGAAAATTAACAGACCAAGATATGTTTTTTTTTTTTTTTATAATAATATATATAATAAATATATATAACCTGCTGCTCTATGAGCTTTGTTTAATCAAGACTGATTTGTAGATTATTAATTTTTATGAAGGGATTGTTTTTTAAAGTGTAAATTTCCCTGTACGATTAATGGTCAAAATGATAATCACAATTATTTTGATTAATATTATAATCACCATTATTATTAGGGTAAAATCTGTTATTGTTTTTTGCATTACTTCTAAACAATATGTGAAAAGTTTACAGTGCAAAATTAAGCTTTAAATTTTAATCATAATAATACAAAGTTTAAAAAAATAACCCAAAAATTTGGCTAACTGAATAAATGTATTTGAAATGTAAATGTTGCGGATGATCAGGTTAATTTAATCGTGGCAACCAAAATCGTGATCACGATTCAAATTTGATTATTTGTGCAGCCCTCCTGTAGAAGTAGGTGTTCTACTCAGACTACATACAATGTAGGAAAAAAACAACATAAAAACAAAGAGTATTTAAAACACTATTTAGCCAAAAAATAAAGTATGACATGGTTTAGAGGCCTACCTATAGAATTTCCCATCATGGTATGTCCAGATATCTCTATTCCATCTCTGACTTCTGAGCAACTTTAAAACATGACCGCAAAAGTGAAGCTGCTGCCAAACCTAGCGCTGCCTTATATCCACTGCTGACAGGTTCTTCAACATTTCTTTCTGTCTTTCCTTCCAAACATTGTAGAGAGCCAAAAGCCTGGCAGTTGAAAGCTTTTGTTTCTAAGGGCAGATCATGAAATAGTCAAAAGAGCAAGCAAAAGACTGAGAAGTATAGGTAAGGAGTCAAGGCAAGTCAAATCTGTGCAATTTTTAAAGAATGTATTGGGACTATATGTTACATTGAACTAGTTCCCACAGCATGAAGATGACCTAATTCCAGTCAAAACAAGACCAAGGAAGTGTCTAATTATTTCTATTATGGCTGCCTCCCAAGGCCAAGCAAAACACTAAAGTGTTACAGACAAAGAAGCATCCGATTAGCCTTAAAATTCACAACCCAAACAAAATGCTTTGTCTTTTCTTAGACACTTTAGTCCATGTTAAATGCAACTTTTAAATCATTCTAATCCAATGGGGTGAAGCCTGCCAAGGGAAGTCTTAGTTTGACCCCGCCCTGACACGCTGCTGGATCACATGTTCGGATCTACTGACCTAAGAGCTGGGCACACCCCTGAGCTTCTTACACAACACTTCTTCAATGGCTTTGTCTCTAAAAGCTAATGCAGTTCATGACAGTGGTGGAGAATTGGAAAGAGAAACTACAACATCGCAAAATAGTTAGTTCTCAATCATAATAAAAAAGCCTGCTCTTAAACGGAAACATACAGTTGCAAGGATGAGTTTTGAAAAGTCTACTTTTTAATGTTCAAATACTGCTCTGTTGCTTTTTTTTAAACATGAATTAATTAGGCTTCTGATCAATGTGAGAGCCAGCTGTGCCTGGTGTCACCTTCCCCAAGGTGCTGTACAACAGCAAATTTGATACAATCTGTTGACTATGTTCAGATATGCATGAAAAAACAAGACACTGTGAAAAATCAGATTAAAGGACACAACCAGAAAACCTGTTTACATGCACCACAGTTATATAACTAGACAAACCGTGTTTTTTAAATGACTGTAGTGGTTTGATCATCTACTCTAAACCTTCAGCGATGACACTGCAGACTCTCTTTAGGGAACTCCTGTAATTGGAATGTGTCCAGTTGTTCATGTTCAGTTAAATTGAACTTGTGACAGTCTGACTCAATTAAGCACACAGAATAAATTGCTTCCCGCAATGTGTAAAGAAGGTGCTTTTATTGTAATGAATACATTATAATGTGCGTCTCTACAGGTCTTCACCATAATTTAAAATCAAGGTTTTAAAGCTATTTTTATATTTTTTACTTACTCAAATTTTGAAGAAGTGACTTGGAACCCAACTGCACATTTTTTGCAAAGAGAGAAATTCTCATGATTTAGTGCTACAGTAAAACTCAGTCACTAAGAGGCGTGTCTAGTTTAGTGGAAATAAAGACAATTCTGAGTATTTTATGCAAACATTTTGTTCATGGTATACTTGAAATGCATGTGGCAGGCAAAGGACAGGCGAACCACAACTAAGAGAAAATAAAAAGTCATTAGAGAAAAGTTGCTCGGAAGCTAACAAGGCCAGCATTAGACGCAGGTGACAGTTCACCTTTCAGCAGCCCAAAGCTCAGTGCCAAGAGATTAATGGAGTGGCTTGAGGTTTAGTCTCTTTCTCTCTCTCTCTTTTCTTAGGTAGTCCAATTAGATTCTTGACATATACCCCTGCACAATATAACTGGCCAGGCCTGGAGATGGTAGTTCCCTGAGGCTCCTCTGTTTGTGTCACAGCTTATAAGGACTTTGTGGGCATGCCAGCCTGTCATTGCCCGATCTCGTTAGATTTCTAATCAGGTCTGGGCCTGGTTAGTAGTTAGATGGGAGACCGCTGAGAATTCCAGGTGCCACAGTGGGGTTGCTCCAGTGGTGTCTGTCATTGTGTTCTTGGGCAAAACACTTCACCCACATTGCTTAGTATGAATGTAGTGTGTGGGGTCAGAGGGGCCGATGGCGCACTACAGCAGACCCAGGACAGCTGTGGCTACAATAGTAGCATACCAGTGAAATAATAATGCCTTACTTCTGCAATGTGCTTTGAGTGTCTATATAAAAATCAAATAAATTATTAAAAAACATGGCCCGAAGTTACAGAATTGTTGCAAAAAATGATATATAATTGATATACTGTATTGCGAGTACATTAAAAAATAAAATAGCAAAGGAAATAAATTAAAGGTTATTTTTTATATTGAAAAACATTTATTTATTTATTGTCTATTGTTTGATGTGGGCATAACAATTCCATCAAACAACCCGGATGTATTGCTTGAGTGTTTTTAGCATGGTTTAATTCACAACAGAGGCTTTTAAAGTACGGAAAGTAATAAAAGTAAAAGGAAAGTAAAGGGAAAAATACAGTGTACAATAACATTACAACAGTGATGTTACTGCACTCTGCATATTTGCTTAAATATTGTAAATGTGTATGAAGACGACAATGGTTTTTCCACTGCATATGACTCATAACCGCCTCCTCCTCCATGTTGGAAATGTCAAACAATATAACACAAAGTCTGAATGTAGCGTTCCTTCATTATAGTGGCTGAATCTTTAGCCATCCGGTCTTTATATTTGGGATCTATGAGCCAGACGTCATAGAATTGAATTACATCTAACTATTTTAAAAAGCTCCAGTCCGTCGAAGCAGAAGTGAAATTTGAAATGTGTAGGAGAAGCTAGCAAATTGATCAATTTCTTTTTTTAGATATTCAAAATTGTATGTTTTAGAAAATGAAATAGTGGTAACAGTCTTGGAAAGATGAATATTTTTCCATACATTAGTTTCCATTTTCCATACTTACCATATTTGCTTTTTGCGTGTAGATTCTAAACTATTAATTAAAAGGACAACTTCAGGGGTTTTAATTACTTTAACTGTTTCAAAGTACAATTTATCCATTTTAATTTGTTTTTATTAAAATTCTTTACATATACCTGACCCCCCAAAAATCTAAAGTTTTAAAGTGATTTAGTATGTCACCATATATTGTATTTTAAGAAAGAAAATGCATTTCTGTTACCATGACCATCCCAGTGCTATAAAATCCATGATCTGACTAGCCATGCTCATAGTGTATTTACGATAAACATGAAAAAAACTGCTCCCTGTAATTACTGTTGCTTTCAACGTGTACGTGTGGGTTTTATTTCATTCAGTGTGCTAGAAAAGAGACCATATTTGTCCGAATTGTCTGGTATTGATTAAAAAGTAAACTTTAAAACTGAGAAGCTAATAATAGAAAACAGTTATTGACATATTAGGCACACAAGAATCAAAGTAATCTTACTGTGATTCAAAATGTAATGGGGTCGGTGATCAATATGAAGCCCTAATATTCTTTTCTCTATAAAACAATGCTAGCCAAGAGATGGAGTTTGCTTAGGTGAAAAAAAACATATTGACAAAAGCCACAGTGAGAAGATGAGCTTTTATTTTCTATATAAGGTGCAAAGCGCCCATAAAATGGGGATATTCAACTGACAACAGCTGTCTGAAATGTACTCAGTCTCAGAAAACTCTCAGCTGGACAAATTGAGATTCCTTACATACACTCAGTTTGTCCTATAAGTGATCTTGTTAAATCAAACTGATTACCCTCATTATCTCTTCACTTATAGAAAGGACGATTTGTCTTCTGGAGGCTAAATAGCACCGCGTCAAAGACATTCTGCAGAGAAAAGAAGATGAAGCGACTGCATATTATTCTGAATTACACCTGCAGAGTGGTTTAAAGAAGCAGAAATTGATTGCTCTGACTCCCTGAGGTTAATTGGCCTGGAAATAACGGAACAGAGACACTAAATAATACTTGAAGGTCTAAATCTTCCCAAAATGTATTGGTATTATTTAGTGAAAGAAACACAAATACGTGGCAAAGTGTTTACTTTAATAAGAAAATGCAAGCATCTTAAAATACTTTCACTCAACAGATCTAACGTGAACAGTGAGAGAGCGCAAACTTCTGCCAAGCGCAAAAAGCGCCACCTTAAAGCCAAAAGTTATTTGTTGAATTGGTGTCATGAGGGTCATGATGAATGAAGTGAGAGAGGTAGGGCTCAAACATACTTGGGCAAACCCTGTGCACAACAAACTCAGTGTGGACTCTCTTCTCTCCTCAGAGCATACCCGGGCGC
This sequence comes from Gouania willdenowi, assembly GCF_900634775.1. NCBI lineage: Eukaryota > Metazoa > Chordata > Actinopteri > Blenniiformes > Gobiesocidae > Gouania > Gouania willdenowi. The sequence continues at coordinate 11,519,091 of NC_041064.1, read as the reverse complement.
ACCGCCGTGTAGTAGCTTCCATTAAAATCCTACGTCCCATGATTCTTAGCACTTATCTGTTGTCCTTGTTCTCCTGGGACGTGTTTTAAAGGTGTCGCTACTTTCGTAGCTCATCTGCCAGCCTCTCCTCTAAGATCGTGTTCATCTATCCTGCTCTGTTTCACCAAGCGGGTGAAATGCAGGTCGGTGTTACACTTAATGCGGGCTGATACAATGCTGAGCAGTGTTTTGTGTGACACCAACTACGTAGAGAAGTTCTCGCAGTAGTAAAATCTGAGCTTTGCATTTAATTGGCCGCGTGGAGTCTGCTTTGCAGGTGTCTGCTCAAGCATGTTTGAGCCTTAACTCATGCTTGGTGTAAATCCTCCACAAAAACAATACTCAGCGCATAGACAAGAAGTGCTCTACAAAAATACACTCCGTAGGGGATCAAAATGACACTTTAGGCGGCCCCTACGCTCAACAGCGCTGGCGAGAACCCTGATCTGGATCTGATCTGGATGAAACTCGGTGGGGTGATTGAGGAACCAACCCGACATAACTGAGTCATCAATCATTAACCGAGATATGAATATGTGAAATTCCGTAAAGACTTTTTGATTTTTGAAACTGATCCAGAACCAGTATATTTATCCCGACTTTTTTTAATTTAAAAAGATTGGTCTATCTGGTTAAAATTTTGACATAATCCTGTTAACAGGCAAACATAAAATATATGTCCTCCTTGGCAGTGGTAATAACATACATTAATATTTAATAGTGATTGTTCACATGTATCAAAGACGTGGATGTTTTTGCTCCTTCTGAATAGTTATGTCGTACATTGATCAAGGTCAAAGTTAATTTCACATAGGTAAAATTGAACAATGCACCAGTTACTGAGAACAATTCAGCTCCTTGTTTATGCTAAACGACTGTGACGTTAAACTGTGAAATTTCAAAAACAAATATGTTCAAAAAATAAAAGCGTGGCCTTTAATTATCCTAAAAAGGCAGCGGCTTTCTAAAAAAAAAGGCAAACTGATCCGTGAAATAATCGAGTGCGCTTCAAACAAAGAGCCACGTGCTCTGGGGCCCCAGTGACACATGATTGCTTCCAACTTATCTACAATGACCTAGCAGCATTATGTAGCATATGTGAAAGCTTTGTAGGGAGAAACAGTCCCATTACTAATCTCTCAGCAGCAACCAGAACATCCCTAAAGACTGCCAACACATAATTGCTTCTCACAAAAAAGTGTATAGACTTTCCTGATAAAACTAATGATTTTTTTTATGCCAACATTTTCACCAGTATTCCCTCCAACTTGTAACTTAATGCAGCTGAACACTGAAAAAACATCAGTTTGAAATCATCTTGCACAGTAGCAGCATTTTAGCCAATCTGTACATTCCGTCTAGCGGGCAAAGCTTGGAATGCTGACAGAAGGCCGACAAAATAAGTGCTCAAAACATGGCTGAAACAAATGTACCTACAGCCCTTTACAAATTGCATTGTCACTGATCAAACTGCAATCTCACAACAGAATGCCTCAGCAAAGTATTGACAGACTGTGCCACGCAGTTATGATTGATGATGAATTTTCAGTGCGTCCCACACAGACGACTCGCCCGCCTCGGAACACAAAAAAGTTATTATTAGATTTCAATATGTTTTGACTTTCTGCTGCTTTTCCACAGCTAAAAATGCTTCGCTCAAATTGACACACCCAAGAGCAGAGGAATGTCTTTTTTTCTCCAGAGTAAACACAGTTTCACTTGAACTCACAATCACACTGTCAATAATTACCCCAAATAAGCAGAGGAGAGTGATTGAGGGTTCTTTAGATAGACACATACCTGTCGTGTGAATACCAAGGGGGGTTATATAAAGCTGTGTGGTTTTAGAAAAGCATTATCTCCACCTTCTCAACACAGTGATAGCAAAGCAAAGGTAATAACCCTGAAGCTACACCTTTGCCCAGCTCGCAAATCGAATCTGATACAGAAAAAAAGCTACAATGACTGGAGGCCTACATGAGCATATGTGTCTATAGGGCAGGGCTCGAGCCAGCAGAGTGACTGCAAAATCACAGACGAACAGCAGCCAAACACCATGTTCATCAAATATAATACATATTTTTCTTTAAATCGATTATAAGGATAAATGCAATGCTAAATAATCCACTCTTATACAGCAATTCACAAGACCAAACCCTCAAAAATTTGTTTCTACCATAATCATTCACCTTCAAATCATTTCCTCACATTACCTCAACTAATGATGAGCTGGAGGGGCTCGGCTGAAGTCTCGTGAGCTGTTTGTAATATGTTGTGACAGCATGACATGTAAATAACTGTGGTCGCATACCAGTTACTGAAACATCTGAACATAAACTACTAGGCAGCGAGGCTACACCAGAACTTTTTACACCTTGTTATACAAATAATTAATCTACCCTAATAGCATTTTTGTGTATGATTACAATATAAACACTACTAAAGGTTTATGTCGTGTATGGCTAAAAACAGTAAAACAGATGCATATTTTGTAGTTATGAACATAACAAATAGAATGAAAGCTTTTTTAAAGGCTACGTATAAAGTGTGTTTAATCAATGCTTATTTTTCTTAATGAACAGAGCAAAACCAAATCAAGACCATGTTGAATATCATTAACTGCATGTTGTGCACAATATTGGGAGAGCAATTAGATTAAAATAACAAAGACTGTGTAATTAAGGCAAGAGGTAAAAAAAAAAAAAAAGAGTCTGACACTCTTGGCTCAAGTCTTGACACTCCAGATGAAAGGTTTCCAGGGGTGAATTATGACTGAACATTAAAAGTAAAAGAACACACATTTACTTTTTTCAGATAATGTAATTGCTCTTTACATCCACACATTCGGAGTTTCAAACATCAGCATGTGTTATTTTTTTGCCCCAAGATGATTAGATCACCTGCCCAGCTGCAGTACATACTATTAGGTTTGTATTTTTTTATTTTGATATATTTATAGGAATATAAATGTCAAGTTATACTTAAGGAGTAGGACATTTAAATAAAAGAATGCAATAGAGATTTCCTCAAATAAAATACAAATATTGAAACAAATCAAACAGCAGCAGTGGGTATAAAACAAATGTGGGTCAATAAGGTGTCATGTGTCCTTGATCGTTAATAACATCACTAACACAAGTTGAACAGCATGATGAGGACACACAAACACATGTTTATTTAAATACAACAGCGTCAGTAAGTGCTTGGTCCAAAAATGCAGATGGATGGAGTGACATAAGGACACGTACGTTTGATACAAACTTGCACTGATATTCTGGTCGTATTGAGTCTCACCTTCTTGATCACAAACGTGCACAGACAGTCAGCCCTAAGAGCATCCATAATGATAAACAAACATATCAAAATCAACTTATTGTCTTTATCTGCTCTACTTATGCACTTAGTCAAAGCTAAGTAGCTTAGCAAAGGCTAACACTAACACGGTCACTGTTAAGAAATAAAACATATTTGATAATTATCTGTGTTCCCAAACATAGTCGCAGATTCCTGTGACTCCAATAAAGACTTGTAGAGTTGTTCGGCTGAATCTTTATGTAAGATAGGATAGTATTCATACGATGTCAACAAAGTCATCAAAGTATCGACTTCATTATGGCGCAAGTGCTCATGGGTAAACTGCTACGTAATTAGTGACGTACTGATGTTTTATGTTGACGCGAGGACATGGCTCTAACTTGCCGCTTTTGCGGTGGAAAACCTAACTGATTCTTCAGCTAAACAAGAGTAGCTCCAACTCCAACAATAGCTCCAAACAAAAACTCTGTTCTTGGTGAAAAAGCCCTCTTAGAGCAGGGAGACAACTTTAAAGCTGCTTTTGTGAGGATAAAACTAAAGTAAACACCAATTTATGTACAAGGGCCTCTGACCATTACTATCACTTTAAGAAGTAAGATCGAGCAAAAAGGCATAATAATAATGCTACACTAGTCGACTAAACATAATGTGACAGAACCAACTACAATCTTAGCTTGATACTGTGCTGTCATTCAAAAACAATACATACTCTGCTTTTCCAATTTTTTCCCCATCAATAAAACCACACAGACATAATGAATGTGTTGGTGTGTACCAATTGCAGACAATAGCTACTGGTAAAATAAGTCAACAATATAATCAAACTAGACAGTAAATAATATTTTCTTCAGTAGATATCCTGCTAGGAGAGGAATATGAGCAGTAACTATAGCCTCTGACCTCTGAGAAAACGTGAGGATTAATTTGCTTTGGCACTTCCAACTCATTGCCTTCTGCCACAAAGTGGCCTGGCAGAAGTCACTGAATGGCTCATTTAAATTTCTAAATGTCTACACACATTAACTTTAAAAATGAGAATTAAACAGCTTCAAGGAAGTATAATTCATTTGCAACATTCTTTCATAAACAAATTGTTTATATATGAATGGTATGGTATGGTATGTTTGTGTTCCTCAAGCTGTCCTCTACCAGAGACCTGGGAGTTTGAGGGTTCTGTGCAGTATCTTAGCTATTAAAATATTTAAAATATGTTTAATTGACTTATTCTTTGAAGCATTATTATTAATTAATGCAGTTACAATGCATTTTAGTAAGGTCAGTACACATTCATAGCCATCAATGTAATGGTACTAATAATTGGCCTAATCATTTCTTTTGGCTTTCGGTTTTCGACCTTGATTTTCTCATTTCGGTTTCGGCCAAGGATTGTCATTTTGATGCATCCTTACGACAGATGCTCTAATATAAGATAGGGACGGTACATAAAAACCAGTATCCTACATGGGAGAGATGACGAGAGGCCAGGACGAAGAGCTGCACAGGGACACCAAGAAAGTTTTCTATTCCTGAAGCACTCACTGCCAAATTAACTCGGAGCACAGAAATGTTTTTGCACTGCCATTTAGGTTGAAAAAAAAAAATGCATGTCAGCAGATGCACTGTCAGTGCACAAGGCAGAGAATATCTAGGGTTTATCTAAGGTGGCACCAATATGGATAACCTATCATAGAGATTTTAATAGAAAAAATAAATCACACACACCGTGTGTTTATAAAGCCGATGCTTCCATTATTCTGCAGTGTGATGATTCACAAATGGAAGGTATTACTTTTCTATTGAACAACACATGGTTTGATTCAAGAAATCTCTTGGGTTGTAGAAAATGTAAGGTTGTGCCTTGACCTTGGTACACATGTGCAGACAAACTATGAGACACAACAAAGTCTTTTAAATCTCAAAAAGGACAATAACAGATGCATCACTGGTGCGATTATTAACTGTATTTAGTGTTTTCAGAGGCTTTTTCAGGGCTTCAGAAGCCAATCTAAAATAATGTGCGCATATCAAGAAATAATGTTGACTTTATCTAAAGATAAACGATAACTGCACTTGTTAAGGTGACACATGCAGATGCACGTGCAAACAAAAGTGCACTTCAGACACCAGAAATATTTTATCTTGCCAAAAGGACAACTTTTGTTTCAGTAAATGTTTAGTGTCTTTCGTTAGTCACAACAGAACCATAAGGATTGTGGTTTTGGGAAAACTGGCAGATGAATGTAGCGAGTTGGAAGAACTTCAAGTTATTTCATTCAATCACTGCCACTAGCTAGAAGTTTTCCTACTTTATTGCAGTGGCCAAGATTTGATTATACACAGTAAGTTCTAAATATCACATGCTTGGACTCTGCTTACATGTTAAATTCAACAACTCCCCTTACAACGGTTAATTTAACTTAGTTGTACTCTACACCAGACATTCATGACCTTAACTCTTGACAGAAGCAGGTGAGGAGGATAAATCCTGCAGAGTCCTTAGTTCTGGTCTCTTAACAGACAAAAGCTGTAAAAACACAGTGATGGTGCAGGGGGATGTCTTCATCCTCAGCTAACGAGTGCACTCACATTCAACTTTGGGCTGACACCTGATCCCACAAACAAGAATATTTGGCTTTTAAAAAGAGTAAATACAGAAGCATGTAGCCTGTGTTTATACAGCTGAAGAAAAAAAACTCACGTAAAAGGATTAGTCCATGGGAATCTTCTATACTTAACTATTGGTAGAATCAGCACTCAAACTAAAAAGTCAGATTTTTGAGGAGTCTACTTTGTCTGAACAAGGTTTGCATTCAATTCAGTATATCTGTATTGTACATCATATAAATGGCCATCCACAGAAAGCTGCAAAGGCTTTAAGACATCTGATAATTGTCTTAATTCTAGCTTCAGCTTGATGTGTAAATACCGTCAAAGTACTCATTGCTGTGTGACGTCTGCCTTGAAAACACCCCAATCAACAGGCGTCATTTTGGGTCGGGTGGTAATTTATGACTTCATAGGCTTTGGCAGTGTGTTTTTAAATGATGTCCTTAACTCAAATGACCTCATAGTAGTATTTCTTTTATCATCAGAAAATATATATATTTTAGGTAAATGAATGTGAGTGCCAGCACTTTGAAATATTTAACAGATGATTACGTTTCATGCTAAGCTTTTCCTGCAGACACAGGCCTGAGAAAGCTAGAATTACTTAAGCTAAAACAGCCACTTGTGGAGCATGCCACAATTTCAGATTCTGCATGTTAAATCAGGCTGTTTGTTGGATAAGGTTCTGATAAGTTTTGAGTTTTCTATAAAAGTGATGACATCCCATGTGTTCTTGTTGAGAGTCGATCAATATGGGGCTTTTTTAGGGTCGAAACCAATACTGATTGTTAGAAATCAAGGAAACTGATGACTAATTTTTCATTTGCTGTAAAAATTTCCAAATTTAGAATAACATTGTGATTAGACTGAATACAATATACTGTTTGTTTGTTTTTGTTCACTTATCAATGATTGGGGAAAAGGCCTTAAAGCTGCAGTCTGCAACTCTTATAAAAGTGACTTTTTTTGTCCTATTTGCTAAAGCTGTCACTATGTAAGGACAGCTTTACATGAAACTATTAGTTTGTGTGAAAAAAACAGGCTCATTGAGTCCCCCCTGCTGCTCCTGCAGCCTTTGGCAGATTGCCAGAATGCACCGCGACCGAGCAAAAAGAACCAATCAGAGCCAGGATTGTGTTTAATTTTTTTACAGTGTATGGTCTGGAGGAGTAGAAGGTGGAATTAGCGACTTTTCTGCTTGAAAGGTAATTACTGCTGCTTGATTTACATTATGTATGATTTGTAATTGTTACACTAGAACTCTGTAGTGCATGTGTTTGTTCATGTGTGCGCAGCAGCCTCCGAGTGGGCTTCTGTAAGTGCCACTGAGTTGTTGCTGCTGCTGCTGAGGTGTGTGCACATTGAGAGAGAGAAGTGCTGCAGTAATATGCTTTTAACAGAGCATGTTATATCACTGTGATGTTACTGTTGGGCTAATGTTAGCTTGTTGGCTCCTCTGAGGAAGGGACTTTGGAAAGTTTGGAGGCAGGGCAAGAGACTAAAGCAGCAGGGAGGGAGGGATCTGAGAGTTGCGGACTGCACCCTTAAACTGTTGTAAAACAAGTTTTAACACAAATCTTGGTTGAAAAGGTTTAAAGATTTTTTTTTATTAATATAGAAAAAAAAGTGTAGAGAATAGATTTCCTAAAGTTCACTGAAACAAGTAAATAAAATGACTCACTGAATTTTAAACTGAAAAATAAACTTATTTTATCCACTACTGGTGGAAAAAATGGCTAATACTAATTATTATAAAAATTAATTTCAGTCAATATTATCAGCCGTGTCGATTATTGGTTGATCCTTACTTTTTGTATCAGTAAAGTTTTTTCAGTTTGTATATGTACAATAAACATCAGCTAGCACCCACATGCCACAGCTTATAAAGCCTTCTAAGTGTTTTAAGAGTTTTTTTTGTATTTATTTTGTTGCATGTTAAAAACAGAAATTTTGACTGTATAGTATTAATAATGAATTATTGCTAAGCACTTTTTAAATATTTAATTCAAAGTGCCTCCTTTACTCCGTTTTTTACAGACAGTTTGATTTTAGCGGACAGACCAGACCGCGCAAGTGTGGGTTGTGGGATGAAAAGAAATGATGTTGGGTGGATTTGATGAGGAAAGAATTAAAATGCCAAAGGATGAATAAAAGCTTTTCTTTAGCTGCTACCATGAACTATCATTATCATCCCACTCACTCAGGCACTACATCACAGTAGCTAAGACAACTTTGTTGACAACAAAAACATAGTTACTGAAGCTCATGCCTACTTCAGAATAAAACATTATTCACAAAAAAAAAGCAATGTCAACTGTTAATGATAAACCTGTGATGAACATTAACACATTTATACAGTGAACTGTGTACAACAAATACTGAAGTTCTCTTGACTGAGAAGTCTCCATAAACAGAAGATAAAAACAATTTTGCAACCCAAATTTGGATTTTAGCCCCCCAAAATCTCCATCTAACAGTCAACACTCAGGAGGGATCAAGCCTTGATGAAAGACCAGAATTAATTGGTTGGCAAAAAAGACTGAATGCAGAGGCCTGACAAAGGACACCAAACTATTCAGCAGTTGTCAGTATCCATTAAAAAGGACTCACTGTGAAAAACCGTGCTAATCACACCGACACAGACAAAAAAAAACTGTGGAATCATGGAAAGTTGTGCTATACATTCATTACAATTTAGTCAAATTAGGTGAATAACAGAAACTCACATCTGTCCACCTGCCTGAACTGTTTTCCTTTTGCAAAACCAACAGAGCCGCTACTCAGATCACAGGAGTCCACAGCTAAATCGTTGACTCTTCGTTTCTAACCAGTATCATCACTGCTGTTACTCTTCCACACTAAAACATCTCCACTGGATGTCAGCTGTGTGGCAGTGTGTGTCTGCTGCACTAATGTGAATCACGAGGGTTAGAAACCTAGAGATTCCTCCGTGTGTTTGCACTGGTGTGAGAGTGCTCGCTTCATAATCTTTGTCATTTGCATAGAGACTGTTAACTGGAATGTGCAGAAAACCACACACCTGTACAACATCACGGGACCCTTGGTCACTATTTGTTGTGATGAAAACTAATAAGTGCATCTTTAACTTTCTTGTTTTCACTACTATATATTTTAGAGAGAGTTAAGCATGACACACTGGGATTGAAATAACAAATAAGCTACTTGGAGTGACATTCCTTATGAAGGTGATTTAGGAACAATTTACACATATAATGAACATCAAGTTATTAACAGAGCCTACTAAGGACAAGAGAACTTTCGGTTATATGCGAGACATGGATATGATGCCTTTACAACAGAAAAGGAAAGCTGAATCTTTATATTTTCAGCTCTAAACATATTACACTATAGTAGTACACCATGTAACAAACAACACTTCATTCCTATAATATTTACACGTGATCACTGTACAGTAACGGGATGGCCACATAAGCAACAAAGCCAGCCAGTTGAATTAACTCGCCAATAAGATTGAAAATGGTTACAACTAAGCTGGACAAGTCCTAAATATCTGTCACTACAGGAGCAGAAATATGGTGGGACACTCTCCAAGTGTGTGCACTGCAGTGTGTCAGGTTTGATTCCAGAGCATTGTCTTCCTCCAAGACTATGTTGGCTGAAAGGAAGTAATTCTTGGTCCAGGAGATTGTGCACGTCCAATACACTCCTGGCCAAAATCTAAACACAACTTTTTTCAATTCTGTGCTTGAGTAGAGCTCTAAACTAGAGCTTCAAAATGCAAAAAGAAGAAACATGAGGAGTAGGAGACAAACATATCAACCTGAAAAGAGTGAAAAAAGTTTGATATTATAATCAGCAGCAGATTTTTGCATCTTACAGTATAGCTTCAAAAACTATCAGTAAGAATGGATGCAATGAATAACAGGGTGCTTTCACACCGATATAGTTCCGGACTCGGACTGAATGGGCGGAGAAGAGATGATATTTTTATCACCTTGTTTTGTGTTCACAGCGCACTATTTGTTCCACTGCAAACAGCGTTTGATGAAATTGCATGAGCCGCTGTAGGCTTCTTCGGTTAAAGATGAATTGTTTACAGTAATCTATCTATCTATCTATCGATTAAGAAATCAACCTTCAATCTGAGCGGGCATTGGGTTACATAGGTATTTATCTTCATTGTTGAATCAGCAAACTCAATAATGAGAAGTAACTATCTCACTATGGAAGTATATGTAATACATGCATAAGAATCTACTCCAAAAACAAACAAAATGTTGTCTAATTGTAAGGTCTGTTTAGTAGACATGGTAAGTGAAGGTAGATGAGGTTATTTGAATGACGTTCTCATAGCAGTGACATAGGGTATCTGTAGTGAATTTCATTTCTATCAAAAGATCAGATAAAATATTAGAGGTTTCATCGGGGTATTGACAATGTGGCGTTAGCGCTGCTAATAGCTTCGTCGACAGGTATTCCTGTAGAGGATTTTCCTCTAAATCACTTCAATCTCCTCCCAGAATCGTCCCCCAAATAACGTATAAGTCCACTCTCTCTCCTACTGTCCTACGTGTAGAGCAATCGTCATCACATTTTGTCAGTAAACAGTGCAGCCGACTGCCAGCTGTGGCTGACGTCAGAAGAGCTGCAACACACATCCTTGTGTTGCCAGTAGGGTTGGGAACCTCTGGGTACCTCACGACACGATACGCGATACAATGCTCTCGATAATAATTATTTCACAATATGACGATACTGCGATTATCGACATATTGGTCAGAAATCAATATACGATAATCTATGACATAACAAAAAAAAAAAGATTAAGTGAAAAAATTTAATTTTTATTTTATATCTCTGAAAGACAATAAATTGAAAAAGTGTCCTATGAACAGTGACACTATTTTAGTGCAACATTTCTGTAAAAAAGTGTCAACATACCAATGTAAACGAATAAGTATCTCCAATAGTGCTTTCTGTAAACAAAAAATAGGGTCTTTCTCACCAGTGACACCAGTATAGTGCAGTATTCCAGTAAACAATATATTGGTTCCTTCAACAACCAGTGACAAAATGTCTGTGAAGACGTACCTGCGCATTTTAGTGAAAAAGCAGAAAAGGTTTTGGAGAAAAAAAAAAAATCGATACTTAACGGGAGCATATCGATAATCGATCGTGTGGAAAAAAATATCGCAATATATATCGCCGTATCGAGATATTGTCACACCCCCAGTTGCCAGTAGTAATAAATATAACAATATTAAAGAAAATGTGGAGAAAAGCACTACACAAACCTAAATCACGAGGAACATAAAAAGAAATCAGGTGGGACTTAATGTAAACACTGCACTGGAATCAATGACTTAGAGTTACATTCAGCCCCCATGGATTGTATTTTAAAGCAGCTACTCAAGTTATGTTTATTAGATAAAAATGAATCAGAATTAGAAATAGATAAATGAATCGAACATCAATTACTCCAAAAAGAGTAAAAAAAAAGGTTGTTGACATTTTTTTTGCACGTTCCATTGTATCAACAAAATATTAACAAAGAGAATGGTAAAGGTGGTGATTGGAGTAAATCATGTTCGATTCATTGAGCCATACAATGCGATTTCATCTCATAAATATGATCAACGGTAGCAGCGTTAAAAGTACTTCAAATGTGTTGCTATAAATAAATGTGCACATATTTTGTTAAGTGGTAATATTTTCTGTCATGTACATTCGCATTACGGGACAAGGAGGCTTTAATTTGGTTTTGAGGGAGCCAAACATGTGTTTACTGAAAACTAAAGACTGATATAAATGGTCTGTCGCTAATATCAATCATTACTCCCTTTTTAATAAACAAACAATATGGGAATATAAAGAGCTTTTTTTTTATTATTTTTATTTTTTTAACGCAGATAAGAGTCATTAGTCGTAGTTTAACAGAGAGGTATGTGAGGTGGGGTGAAGATAATCCAAGAAAGTGAAGAGGTGATGTGAGGAGAGGGGAGGTGGGGGGGGGGTGCGGGTTGAGGTTTAGGGGCAGAAAATTGGTCTGTCCGCCCCTGTGCGACCTCGCATACCAGAGATTCTCACTCTCAGCTTACCTGCCTTTCCCTAATTCACCTCTTTTCAAGGGCAGTATCTCACTGAAGTGAATATTTACAGGGGGGAAAACGGCTTTTGTTTCTGCCGAGTCAAGTACTTTTCATCCAAACGACTGAGCTCGACATCCAAACCAAGGTCCCTCAAAAGTGTGCATGCTTTGCCACGAATCAGTCACAAAACCCTGATTAGTGCAGTATTAGCCTATTCCCCAGTACGGACAAGCCTCTAAGAAGCTTGCTTTGCAGCGCACACGAGTGAAAACCTCACATTTTTATCTGTTCAAGTAAATTCAATACTTTCCGAGTTAAAGCAGTCGTTCGTAGCCTCCCTTCCAGCCCACACGCAGATGCTTTTTTCCTTTCGTTTCCCCCACAAATTATCAGCAAGAAAAGGGGAAAAAATTGTCTAATTACCTTAAGTTAAGAGGAGATGTGTCACACTGGCTGAGCTTAGACAATGTTCTACATTAGAGCGTGTAAGTTGGTCCGTAAAGTCCAGCGGTTTTAGCCCATTGCATGTGGAAGATTGAAACTCACGTCCATAGTCGAGAGAAAAAGACGAACCGTCCGCGCGCGGCTCCCTGGTCCCAGGCAATGGGAGCGTGCATGACGTCAGCGGGAATGTGGGAAACAAATCCGCACTTGTCATTGGATGAAACTGCAGAATGGGGCGTTTCCCAGGAGATACACTTCGTTAAACCGACCAATGAGTGGAGAGGTAACAGTTACCTAGGTGATCGTTTTTGTCAACTTACACGCAGTGACAGAGGGATATTGCAAGCTAAGCTAGGTAAACATCAGTTTTCCCTTTGCTAAAGTGGTTTGCGCTCTACAGTAGGTGTGATTTTCGTACACGTGGTAAATGTATTTCAGTTATTTCAATGACAAGACAGTTAGCTGATGTGTTATTACGCTCCCTGAATCGAATTTGAATATATCTCGGGTGTCTTTGACCCCGAGCATTTGGAAAGTGTAGGATTTTTGTAGCTGTGCCTGCATACAATTTAGTATTTTGTTAAGTAAATAAATAGATAAATTAAACCATTCATCCTCATTTATTGGATTTACTCTGCTGAATTTGCAGTGTAGAAATGTGTACAGTTCTATTACAAATTAATGGTCATTACAGTATTATTATCAGAGGTGGACCAAGTACTAATCATTACTACTTGAGTAAAAGTACAGATTCTCCTTGTCAAAATACAAATTGACAACCTTTTCAAGAGAGGTTAAAGCATGGCTTTTAGAAAACTTAATGTATTTGTACACTGTCCTAATAAATGACTAAATGAAATGAAATAAATGAATGAAAAACTACTTTAATACAAGTAAAAGTGGCCTAGTCAGAAATATTCCTTAAGTGAAAATACTGAAGTATTTGCATGAAAAATATTTAAGTATTAAAAGCAATTAAAAATCTCCAACAGAATTATAATCCTCATAAATTTAAATGAGAAAACACTGAGTCATGCTCTGTTACATGTTTTATACTCGAACCATCAAAATCACCATTATTTACAGAATGAACGAGAGGTGTTCAGGCTCAGCATCACACAAATAAAGGTAAGATATCAGCTGCATTATCATGCTTAAAATTTACTAGCGAATGAAATTCTCTAATTTGAAGGTTTTACTGTGGACTGAAGCTTTGTGTTACAGTGATGAGTGGAGGGTTCATCACAACTTACAGGGCTGAAGATGTGGGTAAGTAACCACAAAAGGATTTGCGTCGCACTAATAAAATGATCAGAAAGGTTATCATTAATTTACTAACAGCTTTGACTTGGTAAGATAAGTGGTTGCCTCTTTGATGTAAAGCTGAATAAAATGTTTTTTTTAATAAACAGTTTTACAATTTCGCAAGCCTCCCATTCAATCTAATGTTTACATTATGCATGCATATAATGGTACTCAACTGCATATATGACTGGGAGATAACCTTGAACACGTGGCTTTTTCAGAAGTCGAGATATCCTCATCATGCCATGTCATTTGTTTTCACTCATGCAGAAAAACTCAAAGTACGAATGAAAAATGGTGTTGGCAGCTTCAAATTCAAACCTTTTGAATATGAAAGACTTCAAGAAGTTCTTGAGGCAAAGCGGTTGGAGTCTGAAATCATTGGACAGAAGGTAATTTTTTTCTTTTCAGTTGGTCACTGAAAAAACAAATGTTTATTGAACGTTTTTGTTGTCATTTGCTATTGTTAGGATCCATTTACCATCATATGAAAAGGAAAAATTGTAGAATATGGTTTCCTTCCATTTGTCTTCCAATATTTCCTGAAAATTAAATACTATAAAATAATGCTACACAAATAGGCTTTTAAGTCTTTCCACTGATTTAAAATAAACACCACATTTCTGCTGTACAGAATGCATATTCATCCTCCTGACTGTGTTTTCCTTTAAAGGGTTTGAAGTTTCTAGTTCTTTGACTCTGAGCAGAGCATAAAGCTGAAGTGAGGCGCAGCGAGGAATAAGCTGTTTGACCTGTGTTGTTCTTAATTTAAACAGTGTCTGAAGCTGCTCAACATCATTACGGTTGCCTGCGGCTCCTTTCATTGCCTCTCCCTGTGTAACCCAGATAAGACAGGCCATGTTCACACTCGGTAGCTCTGCTGAAAGGCAAGCTTGTTGAACACCCTCAGTTTATGATGTGTTTCATGATAAGCAAATGACAATGGTTCGCCTTGAGTATGGGATTTTTAATTTTTTTTTGTCTTCAAACGATTGACTTGAAGAAGAACCATAGACTCCAATGTCTACATTCCATAACCTTTGGAGGCAATGAAGTGTAGTAATAATTGGTAGTTATTTATTTATCAGATTTGAATACAAATAACTGCATTTACATTTATTATGAGTATAATCTTCCTGCCACTTTGCCAGCTCCATGTCTACCTTCTCACTCAGATATTTCTTAGCATCAGCTCATAATTTCTCACGCTTTTAATTTACACTGACTTGGACCTACCTTAAAAATAGTAACTATTTAATCATAGTTTGAATCATCCTGCCCTTGTTTGTATTTAGTCTCTCAATCTTGTTTTTATCCGGTTAAAAAGTTGTTTGGAAAACCCAAGACAAAATAATTATAGGCAGAAATCAACACTGCACAACCACGTGAGTGTTACAATTGTTTGTTTTTACTAAAATCATAATAACCTATGATAACCACAAATGGAGCACATCATCTCCACGAATATTTTGACATGTTGTGTGTTTATGAGAGGCCACAGACCTGTGAGAGAGTTCTTCTGGCATAACTGCTATAATCATACACTCAGAGATAATTTGTGTTGTAAACATGTTCCACACGCATCAAACTATTTCCCTCATTTGCACACATTTGCAACAGACTGACAATAAAATGTACAAATATTGTAATGTTGCAAAAAATATTAAATGAACAGATTTTGTGGGTTTTTTTTTGTTTTTTTTCACCTTTAATATTCTTATTATATTGGAAAGCAAAAATATGTACCAGTCCAGTAAAAGAAATGTAAAAATGCCCAATTATTGCCAACTAATTAAGTTTAATGTTGGCTAATCGTACCAGCAAAAGAATAAACTGTCAAATTTCATTCCGCACGTTCTCTTCAGTAAAGCCAGAGCACATGTCGAAAATATTTGTGTTAAAAAGCACACAGAGGGTGCAATCCACCGCCAAGCGCCAAATATGATGTTTTCCAGACATTTGCAGTTATCTGGATCAGTGATTCTGATCATGGTACCATGAACATTCACACTTTAAAAGCTTGTAAGAATTGTTTTATCCCAATAATAACAATGAAGTAGGCCCGAATGTATGGGCACCCCATAACTGACTCACATTTCATAAAGATCGGTCAAATATGAATCAAGATATGATTTTTTTTTTTTAAAGTTTCCCAATGATGAAAATAGGGATTTCAAATTTTTTTGAAACTGATCTAGAATCAGTGTATTGGTCTAAATCCCCTCCAAAATTTTATGGAATCTTCCAGGTCTGTCGTTTTGTCAAAATCTGTGAAATAGTTTTAACATAATCCTGCTAATAGACAAACAAAAAAGTAAATAAATGGAGGTGAAAATATTATTGGAGGATGTAAGAGCAATGCACGAACATAATATATTAAATATTATAATAAACAAAAAACAAAATTTAAGCTCACCTAAAAAAATGTCTGATAAAACCCCTTCTTCCCGTTATTTCATAAAAAGTTGCCTCAGGCATGTCATGGATTTTTCCTTATGGTCACTTCAATTTCACACTCTTTCATTTTGCACTCATCCTTTACCAATGATACGGTTCTCGATGAATAAGCTTGCTTCATGAGTCAAAGCAAATAGTTCTTTTTTATTGATTTTTCAAACATTTGGGTTTATACTTATATTGGTTATAACACATGCTTTTACAAAGATAAATAGGTTTCTAGAAAATTGCTGCTTGAGAACACTTCTTATGAAAGATTGGTCGACATATACAGTAGGTAATTACCGGTAAAAGTCGATGTCAGGTTTCAAGTGAGTGGAAAAGCTTGCCCTTTAGAGATGTGCTTCTCTCTTTTTGAATATTGCGGTTCCAGGAAAACAGTTTATTTCTACTGTGCATTAAATGTTCTTTAATAGGTTCAGAGGACTCGCTGTGCAGCCAAGGCAACCAAGCAGAGGTCCCTGTTACAGCAGCACAGACAGGTGTGGAGCCGAGAGTGCCAAAGGCTCCAAAAGGCTGAGTAAGAGCCCACCATTACTCCCTGTCATTATCTGCTGCAGTTTTTAGAGCCTGAGATTGCAGCATGCTTTTGTTCCACTTCAGCCGTGTTGGATCTAGACAGAACCCTGCATTTGTAGAAAATGACAATGATCATTTGAGTAAATCTAGGTAGAAATTAGATGATTCCATCAGTGGGGATGCTGAACCATGTTGCAAAAAAACAAAACAAAACCAAACAAAAAAACAGGTAGCAACGTTTACAGATTATTCATGAAATGAATGTAAAAATTAATGCCCTATTTATTTGCACAAATCTGACAAACACAATGAAAGTAACATTGAGTTTGATTGGCCTTTTCTGAACATTTTAAATCAAAGGACACAGAGCTGGACCCACTTTTGATGAATACATATAATTATTAACTCAACGAAAAGCATTTCGCAAAGAAAATGCAAGTGAGGATGCATAAGATGAACCCTTTGTAGTCAGTACAACACCTCATAATCAGAATAACCTCAGTCAAAAGTACCTCGGAGTCACAATTACCCGTCAGAGTCAATATAACCCCTCGTAATCAGTATAACCCTCAGTACAAACTCTCTGAGTCAATGAAATGCCTTAGGGTCAGAATTACCTCTCAGAGTCAGTATAAGCCCCAAGGTCAGTATATACTGACCCTCGGAGTCAGTATAACCCCTGAGAGTCAGCGTAAACCTTCAGAGTCAGTATAATCCTCAATAGAACCTCTTTGAGTCAATGCTTTAGAGTCAGTATGACCCCTCGGAGTTGGTTTTGCCAATTAATCAATAACCATTACAAAAATGGCAGAGCATTGCAGGACTGTCCTTAGTATTCTGTATGCTGGGGTACCCTATTTGCTAAAATCAGACTAAATTTGGGGTGCGAATTTTCGGACAAAAAAATCTGTTCTTTAGTAACACAGTACACGGAAACAATAGAGTACTTTAGCATTTACAAATGAATAGTAAATGGTTACCTGAGACTAGAGTTCTATGTAGCACAAAAACAACCAAACTTCAGGAGAGATGTAAACTGATAGGTCCTAGCAGCATTTCTCCACATTTGGACCTCTTACTCTGTGTGTTTTTAGCAACTTTGGGGACTTTCGTGAATCCAGAAAAGGCTACTTTGATAATTTAAGACAAAGTGTTAACCTATAACGACAAATGCAGACATTGATATAAGGATTGAGACACATTTTTTTGGTCTTTTTTTAACAGACTGTATCTGGCCACACCTTAAATGATCATTCATTCTGTCGTGCATTTTTCATAATAGAACCTTTATTGTGTGACTTAGGCTTCTGTAGTGTCATGTGAAGTGAGAAGGCCAATACTAGCTCTGGGATGCAGCTTGTTTAGCTGTGTAATGACTGTGTCTGAGGCACCCAAGGTTAATGATGTACACAAGCATGAGCCTCGCTAATGAGCCCAGTCCTAAGGATGTGCCACTGCTCCAAACTCCCCATCTATCCAACAAATTAGTTGTGCATTCAAAACCAACACTGCCAAACTGGAAATGGCCAAATATGTCTCTATGGTTACTTTTCTCTGTGACATCAGTGTCAAAGCCTGGGGAAGTTAGTAATAAAAAACCTTTTACACAGCTGTACACAGACCACTTGTTACAATGTCTTGATTCCCTTGTGACAGCTCAGGTAGTGGTGTATACGTTGTGTTTTCTGTGATAGAAAAAGTTGAATCTGTCCCAGTGTTAATTTTGACCTCAAATTTTGATTTCATATTAGTTATATTCTTTTGACAAAAATAAAATACTTAGTTTTAGTTGCAATTTGGTCATCAGAGCTATTTATTACTTTTGAAAACGAAAACTGTTTTTGGAAGTATGTTGGTCAGTTTGTTTGCGTGTGTGTTTGTTTGTCTGTTTGTGTACACGATAACTTAAAAAGTTATCAACGGATTTTGATGAAATTTTCAGAAAATGTTGGTAATGGGTCAATGAACTGCTGATTAAATTTTGGTGAAGTTCTGGCTCCAAAAATTTATTTTCCCATCCACGCTGTGGAACTCCTGTTAAAAACATTGTTTTAGAACACTGATGATGTCATCAGTGTGCGATCGTGAACACAAACAGACACACACATTAGTCGTAGTCTAGTTATTGTTGCTTTAAAAAAAAATATAACCGACAGAAACTAGGACTTACATTTTTACAATTTAACACTGATCTGTCCACATCTCACTCAACTTAAAAACTATTCACAGCTGCACAGGAGAAGAAGTGTCCATTGTAGTTATACAAGCAAGCAATGACAGTTTGTCATCATAGTACATCAGCTTTAGTTACTAGTTTTTATTCAGGCATGCTTTTGTTATAAATCCTTTCCATCTTGCTTGCTTCTGCACTGAACAAAAGTGAAATTGTAATTAATGCCTCCACACTTGAATGCGTGGATACGTCTATAAACAGGTACTTTAGTTTCTTAATAAATGAACGCTTTTTAAACATGTAGGGACAGGGACAGAAGTATGCCAGTTGGGTAAAGAATAATGTCAAAATCCGATATCAGTATTGGATTGATCTATTAGTATCTTATGTCCACTAAGAAGATTTTTATTTTTTGTGTGAAACAGAGAAAAGGCTGAGAATGACTTCCTTGATTTTCTGGAGCAAATCAGACCAAACAGTGTAACAGACTCTGCCATCTTCTCACTTCCAGAATATGGTGAAGTAACCAAATTAATGTTTGTCATTTGCACTGTCTGTGTTTATTTTTACTGTGGTATTAATGTGCATCTCCATATTTTCGGGTGGTTTAGAGCTGTTTCTGGCCAGGGAGAGAGAATCATTTAGGACAGCCACTGTGCACCCTGTCCATCAGATCAGGGATGACCTGCAGTTCAGACTGGTTGAAATACAACAGCAGAAGGTATCTACAATGTCATCAGACTGGAACCCAGTTATGCACCAGGTAAATCGTTAAAAATTACCGTATTTTTAAAAGGTGCACAGCTTTGTGTGTATAACTACCTCTGTGTGTCTGAGTAAATGCTCAGCTCTGTATCTTTCAAAGTTTATTTTTTGTTGTCAGTCGGTTATTGACAAGTAAACCCCTCAGGGTTAAACATCAAATGCTCCAAGATTGGATATTTGTGTTTATTTCATGCAGCTTCCTGACAAAGACAAGTTTAAAGCTGCCACCCACGATCATTTTTTGTTAGATAAAATCCTAGTTTATGCCTCATAGATCAATGAATCGAACATCATTTACTCCAAAAGAATGAAACTGCTGAAAAGTTTGTTTTGGTGTCCACTGTAAACACTCTTAATGACATGGAAAAGTTATGCGCTTTGCATTCTAGGATGTGGAGTCCTATAAACGGATGCATAACAGGGATTTTCCTTCATTCTTATCGTGATTTTTTGTATTTCTTCACCAAACAAGGAGGACAGTAATTCACTTGACACCATTTTGGTTCCAGTTGGTTTCTAGTATTCCGTGTGATATCATCTCACTCCACAAGATAATCATGTTCTTTTTGTGTAAACCCGAAAATAAACATCTGCCATTCATTTGCCACAACTTTCTGTCCTTCCAGCACAAGAAATTACTTTAAAAAATGAAGTAAAGACACTTCTATGCATCCATCTACGAGACTCCACAGCCCACAATGCAATGCGCAAAACTTTTCCGAAAAATTTCGATAAGAGTGTTTACAAAGGACACTAAAACAAACTACTTTCAAGTGCTAATTTCAACTGTTTTCCTGTGATTTTGGAGTAAATGATGTTCGATTCATTGATCTATGAGGCACAGACCATGATTTTTTAAATTAAGAAAATTATAGTTCACCTGCCTTTTCACACAGCAGTCTCAGTGTGGCCTCAACATTATTCACCTGTTTGTTAGACACTCAGTCCCCAAATCAGATAATCCATTCTCCCTGTGAACCGCTGAGGCTTTCAGCAGGCTTTTGAGATGAAAGATGAGATTAAGGAGTTTGCTGGGGTCTTTAAGAATACGCTGTAGTTTCAATGAATCTTCTACCAATCACTTTGGAACATTTTTTCCTCAAACCCACCTACACATTAAACCTCCAACCACATCCCTTTAAACTCAACAGTTCTGATCTTCTATTATCTTCTTGTTTCTGCTCACTTTTTCAATCTGAGCTAACACTAGCATCTCAAACTGTGGTTGGGAGTAGAGATTTCTAGATATTTCTATGGCGTCAGTGTTAGGATGTTTGAATAGTCTCCATTTATCTTCATTGCTGACTTTGTAAACCAAAAAAGGAATAGTACCGGTACTGTTTTCAGTCTGATATAAAACAGTCCAAACAACTGATGCCTTGCTGAGTCCATTTGTTGACAGGGGTATTTACAGTAAGTCATCCTGAACATTCTGGATTGAAGTGCCCACTTGGGGTTGTCCAACATAAATTTGCTAATCCATGTGGGGGATTTCCCATTGTACATCTGTTTTGTCATCAAAAAACACCTTTTTTTTTTAACTGACTCAGAGTTTTGTTGATGCATATTGTCTTTATGCTGCTTCAAAGCATCATTGGTATTCTAAACTGTTAGGAAAAGTCTGAGTAATGCTTGTAGTTCAGTTGTGACAGATTACTAGGCTGCTCAAACAGCTCGACCAAATGTTTTCAATGGCCACACGCGAGGAGTTTGTTCTGCTTTCATCCTTAAACTTCTAGATCAGGTTTTTGAAAGACCAGCAAGATGAAATCGTTGCACTACTTCACACAGAATACCTGGACATAGAGATGGAGATTATGGGCCTGGGTTTGGAGGTAACAGTTTTATTTCTTCTTATCTTGGACACTTAAACTGTAGAACTGTAATTTAAGCACATGGGAAATCTTTATTGTGCTAAGAATACTTTGTTTTTTGAGTCACAGGCGTGCATTTTAATAGTCACGTGTCATTTCCCAGAAATATCTCACCAGCTCCTCTGATAATGTGACGACTGCTGAAAGTTTTTCAAAGGAGATTTTGGAATCAGACTGCCCTTACCAGGAGCTGAAGGATTCGCTAATTCAGGCCTTTCACTCGCTGACAGAAAAGTACCAGAACAGGTTGCAAAGTCTTGAACAGCAACTCCAAAGAACTGATAGGTATGCAGAGAGTTAAAGCCCAATTATTTACTTGTCATTTTTCTAAGTGCTCTTGCACATGGGTTGAATTTGAACAATATAGTTTTCCATCTAATGTAAAATTAATAAGTAAGAGAGGCTTTCAAGGATTTTTTTTAGCAAATCATTTTGATAGCACATTCAATGACGGAACTCCAATTTAAATGAGCAGATCAAGCCTGCTGATTAAAAGCCCAGAAGGGCAGAAATACTCTTTGGAGACAGTCCTATCAGATTTAAGAGGCAAGCAGGAACAGGATTTCTTCCCATGCAGGCGGTTGATTATTGTAATATTTCTGAAATAATCTGTAATGTGCTGTTGTCTTCCAAAGTTATTTTACATAAAAACCAACAAGGTGATAGTGGTGAATTGAAATCAAAAGAATGTTTTTTGTTTTGTTTTTAGTTTTCTGCTGGATCTTTTATGTTGTTTTTTGTCTCAGGTTCTGTGGCTGGTGTCATGAGGACCACGATCATTTCCTGTTCATAGTGTCTCTGTACACGCATGACATACCAAACCACAGAGAGCTCTGCATGGATATGCTGCTGAGACTGTTCCCTGAAAAGAATAGACAAGAATTGGTCAGTGCTTAACAGAAAAACAGAAACCACAATCTGAAATGCGGTTTTCCATGCTCTTTATCCTATGTGTTTTTTGGATTCTTGGATCTCATACAAACAGTTTAAATTTAGTTTGTATTTAGTTTTATAGAAAACTTTATTTGCACTTTTCAATAGAAAATAGTATGACATTACAAAAGTTAACACTTCAGTGCTAATCACCCCCAACCCAACCACCTTGGGTTTCAATTCTGTAGCGTTTGGAAATGTTTCTCGTGTCATTATTTTGTGTGTGTCTTTAACAGATTTAGTATGATTTTGATAATTATTCAACAAAACAACTAGATAATTGAGTCTAGACCAATTATTACCGGTTCATCTTTTTTTAAATCATGTTAAAAAAAAACAACAACATATATATACTGTATATATGGTGTGTACTAATACATTTATATATTGTTTGTGTGTCTGGACAAAAATATCTTATTCCCATTGCTCATTGCGGTTTCAAGAAAATCACTCACTGGTTATTTTACACCTGCCTGGCTCCTCAATAATTCAAATACCGGTAGCTCATCAGCAAATACAACAAATGATTAGAATTTCAAAGTGTTTATGCATTGTCAGGATGACCTCCAAAATTTCAAACCAAGCATCATAATGAAAATTGAAATTGAATCTCTAACCCTGATACAACGTTCCTTTCCCCTCCTGTAAACTCAAATACATGATAAATACGTCATTATTCCTGTTTTCTGTGTAGTCAAGTGTCATCTTAAATGAATGCAGCTCAGACAGCTCCAGTGATGCCCAGTAAGTGTGTAATAATGCTAATTGTTACACACTTAAATCTAATAGGTCGCTTTGTTTATCTGGAGAATGGGCCAATATCCTTATGTAGTTCTGTTTTTATATTCCCTGTTCAACCCTTGCCTGTTGTTTTTGTCGACCAATAAACACCCTTGTGCTTATTTAGGAACACCATTGATTTTTGGGCTTAAATTATTCCATGACTTAAATGGAGGCTATTACTGCTAAATGTAATTTAGGTGGCCTCTCACACAGAAACAACCAGGAACCAACGCCAACACCTCCCTTTAACAGCACCAGCCCTGCAGAGTGAGGTGGCCAATGTTAAATAGGAATCAATAATGTGCACCTGCCCTAAAAAAAACTTTTTCCCTATTTCCTCTTCTGTTTAAAAGGGAAAGAAAAAGTTGATAGAAAAACTAAGAAACACAATATGGAAGGACAATGATTGGATTACTGCAGGACTGTGTCATGCTGTCACTTACTGTGTGTCGCCACTGTCTTGCATCACCATGACAACCGTCAGACTCTCTCTCCCGCCTTATCTGCACCCATAGACCTGTCCTCCTATCAGTTCCGGCTGGCTGCAGCGTTTAGAACTGTATTCATTCAGGCTTTAGTGAGAAGAGAAAAGGTTCTCCATGTTTCTTAATGACTCAGCAGTAGAGGATTGAAACAAACATTCCTGATGAACTGGATGAAGCAATTGTTTTTGTCACAAAATCTATTTTGTTGTTATTTTAATCTAATATTTGAACCTATGCTACATAGGTTGTGTTTTGCTTGTTTAAATGTTTACTTAGTCTAGTATTGATTGCAGTTTGGTGAATGAGAACTTCATATGTTACAACACGTGTCAAACTCATGGCCCGGGGGCCAAATCCGGCCCTTTAGAGCATCTAGTTCGGAAGTAGAAATGACTGAAAAAACATATATCATTGTGTAAGTTTGAAAAATAATTCTGTTGCAGATATCTCAACCCCTCCAAATACACATGGATACAAATTGACAAAATTTTCACTTTTATATCACATGATGGAAGTCTTTTTTTATTTTTATTTTATCTCAAATTGATGAAAAAAAAAACCCTCGACTTTTTAAATGTAAGTACATTTAAGTTTAAGGTCACTTAATGCTTGGATATTGTCTGTCTCTTATGTACCTTATATGTTTTTTGTACCTGGAAGTGCAAAATAAGGCACAATAATGTTGAAATTGCTCTTTTTCCTGCTTAAAATCTGTGGCCCACTTGGGATCAAACTGGACCGTATTTGGCCCCTGAACTAAAATAATTTTGTCACCCCTGCATTACAAGTAATCAGTGGAAACTGAACTTTGTACGGCAGCATCGTGATTCAAGCAGATTTGTTTTGGGAACCATGATTTAAATAGCTTTTTTCCCACACAAAACAATGGTTTGGAAAATTTACACTCAGCACTTTTAATTTGGGTTTAATTACCTTTTTGTGGGGTCAGCATTATCACTTTATCTCGCTGGTGTTTCCACCTCATTAAACGAGGGGAGGGGGCTGTTTGGCTTTTAGCTGTAATGTTTCTCCAACCTGCCGACAAATGCAATCTGTGTGTAGCCAATGGCATATTTTTTTCTTTTTCTTTTGTCCACATGTGTTTGTAAAGAGAAATAATTCAGTGTTTTTGGTAATAAACCAGTTTAAAAGGTTTAATCAATATCCAAAAGATCTTTCACTTGTTAGCTGTTTAAAGAAAAACCCAATGTAGTACAACAGTGGAGGATTAATGCTGACTTATTTTGCTTTCCTATTCAAAGCATTACTTGCAGTAGTTTGTTTAATTCAACTGCAGCTCAAAAGGTTAAAAAGTACCACTTTTCCCACATGTGGAGCTTTTTTTCCTGCCCTTTCTTATTGGCCTCAAGTACAACCAAGAACCAATCTATCCAAGTCCATAGCCACAAAAGATACTCCAACCAGCTTTTAAGTGGAGGTCTCCCTCTGCTGGATGGGGCACTTCAACATCTATGAGCTCAACCAAGAAAAGGCTTGTGCCAGCAGTATTTCATTGTAATACCCACATCTTGTTCTCCAACAGAAATAATTCATAACTCTACTCCTGACTCGGAGCAGAAGGTTTTTTTTGTTCTTTTTTCTCTCCAGGGACAGAGTTTTTGATGCAGAAATTAAAACAAGGTGCTACAACAAAACATTTGTGCGTTTGCAGTGCATACATGCAGCTAATGAAAATGTCAATTAATGGGCAGATATAAAGTATCTGAATACAGATTTAAAAAAATGCATAATGTGTGCATTCATCATGAAGAGCTAGAGATGGATAGATAGAAGGAGCACACGAGAGGAATAAAAAGTCACTCCTCACGTCTTATGCATCAATAAACTGGATTTTTTTGACAGCTTCGCCTTCTGGCACCTCTGTTGGCTGGCCTGTCAGCTCACTTGTTTTCTATAAAACCAGTCAGCCATCTAATGCCTTCCCACCGTCAGTTAGTCACTATTAGCCCATAGATGAATATCATTCCCTCTGTTCCGATGAAGCAGCCGAGTGGTGCAGCGTCAGTGAGCACTGACACATTGATGAATAACTTACAGCAGCCCTCATAGAACAGAGCTGGTTTGCTTCTGGAAGAAATTGACAATATTTTTCTTCAGCAAATTTAGATCAGATGAAATCTCCTTTCTCTGGAGTTTTATGGAACAGAGCTTTTGCAATGTTTGTAAAAAGATTTCAGCACAAAACAAACAAACAAAATGTATCAGGAGTTATTTGACGTGTCTATCTTGTCTTTTGGTCTTCTCTTTGCAATGTTAGTCCTTACTTTACATTTCACCAGTTCTTGCTCTTCTTCCAGAATGAACACAACCGCATCTGGGATTCTCAGCGTTTCACCCAAGCACAGCTGAGAGCGGTGACCCAGCAGTGTCAGAGAGACCAAGAAGAGCTATGGGTCAAAGCACTGGTCACAATCCAGGAAGCAAAACATGCCCACCAGCAGAAGCTGGAAGTTTACAGAGACCGGCAGCACCAGCAGGACATCTGCTTGAAGCTCAGAGAGAAAGTTCGTGTCTCCTTTATCTTTATAAGATCAGCTGTTGCTTTTTAACTGTTTTTTGTTTTGTGAAATTTTAAACGCTAACACAATGATAATATGTTAAGGTTGCATTTATTCAGGCAACTTTTTTCAAGAAATTTAGTTACAAAATTCCTTTGAAATTCCTTTTGATCTCCTGACATGTTTCAACTGCCAACCATCAGTCTTGCTTGTGGCAAACTTGAGAATTCTCTCAGGCTGGCCACGTCCAGAAAGAATAAAGATGAAGGGGCTTAAACTTGAAACGTTAAACTTTCCATTAAACCTTTTTTAATATCTGACTCACTTTTGCTACTTTTGTCATCATTTTTTCAGTCCAGCACCCAGTCATCCTTTGGGTGCGTGCCTATGAACTTTTCAACACGTTCCGAAAGAACTCACTAAAGACTGACATTTGGCAGTCGAAATATTTCAGAAGATCAAAGGAAATTTTCTGAAAAAGGTTATCTGAATAAATAACATTAACATATTATTATTTAAAAAAGAAAGAAAACAAATTGACCTTGCTGAACTTGTAAACACAATGATGTTCCGCAAACCAACACTGTTTAACACTTTTGAATGCGGAATGTTTTGTTTTTTTTTGGTGTAAATTGTGACACAAGCTCCTCAAAGACACAAAAAGGTGAAAAGACTAAATATTTCAAAAACATCAGAAAAAGCTAATAAATGACATAAATCCCTAGATGCTATAGGAAGTAAATAACAGAGATAAGGTTTTGATGAACCTACGTCATATGCTCAACTACCCTGAGTTGGGAAACACTCTTGTACCTGACTGGAGTGTTGGTGAATGAGTGTGATATCCAGACAGGAAGCAGAGTCTGACTGTACATTACCCTGGGCTGCCTGACAGTATCTCTAGCTTTAGCAGCCGTTTGGGAGGAGCTGTGAATGCAAACAAGTTCATAAGAACAGTCTTGCACACACGTTGTGGTCTCTACGGGGCCCTTTTCCATTACATAACAGTTACTCATGTTGTCAACAAGTCTTTGCAAAGCTGAGGTGGAGCTCTTCAAGCTGAGTTGGCTTTGAAAGTGGCTTGTATCCTGCAGCGATTGAGACACTGACATCAAAAACTTTTACTGTGTTTTTTGTACTGATATGGTATATATTTGGTTGTTATTATTATTATTTTTTAAAAACATTTAAACTAAATGTAATCAATTTTCTAGTGTTAGCATTTCAATTCAAATTGTTGATTCAGGTTCTTGTCTGGAAACAGTATTTTAACATGATTTCTTTCTTTATTATAATTTTTTTTTTTATTGAACATGTAAATGACAACTTAAAAACAGTTTAAAAATAAATAAAAACAACATCAAGAAATAACAACAAAACAGTATCTTTCATCTTCACATTCTCATGGAAATGACTTGACTAACATAATAATGTCAGCTTTCTATTGAATGAATTCATGAAAATGTCACCATGAACTGTTATGCAAGCACTTGTGCAACCAGAAACCTTTTATGGATCTCATTTTTGAGGTTTTCTTGTGATCTTAGAAGTTACATTTGGAGAGCATATCTTCTTTTATGATCTTACTTATTATTCACTTATAAATCACATCATTTCTTTATAAAACACTCGTGCCTTTCGCTTGCCTTCAGCCACATATTTTGTTCTTACCAACTTGCAGATTTTGCTTCAAATTGACCAACATTATAGATATAATTTTAAGAGGTGTTTGTAAGCGTATTATTACAAGTATTGTCTCATTCTTATCACAGGAGCAATAATCACTTAATATTGTTTCCTAGAGGAAGAAAACCACTTTGACATTAGGTATTCTTGCAGAAAATAATCAACATAAATTGTCTGTGAGATGATGAAACATTATTTATTGACAGCAAGTTGCAAGACAGGAAAAATAACTAATCAATTTGCTTTCTGATTTCTCTCATTGTTCCTTTTACACAGTGCATGGACACACATTTTTTCGTGGTGGCACCGTTAGATGCCTATTTGTATCTTCCTTTTCGCCGTGTTTATCATCTCGCTATAGTGACACGGCAATGAGACAAGATGGATCGTCCCTGTTGCATCTGCTTCTTTTACGCTGTGGTTTCTCTCTGCAGCTGCTGCCTGATCTAACAACTCTCCCGACTCTGCTGTGAGTCACTGCTGTCATCATTAATGTTCTGTGCAAAGACACAGTGCAGCTTTCAGGTGACATTTGAATATTACATGGTGGGTTTTAGAAGGGGTCATCCATATTCTACTGTTGAAGTTAATTTGATCCTGCATTCTTTATTTTGTGGTACCAGCACTACATATCCAACAAAGGTGGAAAGCTCATTTTTACCACCTGCTTAGATAAACATTATTGTGGAAAAATGGGGGGAGGGTTACCTCTCGGTGTATATATACTGTATATATATATATATATAAAAACACAATAAATTAATTGAATTGACATCATGTCTCTATTTGTTATAAGCAGTAAATAAGAGCACTGCTTATTTCAGTTTTTTTGTTTCATTGTTTTCTTTCATTTTCTAAGCATTACATGTTTTTTTTTTTTTTTTCAAAGTAAAAATTACAGGAAAAACATGACTCTTGTTAAATTACCATTTAAGTTAAGTTGAGATATTTCACACCCTCTAAGTTTCCAGATTCATTCAAGCTCCACCAAAATCCAATGAGGCTTGCAGTAGCTACTACATTTTCAGTAATATTAAATTGCTTTTTTTTGTCTCTAAAATTCAGAAATCTCTTGCAAATTATCCTCCAGAGTGACTTTGCAAATTTTGAGAAAATCAGTTGCAAATTCAATGAATTTTGATGAATGACTTCAATTATTCAATATTTGATTGGAACATAGTCGGGTGATATATCGTTTCAAAGGCAATTCAACGTAGATTACAATTTTACGTCGCACAATTTCATTTGTTTTAGTCGATAACCGAGTCATTTCACTGAATTCTCGGGAACGTGGTACGTGCTATTGGGCGCGGAGACGTTCTGCGGGCCCGGCCTTAATTCATCAGAACTTGTTCAGCTATAATGATCAATTGTAACATGTAATGTAAATTCTACTCATCTAATATTATTTTTATTTATCTTTATTATTCTTTTAATTCTAAATTTCAGGATCCTAAGGTGGAGAATCTGGGTACATGCCTATGGGGCTGTTTATCTGTTTGGTTTGACTTCTGTTTATGTTTTGATGTATTTTACTAAAGGTTTTTTTTGTTTTCCTGATCTTTCTACTCTACAGGCCCCTCTTGTCTCTTCACTCCTCGTTTGTCAGGACGACAGTTTGTTTTGAGTTATCTTTGCAATGTATAAGTGTACTTGCTACCTGCTGCATCTAGATCCCCCAACACTTC
The DNA here is from genome assembly GCF_900634775.1 of Gouania willdenowi. Lineage (NCBI taxonomy): Eukaryota > Metazoa > Chordata > Actinopteri > Blenniiformes > Gobiesocidae > Gouania > Gouania willdenowi. The sequence goes on along the minus strand of NC_041064.1, from coordinate 11,489,428 downwards.
CCCTGCTCCTGAGTTCACAATAGTGATTTTTGTGGAAATTTGAAAAGTCTCATGAACATTTTGTGGATTTTATGGCATTCCTGTAAATGTGCACCAGACTGTTTGGTATATCGGGATGCTGGGGCTAAAACACTGTTATCAGCCGCATGTTTCCAAAGATAAGCTGTGCTGACACTCATAGCAGGTTTTTTACTCAGAAAATCTCAGCATAATACATGCACGTGTTTTATTTGAATTAAAGGTGGGTGTTTTTTTGCAGTCCTTTAGTCCTAAAATAAATAAAATCTGGGCCCCTTTGGACACAAAAATCCTGTACAAAATGGAAGAAAATGAAGGATTTTAACATTGACTGGTTCATGTGATGAGGTTGTGTTCATGTGTCGCCTGGCTGACACTTTCAATAAACAAGCATAAGTGATAATCCTGGATGATCCAAACTGGAGAAGTGTAGAAGATAGGAATGCAGGGTGAGCCAGAGACCTTTTGTTTTTAAGACAGTGGTAATATCTCAACAACACACATTTCTGTCACTACACTTTTTACTGTTATATTAGTGTTGGTTTTGATATAGGCAGGGTTAGGTAGGGATTTCCAACTCCAAAGCTGTTGAACGGAAGTGTTTTAGATGCAGGAAACAGCTGCTGCTTGATGGTGGGTGTGGTGCTAATGTGTTTGTGGGACCTTGTTAATTTGCAGTTCATCCCTTTGGGGATTCCTAAGCTCTCCTCTGATAGATCTGCAATTCTGTTTGGGTGGTCGGAATTCAACACTTCAATAGCCGACATGGCAGACTGAGGCTGCTGCATAACAAACCTGTCACTCACTACCAGGCAACTGGTGGATAGCGTTTGTCATTTGTAGTGGAAGTTTTTCCAATTAGGATTGTAAGATACTGTGGCTGAGAAGTGTAAAACAAAATTAAAAATACCACAACAAATTTACATTTTGGAACAAAACACTTTTACAAATGCCACAACAAATTTACATTTTTGAAAACAAATATACCGTACATAATGATCTAAAAAAAATTAAAAAAATAGCAACACTTTTACAAATGCCACCACTAATTTACAATTTTGAAAACAAATTTACACAATTAGCTAAAAAAAATTACAAATAGCAAAACACTTTTACAAATGTTGAAACAGATTTACAATTTACGCATTTTAAGTGTAAAAGTCTTTCCATATTTGTTCATTTGTTTTGACCTTTTGCAAAAGTAATTTGTAAATTTGTTTTCGGCATTTGTAAGTGTATTTTGTTCAAAAGTATAAATTTGTTGTGGCATTTGTAGAAGTGTTTTGCTCCTCGTGTTTTTTTTTGTCGATAATTATGTATCTTTGTTTACAGAAATGTACATTTGTTGTGGCATTTGTAAAGAAGTTTTGCATTTTTAACCATCGTAGTAAGACAATTCAAAGCAATTGAATATGATGTTTTTTTTTTCCATTTTTCATTTTACAAATGGTGTCATATAAAAATGGTATTATAATGGTCATTTAATCGTGAGTAATAAACTGTGATAAGCACTGTTAATAATAACTGTTCTGAAGTTCCTAACATGCTTTAGCAGATGTTGACGCCCCTTTGAATCATTAATTTCAAACAGCTGCTGGTGGATGATTAGATTTTGGTTTCTGCGTGACATGTATTTCAATGTGTGTGTGTAGCTGCAGCAGTGGCGAGCCCAGCAGGAGGAGGTGGCTAAGCTGGAAGCCGCCATCGCTGCCAGAGAACACCAGCAGAAAGAGGCGAGGTTAAAGAGAGGACAGGAGAAGGAGGCGGCCTTCAGGTCACAGCAGACAAAAGAAGTAAACACCTCCTCATGTCCATCACCATGAATCTACTTCCTTTACTTTAACTAAGAATTTGACAGGATATCTAAGATCTGACTGTTTCATCAACTTTTTCCAATGAGATCTGCTCACATTGAAGCAGCCTGAGGCGTACTCTGATTAATGAGAACATTCTGGCCTCATCAGATTTTCTATCATTTATCACAAAAGTCGAGCAGAATTTGAAGTATCCCATCATTCTCCCTTTTCACACCTGTTAAGTCGCAACTACATAGATCAATAGGACATCAGGATCCTCTGAGTTCTCCCTGGTATAATTATGGATGTTGTTTTTTTGTTAATTTCTTGTTGTTTTTCTTTTCTCCTCAGGTGAGAATGTTTCATTTGAAGGAGCAGAAGAGGAGGGAGGAGCTGCAGCAGCGAGATGAGTTGAGGCTCGCTAAGCTGAGGAGTCTGATGGAGGAACAGGCAAGGAGGGATAAACAGAGGTGAGGTCTGCACAAGAGTTGGCATTGCAATCCTGTCTGCAAAGTTGTTATCTATTGTAATTTTTAAAACAGAACTGCAACATTGTGGTTCCAGTCAGAATTGTGACCAGCCGATATGCATAAAGCCTTAATCAAGAGTTGGACTGGGGTGTTGAGTTGGCAGAAATTAGTCTGTGTATGAATTATTTAAATCAATAATGCAAGGGAAATCCCATTTGGAAGCCCCGTAATAAGATAAGATCAGATAAGATCAATAAAGGTAATCTCATCTCATCTTATCTCATCTCTATCTTACCTCATCTCAATTCTCTTATCTTTTCTTTTCTCATCTCATCTCCTATCTCATGTCTCTCATCTTACCTCATCTCACCTCACCTCATCTCCTCCTATCGCATCTCTCTTATCTCAACTCAACTCATCTCATCTCCTCCAATCTCATCTCTCATATCTTACCTCATCTCTTCTCACTTCATCTCATTTCCTCCTATCTCATCTCAATTCTCTTATCTTTTCTCATCTCATCTCGTCTCGTCTCGTCTCATCTCTCTTATCTTACCTCATCTCATCTAATTTCTCTTATCTTTTCTCATCTTATCTCATCTCATCTCCTCCAATCTCATCTCTCTTATCTTACCTCATCTCATCCCCTCCAGCTCATCTCTCTTATCTTACCTGATCTCATCTCATCTTATCTTCAAGGGCCAGGTATGCTAAATTTTATGTTTTTACTTTGATGATGTCAGTAAAATTGTAGAGAAATTCAGGTCTGAAGTAGATAAATGTGCCTTCTACACTTAGGGTGCAGTTCAGGGCTGATATGTTGGAGCAGCGGAGGATGCAGCGAGATGCGCAGGAAGCTGAGCGGCAGAGAGAAGAAAAAGCAAGAGAAGAACGTCTGGAAGCTCTTAGAAACAAGGAAAACCATTATTGCCTTTTCACACGCTGTGCTATTTGTGTTTGTTTTGATTTAAGTGACTAAAAGTGAAGATTTGTGAGTACTAACTTTGCTGCAAACTACAGCAATGAGTAAGAAGACATGCCTATACACAAGCAATTAAATCAGTATTATGAAAAATATTTTCTTTATAAAAAACAAACAATTGTAGTATTGGCTCATAAAGCAGACTGCTCAGTGGTGCATGGTATTAATGATTAGATAATGTATGTATTGACTAAACTATATCATTCACTACATTTTTATTGAGCAAAAATAAGCAAGACACTAGTGCGTTGCAGGAGAAATTACACTAATCGACTCTGTTATTACATTTACAAAGAATTATTGAAAATCATATAATAGTTAAAAATTATATTGTAGATATAAAAATGACATACATATTAAAGTCAAATTATCTCTTGTAATAACTTGGTAAATCCATGACCAAAAGTACAACCGTGTACATGTATGTATATATGTACATATATTGTTCTTTTTTTCTTTGACACTCTTTGCTTATATTTTATTTTACTACTGGTTGCAGCTTGTCTTCTATATGTATTGTTTGCACTACTAAAACAAATTCCTTGTACTGTGTAAACTATACCTGGCTATAAAACCTTTTCTGATTCTGATTCTATAATCCTTGGAAAATTATTAATTAATTGATTGGTTAGATATTATTATGTCAGCGGTTTTATTAATGCTGGCAAAAGCTTCTTCTATTTTTTAATTTAATGTGATGAACTGAATTGTTTTAGGTTGCTGTGGTGGCAGAGGCAGACCCAGAAAGGCTGATGGCAGAAACAAAGGCCTGGCGAAATCAACTGAGTGCAAAAGAGACTGAGCTCCCACGACCTCTTTACAATATAAACACATACACTGACACACAGGTGAGGCATGATAACATCTAAACTCTTACAGCGATCGTACAGCAATGGCTTTGAAACTGAATTACATTATATCAGCGAATCATCTTGTCTTTGTTGCACTCACAGGACCTGCTTCCCTAATTCTCCAATACTTTGTACACATTTAGTGCTGTATGCCCTGCTTTATCTTGGGTGAAGCTGACCACTGACACACCTAATGGCCAAATTATGTAAGCAGGGTTGGATGATCAGAATTACTGTTTGTCCTCATTTACGCACACAGCCTTCAACCCAAGGCCAGTCGCTGCTTCTGTTTTCACTGTAGACAACGAGATTTGACTGTTGTGTAACAACTGATGTCTAATGATTCATGCAGTGTGGAGCTTTTGAAACATCAGTGATTAACCCCACGTCATATATTACATGTGTGGCCTCCTGAAGAGCTTCTAAGAAGAGAGAAAACTTTGATGTGTTGTTATTACACCTTATTTTTCAAAAATCTGTTTTCCAGATTGTGTCTGATCCTCGGATGAGGGTTGAACAGGCCCTGCGCGAGGCTGGTGTGCAGCACAGCCAGTACGCCAGAGAGGTCCTCTCCATTGTCAAACCAGTCAAACCACCACGACGGGACACAAAATCCTTACTTCAATTCTGAGCAAGGGTTTGTTTTGGGTCATGTTTGAGCAATAGTTCAAAAAGTTAAATGTTTTGTTTACGTTTAATTATTAACGTCAGTAAATTGTGTGATACTTAGGTATATAGTATATGATAAACCTGCTTACTGTAATGGCTTTGACATCCCAGCTTATTTAACTTTAATGAAAGCACACAAAACAAACACATAAAATAAAAAAAATAAAAATTACAAAATGACAAAAAAAACACACTCAAATTGGCTCCAAAATACACAAAACTACACTAAAAAACAATAAAAACACACAGCATTAAAGAAAAATGTACAAAATGATGACAAAAAACACGTAAAATGACAACAAAACTACACAAATTGACTCCAAAATACACAAAATGATAACAGAACTACACAAAAAAACAAGAAAAACACACAACATCAAAGACAAATATACAAAATAATGACAAAACCCCAGAAGTTACCCATCTCTGCTTTAGAGGATACAACCTGTGTAATAGAACTAGTTTTTCCTATTGAAAAACATAAATCTAAAGAATTCAAGCAATATTTCCAGACTGACTGCAAAAACCACAGCTCGGACACAGATCATCAACTTGTTGTCTTTATTACAATTCATGAAATATGAACATTACATCACTCAAGAACTATAAGAAAATTGTTTTTAATATTGGTTTTATTTGTAGTAACAGATCGTCAAGGAAATGATAACAATGAGGAATGTTTTATGAATGTGAATTCACTGCATGTATTGCAAAGCATTAAAAAACAAACAACAACAAATACACATGTAACATGCGTCATATTTCATCTTCATCAAAAAGTGTTAAATAGGCATTTCAGCAGATATTACTTTATGTACATATTCACAGTCAAAGCTATATACAGTCTTTGCAGCTGGTTGGGAGTTAGACAGCTTTTCCCAAGCGTTTCTTAATGAAATGGGACACCAGAACCTGAGGTCTCTGCTGATACTCCACCAGAACATCATGAGGGGAGGTAATCTGGTCTCCCTCAAAACGGTTCAGCAATGTCACACAGACCACAGCCGCTGCAGGGAGGAGAACACAGGGGACTGAATGACTGGGTTCTGCTTGTGAAATGATGTACGAGTAAATTAAAGATGCTACCTTTGAGGCCGCAGGCGTAACACATAGCAGCAAAAACTGTGGACTCCATCTCAATGTTCCTCACTCCAGCCTCATAAGCCCTCTTCAGGTAATCCAGCTTTTCTTCATTAGAGAAGGAGCACAGAGCTCCATCGAGCCGGCCTTGACCTACAGCAACACATTGAAATATTTAAAATACCTTTGATTAAATGACATTACAATCCTACTACATATAGATTTAATATTTCACGACCTTACCTTCATAGAAGTCATGTGTGCACATGGTGTTTCCGATCACCGTGGGTATGTTTTGAAGCTCTGAAGAGCATTGCAGGAGCTCATTAGCCACTCCTTTGTCCAGCTCTGTGCTCCTGGTTATAACTTTACCCAGAACCACCTGTTCAAACTGGGGGCGAAAGGAGTAGTCCACTGCTTTGTCTGTGACCACCACCGTCCCTGGGGCCAGTCCTGAAGATGAGATCAGAGTTGTTATTGGAGATCTGTGTTGATGACGATATGATTAACACAAAAATACACACTACTCTTCCATCTTACCAACTCCTCCAGAGGTTCCCAAGCGAAACAAGACCACGTCCCGACACTGTGCGTGATAGAGCAGCTTGATGAGCTCATGCAGCATGATAGAGATAGAAGGAACGCCCATCCCATGCTGTAAAAAAAAAAGGCTATTTTTTTCTTTCAAGTTGCTTGAAATATCACAATGTTGTAGTTTTTAAGGATTGTTTGGAGTACTTACACTCAAAGAGAGCACTGGCCCCACTTTGTACATGCAGTAGCGATCGGTTCCTTCACAGATGTCTGAAATCTCTTCTGGGTTTCCAGGCAGTTTGAGCTCTTGGTGGATGAACTGGGAAAACGCCTTCATTCGATTTGCGCTGCCACCAACGCACACAAACTAAAAAAAAACAAAAAACAGAGAAAGACCAAAGATGATTGAATTCAGTGTTCAGCACTTCGATACTCGTTTTTTAATTAATTTGATCCTTCTTTTTTTCCTACAAACCTTAATGTCTCCAAACATTTCGGGCAGGTTGTGAGTCTTGGTGCTCAGGCTTAAATGATAGAGGACGTCCTCCTCCATAGATTCCAAATTGGGATTTTTAACATGGACCTGTTGCCTGAGTGCACGAAATCAAAAGTTAATACATGAAAAGAACTAAACATATCTTCAGTATGAATGTGTGATCTACCAAAAAATATTAAAAGGGTTTAAAAGAAAATGATTAAATATTTCACTTACTTGATATACTCATTGTGATCATTGCCCATACAGTTAAGAAGAATTGGTGCCATGGTTGCCTTCTACTTTTTTAAGATCTTCAGTGTCACTGTAAAGTCTCTAGTTATGGTACCTCTTGCTGCTGTTTTTAAAATAAAAGTTAAACCCAGCTGCTCGACTGATATAGTGGTGACCCCTGCCCTCGCCCCTGATTGGCTCCTGGGAGAGGTGTAACACGAGCATCTCTCTAACAAACACATCCACCAGCCTTAAATGATCTGAACAGATGAATCAATAAGAAGAACATAAGCAACTTCTGAAAAAAAGGTCCCTTTAAAGTGTGGCAGTGAAAACAATCGTCTGTTCTGACTAAACTTTAAAAGACCGTGACCCAGACTGTGTAAATATTTCATCCAAAAGCAACTCTGAGGTTGGTGAATAACAGATGTGTTATGACACAGCCACGTCATAGTACACAGAGATAACCTCTGACTCTAACATGTAACATCTCATTAACGGTTCAAAACAGTGACGACCAAAGCAATGGGAGTCCAAACAGAACTAAATAAACAGAGAAAAGTTTGAAACATATTTGTGAATCTTTTAACTTTATTTCACTTCTATAACAACCTGCCATTTAAAAGGCACAGGTAAAAAGCAACCAACAGTAAACGGTTAAGTTATAACATGGATTCATTTTGTTCAAACCATTATAGTCACAAAAAAAAAAAATTTAAATCAAAAATTTGATGTGGTTCAGTGTGACGACATTGTAGGTCGCAGAGTTTTAGCATCTTTTCTTCTCAAAAAGCCGCCAGTATTTCTCTCTGTTGAAAGAAATCACGTTAGCCAACTTCACCTTATCCGAACAATCTCTGATACATCGTAAAGTCTTTAAGCTTCATAAATTCCCAAGTGCATCAACCTTGATGTTTTTGTGGACATTGTTTCTTTATGGGCATTCAGCTTTCAGCCTAAAATCAATGGGCCAACAGTGGCCTTCATTTCACTTTGTGTCAGATGCAAACTCTACAAGTACGATAAAGAGAGAACTAAAAGTGAATATCTCACTTCATATTCCAAGGTTCAATACTTACTTAAATGATCACTGCTGTTGTATGTTGTCTCCTGCGTACCCAAAGCTTAGGAGCTTAGACATGTTCACAGGGGCTGGTTTTTTATCGAAAACTCTAAGTAAAACAAGACATAAATGTAAAAGTTTGTTGACTGACTTTTGCCCCAAAGATTGTATTAAATTAAACAGGGGGACTACAGTGAACACAGATTAACAAGTAAACTTGAATCTATCTCATATTTGCTAGTAAACATTGAGTTGTGACTATTTTTTTTTTTTAACATATACTTTATTGCATTAATTAACAAACAAAATGTCATTTACATAGACAGCTGTCATCAAAAGTACACTGCATTTTTTTTTACAACACAAAACAGCCAAAAACAGAACAGAACAAACAAAAAAATGAAATTGGGGATAAATAATAAGTGTAAGTGCCTTTTTGTCAGACACCCTTTGATGTAATTATGTATTTGTGAAGTCTACTTAGTCTATTTTCAGAGTAAATTTTATTCATGTTTTGCAATTTATCTCTAATTTTTTACACTATTTTTTCATCATCTAAAGTTTGCTTTGCTGTTCTCAACCAAAGATTTATTTTGGGTGAGATTTGTTGTTTTCGTGTCTTTGTCACCTGCTTCATGGCTGCAACACAAACCATTAAAAAGTGGAATATCCGTCTTGTTTATTATTAATAATACATTCATTCTAATGTCAGGTTTGTGACTATATTTTGTAGTGTAATGTGTAATGTAAACAAACTGCGACACAGTAACAATTAGCCATGACGATACGTCATTGCAGTCCTGAAAGGTCCTGCATTGGTTACTTTTTAGGATCAAAATCACAACAACGTGACAGTCGCTATTACCCCAGTATTTTATCGCAGGTAATTTCCAATGATAACTTCCCCCCATCAATCCTTCAATTGTGACCTTTACATTTGTGCACACAGTGTCAGATTATTTTGTGTGTTTGACATTTTTACCAAGGCAAAAGGTAGAGGACATTGAGCTCTGATCAGCTGTGAGGCAAAGCAAACAGATGAGCGCTCAGGATGTCTAAAAGTCACTGCTCTTTGTGCTGCTGTGTTTGCTCCACGGGTGCAACCTGTCTGTGAGTATTTATGCTTGGTCATCACAACACGGCAGATGAATAACAGAATGTTTTCTTTGAAATCTACCCTAAGATACTTAGAGAAACTTCTGAGAATCTAACTTTTGGCAAAACAATGATAATTAGTTGAACTGTCATCAAATATATATTTTTGAAGCATTTTAACCCAACTCTTAATAGGGTGGAAGTATTACTTTTTTCCCCACTGATGTCTGGATGTTATGAAACGTGATAGGGAGACAAGATATCAACTGTTTGCTCTAGGATTTATTTGTTGAAAGTTGATGATGATTAACAATCATATTTGAGTGCTTCACTTAACCACAAAGAACCACAATATGAGAGATCACATTTCTGAGAATTCACAAACACATCATACACAAACAGAAAGTTCACAAACCAATATTGATGAATGTGATCTTTAAGTCCTCAGACAGCTCAGTATTATTATTCATGTTTGTAAACACGGCCGCTGTCATACTGCTGCAAATCCTCCCATACAAACACAGTATGGGCTACTCGTACATCACAGTATGTTAGTTAAAAGTCAACTATGAGAACTGGACTGTGAACCCATTATCGGCTCTGGGTTAGGATATCAGAATGGCGTAAAAACGCTTCTTCTACACCCATCTCCGCGACTCAACATTCCACAATGCAATGCGTGAAAACGTGTGTTTACAGTGAAGATAAAAACAAACTTTGAAGCAGGAGTTTCATACTTTTTCCTTTCTTTTCAGGGTAAATGATTAATTTGATTAATTCATCTATGAGGTATACACTATGATTTTATCTAATCAACCTAAACTGTCGAGGGTAGCAGCTTTAACGTAATTGTTTCGCGTCCTTAAGAAGGAGATTACACAGAAGTGAGACTCACTAACTAAAATAATTTTTGATTACAAAGATGTATAACTACATATACCAATGCAGCAATAAAATAAACATAATTTACATGTAAGTGAATGGACAATGGACATGACACACTGCTGAATCACTGTAAAGTGCAATGGTTGCCTCAATGGATAAAAAAAAGTTGTGCAAATAAGTACTTTAATATAAATGTACACCTATTTTGCTTTTTGGTAATATATTAAACACATTTTTTTTAATTGTTAAAAGAACTCTCAATCTTTCTAAAATCCTGCATTTTTTCTCAAATTATTCCACAAAAATACCCCAAATGAAATGAAAAACATTGGTCACAAAATGTAAAGTGAAGATCCTACAGGGACTGATAGCTGTCACTTAATAATAGGATATTGCTGTTGCCTACCATACTGTACATATCATTTATACGTGGGAGCAGGGCCGGCCCTCCCAACAGGCAACACAGGCGGCCGCCTAGGGCGCCATCTGCTTGAGGGGCACCAAATTGCACCCCCCAATTTTTTTTTTTTTTCCAAATATTAATTTAGAAAGGTATAATAAACTTGAAACACACCCTTTACAATCACTGTACATGTTTTCTCTTAATTGAATATTCATATAAAAAAATCTGTAATTATACCTGCTAATCTTCTGCACATATTTATATTAATTTTATTGTAATTCTTGTTCTCTTCTATATAATTCTATGGTGTTGTTTGCACATTGTGTTCTTTGGTTTTAAGATTTGTGTTACTCTGTACTGAAACTTTTATATCTTATTTTAACTTTTGATTGCACTGTTTTGCATTGCTTTTGATTTTGCACCATTGTTGTTATTATTCCCTTGAGACATTTGCACTATACCTGTAGGTGTTGTATTGTATGATAATGACAGGTTGTATTTTTTTTCAATAGCTTGTTCTTTTGACTTGATATTTAAAATAAATAATGTGTACACACTGTGTATAGACTTGAGAAAAAAAAAACTATCTATTTTTATTCATTCATGGAGCGGGGGGCACCGAATGACCTAAAGCCAGCCCCTGTTGTTGAGATGTTCCAGTTAAGCATTTATTACTTGAAAACCTTTGTTCTTGAAATTTCTTTTTTTTTTTGTATTATACTGTTTAGATGTTCCAGATAAGTATTTATTACTTGAAAACTTTGAATATTCTTCATATAAAACAGTTTTGTAGTTTAAGTAATTTAGCCTATAGGGCACCAAAAAGGCTAGGGCCGGGAGTGCATGGGAGTGCAAACCAGGGCACATTAAAGTCCATATTTGACCCCTGAACTCAAATGAGTTTGGCACTCCAGTTTTAAGTGGATCAAACCTGAGATGTGAGTGTTTAAACACAAGACAATAGCATAGAAAAGATAGTGTCTGCTTGTCCTGCCTCATTAACTTTTCTGACTGTAATGCAGAGCAACAGCACCATCTTGTGACCATTGTGGGTAAACTCACGTTCTCCTAAATTGCTTGGTCAGCAGAATTTGATCTGACTTCTGCACGTTCCCCATCTGGCTGTCAATGTCATCGTTGTTGTTCTGCACACAAAAGACTACAGTCACATTGTCCTGATGTCCTGTGTGCACCCACTTCACGTTTACACCTCAGAAAACCAAGTGTGCCAGAAGGACGGTCAAACACACATACAGTAAACCTTCTGAGATCAGACTACTATCATTCTCTGGTGCAACGCCAGATTAAATTGAACAAGTACCACATTGTTGTAGCGTAGTTTGTGGCTGTCTAACAACCAGAATGACTTCATTGTCTCTCTGTTTACCTTCTCTTTTCCATCGTTGCTGTTATGATCCCTCTCCCAGGCTGACATACTGTCTGTCCCAAAGGGAGGCTCCAGTGGTTGAAAGGCTCCAGGGTTTTTCGTCTCTTCACTGGTAATTACACTGTTTAAAAAACAAACACAGAAGAATATAATCAGTGGCCCACACCTGGTGTTGAGTCACATAAAAATAATGAAAGAGGATAATCACGAGAAGCGTAAGTGATCTACGTACAATTATTCAGAATAGAAAAGGCGATGAGTCATGTTAAAAAGTTTGAAAGTCAGGTACTTATCCAGTACTGTAAATATGTAACATTATACTCCATTAAGAACTGGACTTTGGCAGGGACAGTTCTAGTGTCAAATATACAAATATAAACAATCTTTTTTGTTTTAAGTTTTTCGATTAAGTTGAGGTTTCGCTTATTCTGACAAGATTTTCTGTAATATTTTTATCTCCTGACATGTTTTGACTGTCAACTGCCAGTCTTCGTCAGAGGAGTCCTACTGATCGCCTTTGATGGTTCCTTTGAAGTTTCACTTGACTTCCATGTAATAGTTTCAGCGAGATTCATTTTGTCTTCTTTTTTAACATTATGTTCAATTGAGGTTTTGTTTATTCAGACAAGGTTTACCGGAATATTTTTTATCTCCTGACATGTTTTGACTGTCAATTGCCAGTCTTTATCAGCGGGGTTCTGCCAATTGCCTTTGATGGTACCTTTGAAGTTTCACTTGACTTCCATGTAATAGTTTCGGCGAGATTCATTTTGTCTTCTTTTTTAACATTATGTTCAATTGAGGTTTTGTTTATTCAGACAAGGTTTACCGGAATATTTTTTATCTCCTGACATGTTTTGACTGTCAATTGCCAGTCTTTATCAGCGGGGTTCTGCCGATTGCCTTTGATGGTACCTTTGAAGTTTCACTTGACTTCCATGTAATAGTTAAAAATAGTGAAACATTTCCTGAAAAACCTTGTCTGAATAAATTAAGCCTCAACTTTAACATACTGTTCAAAAAGAAGACAAAATAAATCTTGCTGGAACTGGTTTTCGATTACTTTTCAAAAAGTGTGTATGACATTAAACCTTTATAAACACACACGACGTACACTAATACGAACCATTTGTAACATGAGGACTTCCTGTGATTAAGTATCTTAAAATCCAGGGCAGATTTTATTTATTCTCATAATGTGTTAGATACTCAATTTTGTAATAAGGAAGACAATTTTTTTTTTTTAAAAAGTGTGACCAATTAATGGTATATTGTTAATGTATATTGTTCACTAAATGCATTGGTTACTAATATGTATGCAGGTAGGTATGTGTGTGTGTATATATATATATATATATATATATATATATATATATACAGTATATGTATATATGTGTGTCATGAACTGTTGTTATATATCTACAGTTGAAAATTAATATACATTTCTATAACAATTAATATTAGTAATTGACATTATTTATTGTATTGAAATTGATGATGTATATAGTTTAATGATATACTGTTTACTGTATATTGGTGCAGTTCATTTATTATATTTCAATGCATGCTGCATATCAAATCCATTCATTATATATATATATATATATATATATATATATTAATGTATTTTTCTTACTTTTTTTTTCTAATTTACATGCCACAGATAAAAAAAATAAAAACCTACTGCTAACACCCTGGAAAAAGGAGCAAGCGGGTCAGAAAATGGATGGATCCTATACTGGTACCTTGGTTGGTTGATGTCCTCAGACACAGGACAAAACCAATCAGAGGGTTTGTAGGAATTTGGTTCTGAACCAGTGAATTTCTCGTGCCACAACAGTCCTGTGCAGTAGGGATTAAAGAAATGTTTGTTATTATTATTATTCCACAAGTGAAGTGTGTTTAAAGAAAAAAGACAGGGATGTAAGCAATTACCAATTACCAAGAATGTATCGCCATTATCAGCACTCTCAAAGAGTTGGATCATTGTAAAAGTTGGATACAATGAACCTAATATGTAACTATGACAGAAAAGTCTATAAAGTAGCTAATATTGTCAAATAAGATTTATTACTTTGTTAAAAATTTTGCCGGGGTTAAAATGTTTTAGTGCAATATCACATACGTGGGTGCTCTACCACACATTATGGAATGGAGGTAAAATATGTCCAATTTTGGCTGCAGAAAATGTGATGTGTGAGTCACAAAATCACAAAATAGACCCATAACTGTGGGAGTTGTAGAGGATGGATGATGTACACTACTTCATTGCAGCCTGGAAACCTATTTTCAGAATTATTCACCTTTTTTTCTTTTCTTTTACAGCTTAAAATGAGCTTATTGGATTCGTGTTTGGAACATCAAAGTCATCAACATGGCGGTACCTTTATGTCCTCCTTGTTTTGCCAGCTTGATATATTCGGAGTCACTCTCCCGTACTCCAACCCTTCGCCCACGACTCTTCTCGGAAGAGGTGCAGATGGTCGGAGACAGTCCTGGGATCTGAGAAATATGGCTGTCTATGTTTTGATTCCCGGTTTTGACTCCTGCAGAATTAGAGACACATAAAATAGGATGAGGAAACAACAGGGACAGAAAGTATTCTATTGGTTAAAACAATGGTTGCTAATCGGGGACCCGTGTAGTCCTGGGAAGCAACCACAATGCCCTTGAAACTCATTTATCAAAACAAATCCACTGGATAGAAATAATTCTATTGATTTAAAACTTGTTTCAATCATAAGGGTCAGCGATCTGCATTATTACAATTTTGGAAGTCGTAAAACTTTTTCCTGGGTCGCTACTTCCTGATAGTGGGTGCAACTTCCTGTGTGATAAAAAGCTTTGAACTACCTACTATTACACAGGTAGTTGTCATAATAACATAAGGTGGAGAAGAATATTTGAAAATGTTATGTTCAGGGTTGGGGTCAATTATAATTGCAATCGCGTAATTGATAATTACATACAATTATGGCGTAATTATAGTTGTAATTGTAATTTAAGAAATCTGTTGCTGTCGTAACCGTAATGATTGTAATTGAGTTTAGATAACTAACTTTGTATTTGTAATTGCCATGAAAATTCTATAAAAATGGTCAATTATAATTTATTGCAAAACAGTTCTATGTACAGTTCTACACATAAGTAGTTAATAATTATTAAAGCATGTTTCATACCAAGTTTTCCCACATTATACCATTTAAAACAAAAAATGAAATTGAGGGGTATACCGACACAAAAAATGCTCAAACACCCACACCAAAAATATTAATACCAATATTTTCATTGATTAGGAAGCCTAACAAGGTAACCGATAGATAGGAAAGAAATTAGATGATAGATAATTGTTTTTAGTGTATTTTACAGCTGATTTAGGACCCGTTGTCATAAGAGATGCTAACAGAAAGCTAACACAAGAGGAAGGCTAACTTTTATAAGGTTATCTATTTCAGGCTCAGTAATTGTGAAAAATTGTAATTTGAAATGTAATTGTAAATAATTGCAATTTAATTGTAAATGGAAAAAAATTGCAGGTCAATGTAATAGGAATTGATATGTAATTGAACATGGGTAATTGAAAACATAAATGTAACTGAAAAATGTAATTGACCCCAAACCCTGGTTATGTTTGCTATGTGTTTTTTTTAATATTAGTTATACTGGTCAACGATAAACAGTAACAAAATGTGAGGCACAAAAGAGGGGGAAAGGGAAAAACGAGAGAAGAAAAAAAGAGGAAAAAGAAGAAAAAAATAGGAAAAAACAATAACAATATAAAATAGCAAACGCTCAAAAACATCAGGACAATACAGAGAAAAAGTGTCATTAGCCCAGTTGGTGTTAATGAAAGTGTAAGGAAACTTTTTTGCTAAATGCTAACTCAGTTTGCTAATATGAAAACCGGAAGTATCCATTTTTTTCAGCCCTGTACAGCATCTTCTTACCCTTCCATTATGGAATCCCTACAGACTAAAGTATCTACAGTAGTCGAGGTGTTATATACATCTATATGTACATTTGTACTTACCGGCTTTTGTAGGTTGAATCTTGTCATCCGTGACAACTGAGGGAATTCTGTTGGAGAGCGAAATGAAAGGTTAGCTTGTCACACGACAGGTGCTGCTGCTGCTGTTCTCACTTTGAATGAAACACGTCAACTATCTGCAGAAAGTGCTGAGTCACAAAGCAGAACACAAATAATGTATTTCCATAAGTAGAATTTCACTTACTCTGAATTCATGTTGCAGTTCAATAGTTGTGTCGCTGCGGAGCGTGGAGTGTGTTCGGTGTGTTCTAATGTTGTGACAATATGTCTCCATGACAACGAGGACGAGCGCGTGAGCGACACGATGCTGCCGAAAGTATTGGGACGCGCTGATATTTCAATGGCGTCCAGTCATAATTCTTAGATAACTGTTCTATGGAGGTAGATTCACGACTTTATTATTTATTTTAAAAACTCAAAGCGTTTCAATCAAAAAAGAAAAAAGTTTGCTCTCATCAAAAATAAATATTTTCTTTCAAAGAAAAAAAGTGTTCAAATGCAAAAAAAAATATTTGAGACCTAAACAATTGCATTTAAACACTTTGATTATTATTATTATTTTTATTTTTTATTTTTTATTATTTATTTTTTTTATTATTATTTTTATTGAAGTCATCTTTTTTGTAATGGGACCATAAAATGGGTAGTACATTTGTGTCTGTATTATTTAATCAAAAAACAAAAAAAAAAAACAACAACAATGTTTTCAATCAAAGAAAAAACCGTTTTAACGCAAATTTGAGCCACAAAAAATGCATTTTGACAAATTTTTTCTTTAATTAAAAATATTTAGTTATTTTTATTTTTGTATTGAAAATAATAATAATAATAAAAAAATGTATCCAATAATAAAGACACAAATCCATCTACCTCCATATGCAATGCTTTAGAAATGTCTCAAGCTGATGAAAGTAAGAAAACAAGATATTTTTTATTGAAAAAAAATTTACTTGAAAAATGTCCTGGCATTTAGAAATAAGAATTCTTTTTTCGTGGTCTTGCATATTTTGTCAAATGTTATCAATACTACAGCTATGCATGTTTTATTCTTTAAAAAAAAATATTACATTTAAGAGGGGAAGATATAAGAAGAGAGAGCGGTGTTACAGCCTAGTGAGGGGGCGAAAAAAGGGAGAGAGAGTTGGGGTGGGAGGCATTAAAAGTAATGATTGGCATGAAGCCAATTTGGTTGTGCTAAAAGTATAAAGTGATGTTACTATTGTGCATATTGTACAGGGGATTATAAACTGCTGTTCTAGTGTAGTGACACATGTAGAGATAAAAGAGTGTGAAACATCACACTTCACTCCAGTGTAATGAGGGTGACCATGAACAGAGGGGGTGAGTGAGTACTTACATCTCTGATAGAGCTATTAATGTCTTAATTTAAGAGCCCCAGGCATGCCAAAAATAATAATCATTTACGATTACCTTGAGAACATATGTCTAAAAATATTTACAGTTGATAGATGTGTAATTTTTATCAGTCCAGACTAATAGTCCCAAATGTAACGTTAAATTAATGATTATAAAATGGACATATTTGTTTTAAAACAGTCCTAAAGCATCATGTCCTGAATTCCCATACCACTATTACTTACAACCACAAACTAACTTCAAAACACGTAGCAATAGGATACACACTTCTGTCAAGCTGCAGGACCATATCCATAGCAGGAAATGCATTCTTTTCATTACAGTATAAAGCCTCTTTTTAACCAGAGTGAAAAGCAGAGCCAAAACATGACAGCGCTAAAAACGTGTTTAATTTTGAAAATAATGATACCAATAGTAATAATAAATTAAAATAAATAAATAAATAACAATAATAACAATAAAAAATAACATGTTTTTTGTAATATTATTTTTTTGTATCAATTACCAGACATTTCGGGTGATCCCATTTAAATTCCAGGCTATATGAGGTCACGACCCCAAGGTTGAAAAACACTGGTTTAGGGATTAACACCTAGCCCTAACAACATGTCTCTGATAGAAAAAGTTGGATCAGACACCCATAGCTAAGGCTGCACGAATTTAGCTCAAAACAAAATCTTGATTTTTTACTTAAAAAACTGGATTTACGATTCCGATTTTTTTTTTTTAATTGTTTTTTACCTTTTTTAAAGAAAAAAAAAAGGACTTTGGATTTAATGATTGTAAGTATTTTCTTTTAATTGAAAAAGTGAAAACAAATGTGCAACTGCAAAGCTTTAACAAAGAATCCTCTGTGGGATTGGTAGGATAACAACCTGCCTAAGCATTTTTAAAATGAGAACAAAAGAAAAAAAAAAAAACTCAAACAAACTTTACATTTAAAAAAGAAGAGGTTGCAGCGGGGGTCTATCACGTTCAACATGCGTTTGAAACTTGTTTTTCAATAGTTTGTAAAGGGACCATATCCTTAGCGCCACATCTGTAATCCAATTTTGCAATATTTATTTAATTGCAATAACAAAACATGCATTGCTATCTTAAAACTATTGCACTTTTTGTAGTGTTGTCCTTTGACAGCATGTGCAGACAAAGAAAAAAAAAAAAGTAATCCTTTTCGCAACACTATGCGACATTTGCCTGTACAGCGCAGCCCAAAGAGACTCTGTGATTACACATGATCAAATGCCAAAATTGATTTTCTGATTTTGACCTTTTAAAAATACCCCGCAAAAAAATAATCTATTTTCGATTTTATATCGATTAAACGTGCAGCCTCACCCCTAGTTGATGTGTGCTTCGTTAGTAAAAACTGTTTGCATCTCAGTGCCCATCGCTGCAGCAGTAGGAGGGCTTTTACTTTGAAGGGACGCACCGGAAAAGTGTCCGTGTGTCAGCGGGCTTGACGCTGCCTAATGACAGTGGAAGGTAACTTCCTCCAGTCCGGTGCTGGCTCTCTGCCAGCGTTCCGCAGCCGCCGCTGTAGTTGAGAAGAGCAGACGGAGCGCGCCACTAAAATGTCTCTTGGCGCTAGTTGTCAATGAGCACTGCGTGAAGAGGTCACTGTGCGTGTCCGTGGGCTGACGACGGCGTCATGTAGGCTCCTGTTTGGCGGACTTTAAGGAGAACACATCGGGCTTTGTCGGAGACTCTTCGAGGGATGGCAGCATAGTTGGACCTGCTTTGAACACTTGGGGGAAAAAAAAAAAAAACAACTTGTCAGGTGAGATTTATGCGTCTGCACTTTTCACCTGACAGTGAGAGGCTGTTGTTGTAATGTGTGGCTGTAAATGTGTCTACAATGGAAAAGTTTTACTTCTTCTTTATCTAAAGTCCAGGAGGCAAACACTTCATCTGGACACATCTTCTGTAAGCGTGTGCGCTCTTTGTCTGTTATCTTATATTAGCGAACAGATAATATTTGGTGATAAATGTTGCTGAGTTTCAGGCCTGAAGATTGAAAACAAGTCTAACAGCTGCAGCTCATCACAACAATGCGATGATAATCATGTATTTTGCAGTTGAATTAAGCCACAGAAATCACAAGTACTCGACACGTATTGTAAAGCACGATCGTGTCTCCTCATTGCATGCTGAGCACCTTTGTTTTTCCATCACAAAGAATCCCAGTCCTATGGTGTGGAGAGCCCACTTCTGTTTAAAGTTTGAAATACAAGAAAACTTAAGAGTTTCTTCCATTTATCTTTAGTATGTGTCTGTACTCTGCAGACTCAGCTTTCTATGCTGATGGATAACCAGAAGACAGGAAATGTAATAAGACTGCAGGGCTGATGAGAGGGTGTAAACTTCATTACTGGGGTGTTAATTCGTGCTGAAAACATCCAGGCATCATTGCCCCGGTTGTGAAATGTAAGTGGGTGAATGTCTAACACCTAAGTGTTTTTCCTCACTTCACATTTTCACACAGGACTTCTTCTTTCTTAGTTCACCGCATGTCATGAAGTGTTAAATATATATATATCATTTAAAAATGTAGAACATTTGTAGGAAGAGTTATTAGGTCTTATTGATGTCGTGATTCATATGGTAGTGTAGAGATGGGAAACTTCTATCACACTAATGCTGCCAGCTACAAAAATGTGATCAATATTCATATCAGCATTTAGAAATCTAATCAGTCTGAGCACGGACACAGGAAACAACAACAAACAAACAACAGGTTTTTGGGTATTTTCGTCTATATTTGTTGTCATTTTGGGAAATTTTGTTGTAGTTTTCTGTGTTACTGGGGTAATTATGCGTGTTTTTGGAGATATTTTTTGTATTTAAATTTTTTTATTGTCATTTAAGTATTTTTCTGTCATTTTGTGTCTTTTTGGCGCACATGTTTTTTGTTAATCATTTTGTATATTTTGTGTTTTGTTGCCATTTTCTGTATTTTTGGAGTAATTTTTCAGTTTTTTTTTTTTGGTGTTTTGTGCCTCTTTGGGGTCTTTTGTACATTTGTATAAACATTTGTATATTTTCATTTCATTTTTGTGTTTATTTTGAAGTCATTTTGTGTGTATTTGTTTCCATTTTGTATCATTTTTAAGTCATTTTAGTGTTTTTTTTTTTTTTTGTTTTTTGGTCATTGGAATCATTTTGTGTCTTTATTGTCGTTTTGTTGGTTTTTGTGCAGTCATTGTGTATGTTTTCTTTGAGAGCCATGCACAAATGTCACCCCTGTGCTGCCAGTTTCCAACATCTGAGGCAGTAACTATAATCTATGACTACTTAACTGTACATATCAAGGTGAAGTCTTTTTAACATTCTGAATCCATTTGTTTTCCAATGGCGGTAAGGCATGTGAATAACTGTTTAAGTGTATAAATTGCTCTGAGAGTTCTCTGGTGGTTATAAAGTTTATATGAGGGACGTTGAACAAACATTGGTTTACCTGACAATGCGGTAGTGAGAGAGAGAGGGAGACTTAACCAAATAACATTCTCCATCACATTCCTCTTAAGTATGATAGGTGAAAGGTCCCAGTGGAAAGCTCTTATAGCGCGCCAATACCACATTCACAAGGTAGAAATATTCCGTGATGTAACTTGCTCTCTTGATGTTTAGGCCAGTCTGGTCAAATTAGCTTCTATAATTGTCTGCCTGAATGAATTAATCATATTATTTAGCATCAAAAGTGGTTTCTCACTTTAAATGAATCAAGATGGAAACAAAAGGAGAATAGAAAACAATGAGATAGTTTAATCTAATGACAAGTTGACTTCTCAGATGACCTATTATACATAGACTGAACTGGCCACTGGAATGAACTACTGGTGCCAGACATTCAAATCTTAGGCCTGGATTGAGTCACCAGTGAATCCAATGTGCAGGTTTTGAACTGCCCAGGGTGTGTCAGGAGAAGGAGAAGCAAATAGAAGATGGAATTATGTTGCATAAAAGCCAGCCTTGACTGAGAACATTCGTGCGAGAACAAGAGAGAATCCTTGCGAAGGCGTTGGCAGGACAACTTTTTTTTTTAGTTTTTCTTCATCAGGGTCTCATTAGGCATTGCATAATGCAGTCAGTATACTGTATGTGTATTTGGTTGTGTGATTTATATGTGACCAGTCACTGTCCTTTGGCGTCTTTATGGGGGTCTGGCATTCCTCTGCTTTTGTGTCGTTGAGTCTGGCAGAAAGTGGTCAGATAAAAGGACGTCACACAGTCTAGTGTTTGTATGGTTCGAGTCCAAGGGATCGCGAGGACTGTCCGGTCGTCTAGTGAAACAATCAGGAGCCTGATCCTCGCCCCTTTCTCTTATCATTGTGATTAGCTCTCTCAAGCTTCTCATGGCTTCTTTGATAACAAGCTCATTGTTTTAGAGTATTGGTATTGTTTCAAACCACTTATCTGTGGTAACTAACTTAGTTTAGGCTACTTTTCTCCCCTCTAACAATAGAGTAATCAGTCATGATTATACTACCAGCTCTAATGTTTTTCTTAGAGCCTTTTGTGCTGGCCCGAGTTCTATCGACTATTGTTTTTATAATGTTTTTATTGGAAATCAATGCTAATTACTACCTAAATAGAGTTCTTAATTGTTAGTCTGTCCATGATGACTTAGAAAATCATTACTGACAGGAACAATGCAAGGTTGAGTATTCGTTCTTATTCTTTACAAAGTTGGGGTTGACAATAATATGCATATCAACATTAATGATCTGGAATTTGCAGTTGTTTGGGGAGGTGTCTGAAAGTATGGTTAGATAATAATTGCTATTGAATTTTACATTTGTTTTACCCTTTTTTATTTTAAAACAAGTTTTATTATATCATTTTTTATCAAAGATTTAGCGTTTGTAGTGGTAAAAATGAATTATTTTGTCTAAAAAACCCACCAAAAATCAGTTATCTTAAATGCTTCCATCAAGCAATTTTCCAACTGTGTAAGGAGCATTTTTCAAACTCAACACATCCTGCATATACGTTTAAAACTGTTGGGGTATTTACGTTAGGCACGTGATTCTTTTAAGATAGACAATAACAAGATGGATAGTATACAAATCCATTGCTGTAGTTTTTTTCTTCTTTTTCTATGGGCCATTAGGTATATATTACATGCAAAAAAAATAAATGGCTTGGCATTTTAGAAAGAACATTAAGAAAATGAGAGTTTGGGGTTTGGAGTCATTATGGTAGAACTGGAGGCTAGAGCTCAGATAGCAATCGTTTCTCCGTGCACACTAATTTGGCTGTCAGTGGAATCTGGCTGTTTGGTTTGGAACTAAACTCAAGTGAAGGAACAGACAAAAGCTACCTCGAACCTTGCAAAAGTGGAAGATGGAGGAGTTGATAGTGTCTCTCTTTCTCTCCCTCTCCCTCTCTCTGTATGTGTGGAATCAGGTTACACAGTCTGTCATTAACAAGGGAACTGCTGTTATGAGACCAAGATAGACTGCTTCAAGTCTGAGCAAGTGTCTGAGTCTCAATGTAGGTAGCTCTCAAGTGAAGGAAGAGAAAGAGGGTGGGTGAGGAAGAGTTGGTGTGTGAGATAAAGGAATTACAGGTATGTGTGTGTATACAGGTGGGAGGTTGAAGGCTGAGGAGTAGAAGAAGACAGGATATGGCTTGAAGTCTGTCTCATGCGTAGCAGCCGTCAGCTTTCTTACTTCACCTTATGTTGATATACCATACTACTATGACCTACCAGGGCTCGACATGAACTGTTAGAGGTCACATGTCATGTAGGGCGTCCAATCTACGTGCAACATGGCAAATCAAGATTTTGTGTAGAAAATCAAACCATATATCACTGGTGACAAAAGTATATGACGTGTTACTGTTTGATCATTATAAAAATTCATTGAAGCTCAACAAGAAAGTCTGTTTATTTTAGCATAAAAAAACGACAAAAAAAACAAGCATCTTGTTTTATTCAGTGTGTATGTGTGGGCAAAATACTGTAATCGTGTGTTTGCAGAAACTAAGAAATAATCAGTTTATTAGTGTTTTCCTGACATTCTGGTGTCTTATATATATAAAAAAACTACGAAAGTTATATTGATTATTAGAAATCCAACTAACTAATGTCATCCATTTAATAATGTTTTCCTTATATTTTTGCTTACGACTTAAAGGAAACTAGAGTTGACAAGGATTTGCTTTTCAATTGCACAAATTTCCATTTTACAACTGTTGAAAACTGATAAATTTTCCCCCAATTTCAAAGTTAAAAACAAATCTATTCCAAAAGTTGAGAAATGAAAAAGGTGATTGTATCTATTAACAAGAAGTTTGTACTTTTACCCCTTTCTATTATGTTTGTGTCATCTTTCATCGTACAAATGACTTAGCAGACAAAATATCACTGAACCTATTGGTCAAAGTCAAACAAAACAAAGGGATTTAGTTGTTTAGTTGACCCCCACCACCGGTCTGGGTGGTTAAGCACAGCCTCCTATGCTGATGCTAGGTTTGCATCAGATGAGGCTGCAGAGTGATATTGCATGTTGGCATATGCTGCTGCTCCAAGTTCAGCTTTTTAGAAAAGGACATTCAGTCTGCATTTTTATTTTTAGTAAAAAAACAAAAACAAAAAAAAAACCTCTAAAAACTGTAGTGTTTATAAATCATCAGCCATATGTGTTGCTCAAACAGATCATGATGTGAAAAGGGTGTCTGGGACTTGCAAGCTCTGCAGTCCCAGCAGAGGACATTTGAAGTTAGAGGAGAACGAGAGATAAAAGACGTGCTTCTGGCAGAGTTTAGTCTGCTGTGCACTGCTCAGTGCTGTATGCGAGGCTGCCTTCCTTTTCCTCTGCTCTCTCTGCTGCACAGACTTATTGATTTGTCCTATTCTCTGTTTCATAGTGGATGAAGACTGTTGGAGACATAACAAGAGGGATAGGAGACATTACTGTCTGCAGAGATGCACACACGCATGCACACACATTGACGTCTATAGTACTCGTGGCTCCTCTGTTCTCTGGGCGATAACCCCAGACTACACTGGAGACAGGGTGCAATACACATTTTATGAGCCCTTCACTTGCTTCACTGCCCTGGTCTTATCGCTCGGCTATTGAGGGGAAAGTTATGGCTTTTTTTCCCCAGTGGCTACATCTCTCTGATCTCCTGTTGTCTCGGTTACAGGACTTTTGTTTGATGTGGGTATTTTGTTTAGGAATTGAAAATAATCTAGGATGGATCTCCTGTGTCAGGGTTGTAAAACCAAGTACGGTAGTTTTCCTTTGAGGATGTTGCTTTGCTATCATTCGATGCGTTTAAATGCACACAGCTATCGAGCTATGTATACTTAGACAAGACTTCTTGTTTAAGTGTACATGCAAGTGCAGTAAATCAAATTATTTACAAGCTCTGTCCTACTCCACCTCAATAGGTGGTGCTTTATCCTTGACAAAACCTGTTGACCTGAGGAGGAAGATAACGGAAACAAAAACTTATTTCTGCGTTTTTCTCCTGTCCATGTATAAGCGCATTATTAATTCCTCAAGGTCTTCTATTACAGAAAAAGGTTTGATGAATTTTCTTTGCCACGAAGTAGAATTTTATTTATTTCATTTTTTCCCATGTCTGCAATGCATTTGTTGACTTGTGTTTTCCTATAAAGGAAACAAATGGGTTGGTTTTTCATAAGGGATCAAGCATATTTTCTATTGTATTTGTAAAATTTAGCTTTAATTAAGTACATATAGATTTCATTCAATTAATGGATGGAATACTCAATGAATCAGAATCAGAAATACTTTATTATCCCAGAGAGAAATTGCTTGTGTTACAGCTGCTCAAGAAATACTTCAGATAAAAGAATAAAAGAACAAACACCAAAGAAAGAAATGCACATGGTTAAGTAACTGTTAAGTAACCATTATTGGAATACTCTATTACCAAAATATTCAATACCTTCATCTCTACCATGTATTTAAATTGTACAGCTCTTTTACTTAAGCAGCATGAAATTGCTTTTCTTATCTGTCTAAAAATGTGTCTATTGTTTTTTTCCCAACATCAATCCCTTCCTTCTTAGCGTTTACATGCATTCTAAAAATGCACTAGTTATCAGACCAAGCAATTTATTCAGTTTTCTCAAGCTGCATGTAACTGCACTGACTGCTGAAAGGGGTTTGCTTGAATCGGTGCAGCCCATCTCCAAAGCATTCCTCCAGTTACAATAAAATCAATTTTAAAGTGCCACATCTGTCAGTCACAGACCTGTAACTGTAAAAATGTAGAAGTTGTAGTCATCTCTTTCAAACATGCTGGGCTCTTTTGTAGAAAGTGTCTCAAAGATTGTTTACTGCTCCTTTTAGAAGTTAATGCGGTGGAGGCCAGGAAGCTCTCGGGTCATAAAGGCTCTGTTGGCAGCAGGATGTCATGGCCTGGTTCAGTCACACTCTTTAGCTTATGCATTCATTGTTTGCTGTTTGACCACCAGTCATTATCATCACAGCAGCAAATGCTTTGATTGAAGAGTGTTTGATCGGACACTTTCTACTTGAGTTCTTACAGCAAACCAAACAAGGCTAAACAAGTTTCTAGTCAAGACTAAAGTGTATTTAAAGGACGTTCTGGAATCCAAATCGAGGTGACCTTTTTGAGAAATGTTGCCGCAGGAGAGTTAGCTTTTTAAGATGGTCACTTGAAAAGAAGTATGTTTGTGCATTCCTGCTGTTGGCAAACATGGCCAAGAGCCATCGGAACAGTGTTTGAGTCGGCAGTTTGATAGCTGTGTGAAAATGAACGTCTCAATGCTATGATGACGATTGCAAAGAAGTCCTGTTCACAGTCCTGTAAAAACCTTTAAAGTCATTTTTCATGAGCCGTCACACAGAAGCTGTATAAGTTTTATTCCAACTTCTAAAGTCAATGCCTCTGAAAGAAATGTAGATGTCCATTTTTTCCTTTACCTTAGCCGGGATGGTCTTCTGGCAGTAACTGAAGCATGAAATGCATTGTTTTTTCAGTGACTTGAAGTCCCCCAAAATGGAGAGTCTGCAATTTAAGCAATATCAACAAGATTGAATAGACACTATATTCTATGAGTTGCCTTTAATTAAAAACTTTAACTAGTACGAGTGGGGGAGTAAAGGCTGGGCTGTGCCAGACTGAAAGACCTACTGTTGCTAAGTACTACATATGAGGCCGATCAGTCAAAGTCAGTGTGCCCTTGTATACACCCTTGGAAGCACTGTATCAAAGGAACAAAAGCCTCCTATCCCTTTGCCCGTTGCAGTGATTTTGTGTGAGATTCACACAAGCTTTTGGAGAGTGAATTTGCATTTGATTACATTCCCCACAGTGGAATAAGGGCAGTAGCTGAAATGCTGTAGAGGTCGGACGGGGCCCTGCAACTTTCACAAGTTCTTGCAGGGAATTACTGAATTCCGACTTTCAACGTGTGAATGGTGTCAGTGGTGGGCTTTTCAAAGGGCCAGAGTGATACATCTATAACACAAAGCACCACTGAGTGATGCATGATTACAACAAAGAAGGAATCTGGATTATGACCTTACACAGTAAAGTGGGAGACGGTGGTGTAGGAATAAATAATTAGCTGTTTTATATACAGTAGGGGTGTCCGATACAGCTTTTAACTTCCAATACAATACCGATGTTCCATCCTTGCATATTGGCCGATATCAATATCGATTCGATATATCTGTACAAATCATACATATTTTGATAATTACTTATTTTGTTGTGTGGAAGGTTAGAAAATGCTTGATCAAGTCATATTATATGCAGAGAACAATAGTCAGAAACAGTAGGTATGAGAAAAACCTGAATCGTTTATTAGTAACCAATAAGTGTCATACATTTTAAGCTTTAACATAAGAACAGTCTACAACTGAATATAATAAACTAGAAGACTCTGAAAAATAACCTGAATAAATCCAATGAAAACAATGTATATCCGAGATTTTAGATGCAAGTTGATATATTGTGATACTCGTTTTGCTGATATTGGATCAATATCAGATTGGGACACTCTTAGTTTGATAAAACAAAATATGTTATTGTTCTGATTATTTTTAGGTATCTCGAAATATTATAAATGAAAAGATGGGGGAAACAATTGCTAAATCATCAAATTCACAACTGTCCATGTGGTACCGTTTACATGAATTGAATAATGTCAGGTTTACACAATGGGTTACAACATCTATTTTATTCATCTCCAAGCATAAGAATCGACCATAATTGCAATCTATGCAATCTATTCTTTTCACTTTCAAATTTTTGAGCAGCCATGCTAATGTTCCTCTACAAAGGTAAGTGTGTTGATTGGCTCTGAGTCTGCAGCCGTGTGATTGTGAATGTGGGTTGCAGCAACAAGGACGACTGCCGCCCTGAGGTCTGTGTTACTCCCACATCCACCTAGGAGCAAACCATCTGCGTGTCCCTGACGGCATGCTGGCAGTTTGGCTGTCTGGGTCGGGGAGAGGGACAACGACACAGACAGCAGGCTCTGCAGTGTCCCGCTCTGTCTTATCCCCCCTTCTGACCCCCCCTCCCTTCCACCTCTCTGCAGTTTGCTGCAGTTTCCTCGGTGCCCGAGCTATTTGTGCCATGGTAACCGTGCCAGCCTGCCTGCTCACACACACATTCCACCTCTCGTCTCACTCTTTGCCAGCATGATGACTCAGCAGCTCCTGCAGGGCTTCAGCCTCCTCCCTCCTCAACCTCAGTGATACACCACACTCATCAGACAAAGTAGTGTTTTGTCATTTTCTCTGATAGCTGACCTGAATACAAAATACCCCAGAAATAATGCCACTTCCAGTTCGGCTAATACATTTTGCTTGTCGCTAAAAGCTCTTTTATCAACTACTTCTAAATGGTTCCCCAATAATGAGTGATTGTCCAAACATTTTTCATTTCAGTAAAATTTTGAAGATGTATTATAATCCCATGTGTTGAAAATGAGAATAGACTCTTTGAATATTGCAGTCATCATCGTTTAGATGCTTTTTGGGCTCAGTTGCATAAATAACAGCCTGTGAACGACATGTTTAATCATCTAATCACATTAAGCTCTGCTCAGATTCTTAGAGCCATGCTTATCTAGACAGCCTTCTCTAGTGGGATCAGTGAAAAGAGTCTGGGAAGAAAATTTGATGTTGTAAAGTAGGGGCCATATTATGCAAGGCACTTTAAAACCTGTTAAGCAGCAATCAGCCAGACTACCATAACAAACTTTTTAGCGGGCACGTCTGGTTCTGTTGGTTTGTACCTGAGCAGTTTGGTTTAAACTCAATCAGGTCTTTCATGATTGTGAATGCAAGGCCAGTGCTTGTGCATCACGGAGAAATAAAAGAATTGCAGAGTCAGCAGCGGCTCGGTTGGCTCGGTCATCTTGGCATCTGTCGGATTCAGCATCACTCACCAATTATCTTCATTTGACAACACAAGGCTGCCTTTGCCAATGTAGTAAAGACGTCTGTCTCCTGAATTGGATAAAGCGTGCATGAAGAGGACACAGGGGCATTGAAGGGGCCAGGTTATCCAGGCAAGCTGTCACAGTGTCACACTAAAGGGAAGTGTGCAGAGTCCACCAACCCCTCTACTGGTGAAGGGTTAAATGTTGAAGGGGCTCACATGGATTGCAGGTTCAGAACATAACAGGTTGTGAAAGCACAATAGAGGTATATTTGTTAGGCATGTTGTATATTGGCTTTTTGCCGATATTGTCTGACACTAAATTTTCGATTTCCATAACCAATACACATAATCCCCTCTCCCCCTCAACCTGTTCGGTCCATAGACTGTAAAAAGAATGGACGACGCGCTCACGGGGAAGTGAAGCTTTTATTTTTAGAGCTCCCCCTGCTGACTGGCCACAGTATAATCTTTCCCTCAATTATAACGGATGGGATGTTGGTCAAACTGCAAAGTTAAAATACTCGTCATAATTTTTTTCCAAACCTAAACTCTGCTTTGATCATTAGTTATTATCAGCCTACATTGTGTCAAAGTGTTAATTTTATTTATTTATCAATTTTAGTTATTTGAGATTGAAAAACAGGATTTGACGTCATATATGACGATGATTGACAGCCTCGGATCTTGCGTAGCTCTCTTTGTGAATAGCATAAGCAGTTAGGTCATGAACTAAAGCCGAGACACCATTAAACTTTTCCATTCAGTTTTTTTGCCTTTTTTGAGCTACTAGTACTAGTACTAACCTCTATGATCTGATCATCTGAACAAGACTTTGGTAGAATTTCCAGTGGGAAGTTCGTGGTGTAGCTGGGCTTACGTAACTCATCAGGGCAGCACTCTAAAGGGGCGGGGCGTGTTACTAGGGCTCCTCTCGCCGGACCCTACTGCGCAGACTCTGGCTCCAAATGACGTCAAATTTGCAGGATGGAAGCGCCCCTAAGCGCCGTATTTTGGCTTCAAGAACATTGAGTAGGAACAGCAACAGTGCATGCCCACTGGTTTGGTCACAAGATATGTATCTCCATGGAAATAACAGGTAATGCCTACTTTTAATGTGATGCTTTACCGGATGTATTTCACAAAGAAACACCATCTGTGCAAAACAAGATAACTTATTAAACTGTAATGAAAAAGTGCTATATTTGTTTTTAAAATGTCCTAAAAACAGCACATATTGGTCTTTCCATTGATATTGAAAATTTCAATATAGTTTTTGACTGATATTACATTTTATGCCTAATATTGGCTAATAATATCGAGGTGGGGGGAGCATATAATTAATATTTTCTTTTGGGAAATGGTCTTTTTACCCATCATTCATACAACAGAAAAGTCATTGTTCTAAAGTTGAACAAATTGTCTGAGTTGTCGTGACACATTGCTCAAGCGACTAACAAACCAGTAACCACTCCATGACTGTACAAGTTAATGATTCACATATTGGAATTTTTTCCTTTTTACAAAGGTAGCATAAGATTTAGTAAAAACAAATATTGTCTGTTTGATTTCAATCTTACCGTAAAACATGGTTTGTTTTGTACACGGTTAAGATACCAAAAGCAACAACTTCCATAGTATAGCAACACATTCAAACTTCTTTCAAGCTATTCCTGTTATTTGCAACATTGTGCTGCAAAAACGTTCCCTTATGGCTGTTATTTAAACTTTAGTGAATGTTGGTTTCTTTCTTCGAGGGGTGTCCTTTTCAACTTTTTCACTTCCGATGTGATACTGATATTACGGCATTGAGTATTGACAGATACTAATATAAGCACAAATCATGCATACTTTTATGACTCATTTTGTAGTGTGGAATGTTAGCAAATGCTAACCAGTGACTTAGATGCATTTTAACCTTTTACTGCAAGAATATATATTTTTTACAATTGAATAAGATAGAAGACCCTGAACAACAATCTCACTAAATCCAATTAAAAATGCAGGCTAATAAAATCTGATACTCCTTTATTTTGCTGATATCGAATTGGAACAACCTTATTTACTATTCCTGTATACAACAGTTCTGTGAGAAAATGGCAACATTTCACCCAAAGGTGCTCATGGTAATGCTAACAGCTGGGAAGGTGGAACACAGTTTACCTGGACCTGACTGAATGAATTGATTTGTATGCAAGTAATTTAGAACAAATAATCAGGTACTGTGCTTGTTCCTGCACAACATTGAGCCTGAGCTCACTCTGCATTCAAATTCCAAGGTTGGGAAGTTATCATGACTGTTTCACACTATACACACCAAAGTGAAGGAGGACAAACCATATTCTGAAAACACTTTCTCTGAGTTTATTCATGCATGCTAATTTCAGGGCTCCTTTTTCAGTTGGCATGAATTTTTTTCCACTGCCTCACTCTGTCGTGGGGCTCATGAGAGGATTCAAGCTGCAATGAGCATGGGAAAAATCTATCTACAGTTATAATTACATGCGGTATTCATAGCCGTTTCCGATTACACCACCACATTAGAGGACATAGTAAGAGGGGAATTAAAGGAAAGATGGGGGCTGAGAACGATAGAAGGGCAGAAATGAGAGCTCACCCCGAGCAGGATGTCGGCTCTGAACACACAACTAAACAGCACAGAGAATTCAATATGCAGGGTGGGAGACACAACACGCACAAGTTAAACACATTCATGCACACACTTTAAATTCATCTGCTCCGATCATAATCGCTCCTGCAGATGCTGGCACTGCTTCACTCTTTCCCTTCTGAGATTTCAAATCACAAAACGAGCACAGGCTGTAGATTTTTCAGTCAAAGGTTATTGGCTTGCAAACTGGTTCCCGTTACTTGCAAGCAGTATGCTGCAAAGTGAATACTGTAAAAAGCTTCCAATTTTTCATGCATGCATGCAAAAAAAAGGTAAAACAAAATTCCCATCTATCAAAACTAAGGTGTTGCATTGTTATTGCAAGAGGTGAGTCAAGAGGTGACTCACCTCGCCTCGATTTTAGCCAACAGCAAAGCAAACGCGCTTACGGCTTTTTTTTAATGACATCTTGTCTGTGGGAGGCATGAAGTGAGCTGGAGAGGATTTTTTACTGCCATGTTGATCGTCTTTCTGCCATAAATATAAACCAAAAATGCAGTAAAAATCCTTCATCTTCTCTAATTCAGGCATTCAAGCAGATCCTCATTACATGCTCCACTTTGTTCATTGAGGTGATTTATTGATTTGTCGTCTAGGTGTGACTCAGTATTTGGTGTGTGTGTGTGTGCTGTCCATGGGCACTGTATGAGTCAGGATAACCAGACGGAAAAGAGGCACTTTTGTTCCGTGGGTTTTAGATTTTGGGAGTTCTACATCCTCGTGTTTTGTTCATCTGCGTCCTCCGTAGTCCTGAATCCAACACGAGCAGCCACCCCCACCTCCCGCCTCCTGCCAGCATGGTGTCCTTCTTTCCACTGTCCCCTTCGGCACTGACATCAGACACCCCCTCCCTCCCATCTCAATGTTGCAGTCCACATGCCTGTCGCACACATTCACCCCATTCCCTGCCCTTATTTGACCCCGCTGTCCCCCAATTGCCCCTTGGCAATCCCCCCTCTTGCCCACAGTGGCACCCCGTTGCAGCCCAGCTCCCACCTTTCCTCCAATCCAAGGGGAGCAAAGCAGACAGCCCCCCGATTATCTTTGTGTGGCAGCATGTGGTCTGTGTGTGAGCAGCCCACACAGACGCCGCTGCTTAGCTAATGTTAACATTACGTGCTTAATCATTTATGTCTGGGGGTCAGGAACAAAAGCCTGGAGTGTTTGTGCGTTGGGTGTGGGGTGTGTGTGTGTGTGGGGGGGGGGGCAGATTGTTGGCGGTGTTGGACTGTTTATCAGTGGCACAGTTGCACTCGGGTGCACAGGCACATGCTGCCAATTTAGCATCCCTGGTGCTTTGTGTTGCATCATCGGGACATGCCTCAGGCTGCATTTTCTCAATATTTACGAGACTCTTTCTGAAGTTAGTGGTTTTTACCATCAAGTTAAACTGGTTTAAACTTTATATACTAGCACATAAATAATGACTTCTGTCTAGTTATTGTCTGACTCATGTCCACACACCAGGACAACACAAAGAATGACACCCACTTTGTTTGCAAATTTGAAACTTGGTGGAATAAAATAAGCATTCTTCTAAAGCATGTGCCAAGACTCAAGGCCTGGGGGTGAAATCCGGCCCTTCAAAGCATCCAATTTGGCTCACAGGTGAAAATAAAAATGACAGAGAAAACATTAATCATTGTTTACTTTAAACTATCAACTAATTTAGTTGATATCTCAATCCCTCCAAATACACAAATTTAATAGAACTCCACAATGTTTGCAAAGGCTCAGTTTGCCCATGCACATATCAACATGATGGCAGTCATTTTAAATCCCAAAATGTTGAAACAACTTTAAATTTTTCTAAAATCCTAAAAATGTCCTTATTATTCTATCAAATTTCTCCAAAATAAATACATATTGGTCACAAAATTAAGGAATTTTAAGTGAAGATCCTGCAGGGACTGATATCTGTCTCTTATTGCTTGTATATAGTTGGTGCCTCACATACTTTTAGATAATTTATACGTGGAAATACAAACCATGGCACAATAATGTCAAAATTGTTTATCACCTAAAGTCTGGGTCCCATTGAAAAAATCAACCTCATTCATATTTTGGCCCCTAAAATAAAATAAAAGTGACACCCCTGCTCTAAATTGTCCCTCAACTATTTTACTGTGAATTGTGCTGTCTTCTTATTGACCGTCTGCTGTTGTCCTTTGTCTGACATCTTTGTCTCAAATGTGCTTCTTCTGTCCTTATGTAGCTAAAAATAAAATCCTCACACTATCATTATTTTTGACTGTGTTTACTTGAGTTCTGTCGTCAGTGCTCATTCTCTGTCGTTTTTCATGTGTAGATCCAAGATGGCGAGTGGAGTCCTGCTCGTGCTGGTTGTGATCACTCTGATCGTTTCGTCTACTAGTTTGTCAAGTAAGTCACTTTTCACACAGCACAGCTTTACACATCAGACATAAAAATGAGCAAAACAAAAACAGAGCACTGAAATGAAAAGACTAATTAACCTTTTTGTGTTACTTTCTCTAATTTGATTTGTGAACAGTTTTAGATGATTTGTGAAAAACGCCTGTGGCATTTCATGCGTTTTTATGTAGATTGTTGTATATAACTTGTCTTTTTTTGGAAAACTTACACACATGTTTTTGATAATTACACTTTACATTTACATTACATTGGTTCATTAATCATATTTGTGGTTTGCACAGTAAAAAAAATTTTTTTCTACTTGGATTTGGTGTTTTTGTGTGATTTTTAAGTTCATTGTGTTTATACAGTATGTCAAAATGATTAATTAACAGTAAACTTATACAGCAGAGGGGTATTCCAGAAAAGAGGTTCAACAAACTCTGAGTCTATCCATAAATTCTGGGTCAACATACCCCACGATGGAAAACTTGAGTATCTGATTCCTTTACAGCTGGTATGAAGTGGGTCAATCAACCCTGAGTATGTAAACCTTGGGTTACTTATGTGCATGAGCATGATAAAAAGCCATCATAAATGGAGCAAAGATAACGGAACTACCATGTGTGTATGTATTTATTTTCTAATGCTGAAACTGCTTTTTCCAGCTTCCTTGGCTCGGCCACTGATATAAAAGACATTTTATTCTCAATGAGGCTTTTACCTTTTAAATAAAAAGCATTTTTTCTGTGACAAATCTCTATTAGTGTCCTTCTGTCTCTCTCACGTCTCCTGCATGCATGAGTGCAAACGTCTTTCACTTCTCCTCACCATTTTCTTCATGCTGACTGTCAGTGTTATTTTAAACAACTGGTCTGTCTCATTTGTCTACTGGTTTAGAGTATATACATACATGCATGCATCTGAGGGAAGTGATGATTTTTATGTCAGTGGCCTTTTTTTTATTTTTTTTCTCTCCTAATATTAGCTTCCATTGCAGTTCTCCTGTCTGCTTTCAGATGATTTCTGACAGTTTTTTCTTAATGATTATTTCGCAGGTGAGGAGAGTGTGAGAAACGAATGCCAGTGTGAAGGAGCGTCTTGCAGCAGCGAGGGCCGATGTTTCAGCCAGCAGTGTTTCTCCTCTCTGTCAGTGCTGAATGGGAGCGCAGTCTATCAGAAGGGCTGCGTTGTAGATGATGAAGATGGAGACGACAGATGCAGAGATTCACCTACTCCTGAGTTTCAGATCGAGTGCTGTACAGGACATTTATGTAACTTCAACATATCTTTGCAACCACCAGCTAAAGGTGAGCTCTCTTTTAGAACTGTAGCTTAATGAAAAATTATAGTTACATTGTTTATTAGCCTCAATAGGCAGTTAGGACTGTATTAAAGTGTGTAGGGTTCGAGCCGATTATAATTGTAATCACGTAAATTAATAATTATTTATTTATGGTGTAATTAGGGTCCGAAGGCCAGAATGGCTGGCCGTAGGAACCTATTGTTCTTGTTCTTTTTCCCTATTATTACTTTTCGGTTTTGCCCCTTAGGATGCCCAAAGTCTCACCAAAATTTGCATGCACCTCAGGCATGGTGAACAAATAGATATTTTGGCACAATGAAAAAAATTTACTAAAAAAATGCGCGCATTATAGATGCCAAAAATGCAATGGAACCGCACTACCAGCAGGTTTGTACAATTCATGCTCAATTCGCCACATGTATTCTTCACCCCAAGATGAGCAAAAAGTTACATTATGACCCTGCCGGAAAACCAAACAAGAAGTCAGCCATCTTTGGTCAAAAAATGGCGTTTCACCCTGGAAACGCATTTGTGCGAACTAGTCTGAGGGGCTCCATGCGACTCTCTTCAAACTCAGCAAGAACACTTAGGACCCACTGAAGATTAAAAATCATCGAAATAATTTGCATATCTCTAACGGTTTGGTCGCGGCGCGACTGGGGCCATTTAGCATGCCATAATAGGAAAATGCATATAACTTTCAAATGCAAAGTTCAAACTGGTTCCTATTTGATACACATGATGACTGTCCATCCCTAAACAAGGCTCAATGTAAAAATTACCCATATCATGCCTTGTATTCTCAGAGGGTGCCGCTTTTGGTGGCGTCCGACTTCAAAATAGTGTTGGATTAATTTTTTGAGATGGGAGCAGGTTGTTGATGGAGAAAATACAGGCTTTGATCAGTGAGAGGGGCCTATAATGTCAACGGAAAATCCTTTGCCATCACATTCTAAATGCTATATCTTTTGCATCAAATTCACTGAGAGTGATTTTTAACTGGTTTTCCCTTTCATACTGGGTTTTTGCGACTGGCGTCATTTTGCACGCCATAATAGAAAAACTGCTATAACTCTCATATACAATGTTTAAAAAGCCTCATATTTGATACACATGACTGTCCATCCCTAAAAAACAATCAATGTGAAAATTACCCTTCAAGCTTTGCGTTCTCAGATGGTGCATGCCATAATAGAAAACCGCTATAACTCTCATATACAAAGTTCAAACAGTCTCATATTTGATACACATGGCTTACCGACCCTGGCCACTCCTTCGGACCCTACGACGCCGCTCGTGGCTTTAATTATGATTGTAATTGTAATTTCAAAAATCTATTGCTGTAGTAATCGTAATTAAATTGTAATTGAGTTTAGATAATTTACTTTGTAATTGTAATTGCCATGGAAATTTTATAAAAATTCTCAAATATAATTTAACGCAAAACTGGGGAACCATGTTACAGTTCTATGTACAGTTCAACACATATGTAGTGAAGAATTATTAAAACATGTTTAATATCAAGCTTTCCCACATTTTATCAATATAACAAAATTACAAGTGAGGGGTATTCTGACACAAAAAAGGCTCAGGCGCCCACACCAAAAATATTAAAACTTATATTTTCATATATTGGAAGCCTAACAAGGTAAGGAAGTGATTAGAAACAAATTATATGATAGATATTTGTTTTTAGCGTATTTCACAGCTGGTTTAGGACACCTTATCATAAGAGATGCTAACCGAAAGCTAACACAAAAGGAAGGCTAACTCAGGCTCAGTAATTGTGATTAATTGTAATTGAACTTTGGTAATTGGTAACGTAATTGTAATCGACTTTCTGAGGATGAAAAATAACTGCAATTTAATTGTAATTGGAAAAAATGCTGGTAACTGTAATCGTAATTTCAATGTAATTGTGCATCTGTACTTGAAATCGTAATTGCAACTGAAATATTTGAGGATTCTTATCGAGGGTAAAAAAAAAGTGGTTATAATAAGTAACCAGAGAATCCTAAGACTTTCATTACCATCACTTCACTGGCTTTAACGTTTTTTCCAATGGCATGTTGGTGGCACACATGCAATACTGAGGCCGACGGGAGACTTTCACAGGAAACCTTTCATTGATTTAGCAACACAGCGCTAAGGGCTAAAATGACCAACGACTTTTTAGTCAGCGTGAAAGGAAGAGGTTAAATAAGAGGTTACAGAATTTATTCACTAGCTTTCAAACCAGTTGAGTCACATATGCAAAGCAAAGACCACACAATGGGTTTAAGCTGCAGTCAGAGCAGGTTCACCTGTGAAGGTGATCGCCTCTTTTTCTGCACATGATGGACTTTTTTTTACAATTCGTAGACCTGAAGTTACTTTAACATTGTTGGTACGTTTTGGTTTGAACTTTGAATTTAAGCAAACTGTTTGGTTATTGGGTACTTTATAAAAAATAAAATGTAAGTTATTTGGAAAAAGTTTCCCTCTTGCTTAAAAAAACATTTTAACAATGCCCTAAACTAACCTGAGACTGTTTTGTGTAGGCACAACAGCTTTTTACCAACTATAGAACAAATTCAAGGAAATATTAGTTCATTTTGACTGAAATAATTCGAAAAAGTGTTTACAATTCATTTTTGATGATTGGCAGGGAATGAGAATGTATTTAACCCAATTTAAATAGTATTGTGTTGTAAGAAGTAAATTTGTTCCCACGGTGGTTTTTATATATATTCCACATATAAAACACATACTGTGTGAAATCAATAGTTATGTACTTTAAATCATTAAAAAGAAATCATTAAAAATAGCGTTCTTATTAATGAGTTTTTTGAATAAATTTTATCTTTAAAAACATGTAAATAAATCTCCAGACATGTGACCTTTGATCTAATTTTGTATACGTATATGTACAAAATTACTCCAAAAAACAGACAAAACAACAACAAATATAAGTTAATTACTAAGAAAAAATTACAATAGGAAACAAAAATACAGAAAAGGTCAACAAAAAACACTTCAAATACAAAAAAGACAAAAATTACTCATTCAAAACAAAAATGACAAAACTATACAAAACAACACCAAAAATACACAAACTCTTTGTTTGTTCCAGTAATTAGGCTCAGGAAATCTGTCATTATTCTGAATGCTGATGTCAATGTTGGTATTGTGGCCCTTGGATCAGACAAACACATTTTTGTGGCCCCTGCTGTAATAAAAGTTGACATTTCGCTGCTAAACTTAAACTTAATTGAATCCCTGTTTAATGCCTGCTATAGAAAAGGCCTTTTGTCAGCCTGCCTGCTTTTTGATGCGAGTGAAAGCCATTTAATTTAATGGTTGCTAATGTTATTGCTCTAATGGGTCCTATATCTCTGATCAAGATGGAGATGTAGGACTGTCTGCTGGCAGACCGGTCCTCAGTGATCAAGACTGCGTGTGTGAAGGCGGCGCGTGTGAGGACGACCATCGCTGCACGGGCCAGTACTGCTTCTCATCAATGATGGTGATTGATGGGGCGGTCGTCCAGCAGAAAGGCTGCCTGAAAGATGACGAGCAGGGCAGAGCCACCTGTGCCACTCCGCCCTCAGCAGCTCATGTTGTCAAGTGCTGCCAGGGCCATCTGTGTAACATGAACGCCACTGTGCGAGCGCCAGGAAAAGGTGACTTTGTACACGGTGTACAGTACATGTCTTTTAGTGGACGTTCTGTGTGTTTCAGCATTCAGGCAGATTATTTGAGATATTATCCATTTATTTTGCACAATAATATCATCACCTGGGTTGTAGTATTGTACATTTTTTAGTTACAATTATGTTTTCAATTATCCATGTTCAATTACAATTCAATTACGATTACAGTGACCAGCATTTTTTCCAATTCCAATTATTTTTTCATCCTCAGAAATGTATTACAATTACGTTCTCAATTACTCAAGTTCAATACAAGTGATCACAATTACTGAGCCTGAAATACATAACCTAATAAAAATGACCCTTCCTCTTGTTAGCTTTCTGTTAGCATCTCTTATAAGAATGTCTTAA
Source organism: Gouania willdenowi (assembly GCF_900634775.1). Taxonomy (NCBI): domain Eukaryota; kingdom Metazoa; phylum Chordata; class Actinopteri; order Blenniiformes; family Gobiesocidae; genus Gouania; species Gouania willdenowi. Next base: position 11,450,262 of record NC_041064.1, on the reverse strand, counting down.
ATCAGCTGTTAAATAAACTAAAAACAAATATCTATCTTATTCCTTATCAATGAAAATATAGGTTTTAATGATAAAATGTGGGAAAGCTTGATATGACACATTTTAATAATTAACTACATATGTGTAGAACTGTACATAGAACTGTAACATGGTTTAGCGTTAATTTGTAATTGACAATTTTTATTGATTTTTCATGGCATTTACAATTACGGTACAAAGTAAATTATCTAAACTCAATTACAATTGAATTACAATTATGACAGCAACATATTTTAAGAATTACAATTGCAATTAAAATTATGCCATAATTGTAATGAATTATCAATTACGCGATTACAATTCTAATTGACCCTAACACTGATCATCACTTACACTTTCTTTTTTTTCAGAAGGGGAAGTGAAGGCAGCTATCAGAGACGAGCATGAGTGTGTGTGTGAGGGAAGTGGTTGTGCAACTGGGAAACGCTGCCTGGGCCACCAGTGCTTCACGTCTCTGACCGTCACCGCCGGCAACCACCTCTACCAGAAAGGCTGCTTTAAGGTCTACGAGCAGAGCACAATGACCTGCAAAACGCCGCCTTCCAGAGACCAGATCGTGGAGTGCTGCCAGGGACACCTGTGCAACATGAACAGCACCGTGGAGCTGCCTGTCCGAGGTACACCACCTTAACGCGTCCATGTGTCACATATGCAAAGATTGCCCAAGATTCCCCCACAGCTCCATCTGTTGAGTTCAGTTCTGAACTGCGTGTGCTTTCAACTCCCTGTGATGTGAAAATGCTGTTTTTTAAGAGAGTGTAGCACATTTTTCAGAATAAATCTCCACTGATGTGACCTCTCCATAAGCTGTGAAATGATCTGTTTGCTTGGTTTCATCTCTCAGTGGTCTCACTAAGGACACCTGGTGACCCTGTCAAAAGAGGAGGTTATGATTGTCATTCAGTCACGGTCCACTTCCCCTCCATCCTGCCTGTATGAAAATGGCTTACTGGAGTATAAAGATAGACGCCACAAGGGAAAATATAACACGTGTAAAGCTTTATGCACATCCAATGTCCTTGTCTGTGTTTTACATGTTTTTCCTTTTTGGTTAATTTTGCTTTTTGGGATTCATTTTAATCTTATCAATGGCTTTTATAAACATATTTTTACAGACTCAAAATTCTGACTTGAATTGTGTGTACCGGTATTTTGCAGCATACACTTAATAAAAGCTGCTGTGGATGCGGACATTTTTTATTATATAAAGCCATAATATATGCCTCATTGATCAATAAATTAAAGATGATATGCTTGAAAATTGTTGAAATTGCGCTTACAAGTTAATTTGCATCTCCACCATAAACACTCCGTTTGTTGACATTTTCACACAGTGCAGAGATTTGTTTTTACTTGATTTTTTCTGATATCACGTGGGACTACCAGGAACACGTTTGAACAAAGATGGTTTCAAGAGAATCACTGTCTTTGTCTGGTGAAAAAACACAATAAATCACGGTAAGAATGAAGTAAGAACACTTCCATTCATCCGTTTACAGGACTCAACATTCCACAATGCAATGTGTGAAACTTTTTCAAAAATGTCAATAAAAAAGTAATTACAGTGGAGACCAAAACAAAAACCTTTTTCCTTTTTTTTTTAAAAAAAAAAAAAAAAAAGAAATTAAAAAATAACTTCTCTGAAGATTACATTATTACATCAAATCTTTATCACGTACGATGATGCCTTTTTTTGTAAACCCTTCAAAATATATGCAAGATTTATTTTTGTAAATCAAATGCGTAGAACATGTTAAACAAGCACTTAACCCATTTGTTTTTCCCAAATAGTCTTTAGCAAAGTATTTCTCAGTGCAAACTTGGTGAGCTCCTAAACGGTGCTGCTTGCTGTCTTTCTGGAAGAAGGCTTACATTATGTGAGTTCAGAAAAGGGGGTGATTGTCTGCTGCAGGCAGAGCTGAGCAGTCCCCCTGGAATGTCTGGAAAATAGGAATGGACTGAGATCTGTGTGTACACATATGAGTGTGAAAGCTCTTTTTTTTCCTTCTTCCTACTCTAACCAGTTCCCTCTCGGCGTCAATTGAAGCCCGTCAGCCCTAATTCTCTTTAGGTTGATTCTCTCCTTGTGCAGTCCCGTCAGATTAAAAAGCTAGTTTTCCTACATGAAGCTAATTTAAATTTTCCTCTGTCCTTACAGCAGAAGAGTTATCCAGCTACAGTGTGACCACTTTGGTGATCGTCATCGTGGCGCCCATCATCGTTCTCATCATCCTTTCGGCGATCGCAATCTTGGTGTTCAAACGTATCCACCGCAACCAAATGGAAAGACTGACATCACGGGATGCAGAGTACGGAACCATAGATGGACTTATCGCTTCAAATGTTGGGGAGAGCACTCTCGCCGTAAGTCGAAACTTCATAGAACTCTGTATTTAATTTGCCTAAAAGAAACGAGTACAATTAAAATGCATTAAGATGCAAACTACTTCTTACAGATAACAGATTATCTTATCTGATGCTGAAAATCGAACAACAAAGAGTTTTACTTAATAATTAGGAATGTAATCGAATTTCGTGGCACCAAAAAAATTAAAGGTGAACGGAATAAAATCAAGTTTAAAAAAAGTTTCAAGGATGCGATGGTATTTGACTTTCTTGCTTCCTGTAGCAGCTTACACTTTGCAGTGTTTTCAAACTAAAGGAAAGCATTGAGATAGTGGATGCTCCACCGACTCATAAGTTGTGTGTAGTGATGCACTAAAAAAAACAACCCGGCTGAATTAGCGAGTGAGAAAACACTGCGGTCAGGGTGCGCTTGTCTGGAAACAGGCCAAAGTGTCCATGGAGCGGTCGTATTTCAACACATTTGAGCTGCCTTTTCTAAGCAGAGGTTGAGACAGAGCATCGAGTGAAAACAGTAAAATATTCACTCTCACGTTTCATGGATTTATAGTTTTTTAACATGGATGCGCAGCCCCTACACAGCAGCATGGCATGAATTCGGCTTTAGAGTAGGTCAGCAGACATTTCACAGAGATCCTCTGCACTTCATTGCGACTGTACATGGTCTGCTTAAGTAAAACATGCCATGGAGAAGGCTGAGAGAGTAGCACTAACTACAGACAAAGCTACATAACAGTTCCAGCCCACACCATTGAGACAATGATTGGGAAATTAAAAGCTACGTGCTCCAAACACGAGTGATAATCACAGACCACAACATTGGTGCAATCCTGAAAAAAGCAGCTAATGAAAGGAACGTCAAAAGCATAAAGGACCTTCATGTTAGAGAAAGAACAATTAAAAAAAAAAGATAAAGAATGAAAACAAATTTAATAATCTATTTGTGAAGCAAAACACTCCCACACACTGTTTCCAACTTTTGCAGTCCAATTGTTTTTCATCAACAAAGATTTGTTACACATTTTTGATATTGTATCGTGAGCCCTATATCATATTTCGTATCATATGATGAGTTCACTATTTTGTTACACCCCTACTAATGATATACGACACTTTTATTGTGACTGTTGGAAATATTTTGTCACGCCTTTTGGAGACTGCATATGAAAACAAACCTATTTGACAAATTCTGCATTTGATTTCACTTCATAAATGAACAAACTTTATTGTCTTGTTAAAGTTTATCTCAAACACTGGCATGGAGCAACATGTACATGAATCCTGTGCCACACCATCACATAAAACACTGGGATGTTAATACAAGTCTACATACAGTTCATGCCACAATGTTGTTTAACAATGTAAAAAGGCATCTACAAACTTGTATACTTTCTTTTTTTAAAACCTTGTGTCCTCTTCAGTACTTGTTTTAAAATGAAAAACCCAACATCACTCCACGTTCTACACTGTGAATTTTTGAAAAAAGGCGAAAAGAAAACTTGTTTTGCAACTTCTCATTTTCTCCCTCGGATTGAGGATCATCTGCTGTTTATTTTCCCCGCCCTCGACTGTGGATTCGGAGCTTTCAACAGAGTCGTTTATGTTTGGAGGCCCTCTAAGCCGATCCAGAGTTTAGGTGGAGTCCTGTGGTTAGCGTTCAGTCTGAAAAGACTCTGGCTGGCTCACTTACACACTGTGTAATCAAGTGGAGCCGAAAATGTCCACTGAACAGTTAAGTTTGAGGTTGCTATTGTTGGTTTTGTAACCTTTAAACACTTTGAAATCTTACATTTCTTTTGATAGACGTCATGAAGCCCCAAAACTTTGGAATCTGATCCAAATCTGTGTCCTTTTCAAACTCCACAAACTGCAAAGACGTCCTGAACTATTGCCATGATAGTGCTGTTTCAAATGCATTAAACTGCTAAATGAAACCCTTCAAGATAAACTCTCTGAACCAAAGAGAGAACCTTAAACTCATCACTCTTTGTATGACCTTTGCATTCGTCTGTTGTGATCTGAATCGTCTCTGGCTGCTCCTGCATTATGCATATATGAGGCATCACTGTGTTTGTTTTGCAGGCTGAGTTGCTGTACGCTGCCCCCGTGTGGCCTGTGTGTGAAGGCTGCATGTTTTTTTTTTTTTTTTGGAAACAAGTTAAAGATAAAGGGCTTAGCAGCATTGTGCCTGTTTCAGAGTCTGGCTTTTGGATTAGACCAAATCTCACCCACACCAGCTAACAGGGAGGGGGAGGTACTTTTGTTGTTTACTCAGCAGGGGGCACCCTGCACCTCAAACGCAGACAGTCCCCCCACACACACTCTGGTATACACATATGCAGCCTCCCCCTCATCATCACTCGTGGGTGCTACATCAAAGACAGCCAGCTCCAATGAATCCCCATCTGAGTCCCAGATGCTCGATTTTTCAGTTTTAAACTGAAGTCACGCACTGCGTTTGGTACTATTTTTTTTTTACACCATTAATCACGTGTATGTTTTAAAACAACATCCACTGGTCAGAGAAGCTCTTAGTTTCATTCATTACATATGGGATTTTCTGTCTTTCTTTCCAGGATCTGCTGGACCATTCCTGCACTTCAGGAAGTGGTTCAGGACTTCCTTTCCTTGTTCAGAGAACTGTTGCCAGACAAATCACCCTGAATGAGTGTGTGGGTAAGTACTCTGTGAAAGACCGTGCGTGTGTGTGTGTAAGAATAGCTCTGAATTGTTTCTTATCTCAGCAGAACTCTTCACAACTGTGTCAAAGTCATCGTCATTAGCCTTTTCCCCACTAGGGGGCAGTAGATTGAACTGCATTAACAGAATTTATTATAATATAATCTCACTCCTGTATTTTATAACAATCAATGTGTAAATGCAAGATTGGAGTATAAATATATAAATGATTAATCTTACATTTAAGAACCACTTTCTTACAACATTACATAATATTTCGGATATCTGGTATTTAAGCCAAAGATATTGTTCCGCAAACCACACAATGTAAATGTACAAAAGTCCAAGTAATATTTTTCAAAATGATCTATATAATAGGGATTATTTATTGATATTATTTTGCACATAATTAGTAGGAGTCAAAAAATACATTGCTCTGAATTGATATATCAATTTTGTAAAGCAACAATATAATCAAGGCAAGGCAAATGTATTTGTTTAGCGCATTTCATACATAAAGCAACTCAGTGTACGTTACTTGATCAAAAACATTCAACAGCTTATAAATCAATAAGAACAATAAAATCAGCAGTAAAAACACTGAAATCAGCAGTAAAAACATTGAAATCAGCAGTAAAAACATTGAAATCAGCAGTAAAAACATTGAAATCAGCAGTAAAAACATTGAAATCAGCAGTAAAAACACTGAAATCAGCAGTAAAAACATTGAAATCAGCAGTAAAAACATTAAATCAACAAATCAATGGAAACCCAAACAATCAGTGAAACACAGCACAGTTTTTATTGTCTGAAATGTTTCCGCAATTAAATTGCCAAAACGTCAAATGTTCTTTTTCTAGCTTTAGGTGAAATGTAACTGACTGTGTTAAATGAGAGTATAATATTCTCTTAAAACAGATCAAAGACCCCGGGAACCAAATTTAATCGAAATTGTGGCAGACATTGTGATATCAGCAAATATTGTATAGTTGTCCAAAGAATCGATTATCGTATCGTACCATCAATAAACTGGTGATCTAAACTCCTAATAACTATTTAATTACTACATAAATGTGAACAACTGTTCAGTGACATTAATCACACTTTTTGAAAGTGTGCGTGCATGTGTGTAGATGGTAGCTAACCTTTGTGTCCGTTTCGTGTCATGTCTTGCAGGTAAAGGTCGTTATGGTGAGGTGTGGCGCGGTCAGTGGCAGGGAGAGAACGTGGCCGTGAAAATATTCTCGTCGAGAGATGAAAAGTCTTGGTTCAGAGAGACTGAAATATACAACACCGTGCTGCTGAGACACGAGAACATCCTGGGTTTGTATTTTATCACGGTTATTGTCACCGCTGGGCCCAACAAACTCAAGTTATTCTAAAGAGTGGGTTTTTTTTTTTTTTTTCAATGTGCGTCTTTGCTAAACACCAGGAAAACTGACAAGTCAGTCTCTAGTCCTGATCTATATTGTGCACCTTTTGATAAAAAAATATATATATATATATATATATATATATATATATATATTAAAAAAAGGAAATTTCAAAATGAGAAATTTGTTCAATAATTGTATGTATTTTAATCCAAATGTAGTGTTTATAATGTAGAGTTCAATGCACTTTGGTGAGGTTGTTAGTAAGTCGTTTAATGAATAACTTAATGATGTATAGCATGATGTATATTAGAATCATTCACAATATTATGGTATAAAACATTGTGAAAAAATGTGCCACCCCGAAATGACGTATTTTGTTGGGTGGGGCTTAGCCTGGAGGCAAACCACCATAGATATATATAAACACTAAATAACTTACCCATGCTGTTAGACAATGGGGAGTGATGTAGCAACCTCGTGGCCATCTTACCTCAGACAGCTGGCCTTGCTCGTTACATCGATGTCAATGGTGCATGTACTATTTAAATAACCCTAACTTGCTCAATTCCTTATCCAATTTTCAAACGGCAAGCAGCAATTTAAACATCTACAAGCATCCTATGTCATACCTACGTATAATAAGGTTTGTAATTAGGCAAATCGTTTGTAAATCCGCCAACATTTCATTGAGTTAATTGTATTTTTGTTTAAGCTGATCACTCACCTTCCAACGGCTACCGTAGAGCGTCAGTTGTCTGAGGCAAGATGGCCGCTGTTGAGCTACGCTGGCGAATCCTGCTTGCATCATCCAGTGTTTATATATATACATATATATATCTATGCTTTAGCCAGCAGCGTTTCTGTTTTTGCCTCAAGCCACTTCACTCGTGACCATTAAGGGGTTTATTGGAACAAACCAAAAAGTCTGGTAAAATTTGGTGAAAATTAATTTTGTGAACCACCCTAATGTATATCCTTTGTAAATATTATTTTTTATGTTTTCCACACCAGGATTCATTGCGTCTGACATGACTTCCAGAAACTCCAGTACTCAACTATGGCTCATCACTCACTTCCATGAAATGGGGTCTTTGTACGACTACCTGCAGCTCAGCACGGTGGACGCCCCCGGCTGCCTCCGCATGGCGCTGTCCATCGCCAGCGGCCTGGCACATTTGCACGTGGAAATTTTCGGCACAAAAGGCAAACCAGCGATTGCTCATCGAGACCTGAAGAGCAAGAACATTCTGGTGAAAAAGAACGGGCAATGCTGCATCGCTGATCTCGGTAGGATCACGCTCTGCTTTTGTACACGTGTGTGAATGCATGAAAGATTTTAGTAATATAAACAAAACAAATTTCAGAATACATGGAGTAATTAAGTTTTATTCAACAACGTCAGTAAAAGCTATTACTAGTGGATGCACTGTAGTGTAATTAAATTAAAGCTACTAATGTGTTTATTTGTTGGTAATCAACAAAAGTAAATGACTCAACCTGTTGGTAAAACCAAAGGCCATCTCACTAAATCCCTTAGTGTCCCACTCACTTATTTTAACATCTAATGCATGTACAAGCCAGCAGGCTTTGTGCATTAAAGTCTCCTTCAGAGGAATCTATTATCACTAATAACAAACATGGCAGCCATTCAAAGTTAATTTGGAGTTCATTTTGGAAAAGGGAACACAACAGGAAGTGGATCATACGAGTCATTTTGACCTCACGTCTGAGTCATTTGAGGGTTTTTCTCACATGTGGGTTTACTGTCTACTACATTGTGTCCTTTTTAATGATCATTTGTCTCTATGTTTATATTTTAAAACTGGAAGTTTCTCTGTTTTTGTCCTGACTATCAGGTCAAGACAAATTGGAAAAATAAACAATGTAAAAAAATAAACAGTTAATTCAGTAACTTGTATGCAGATTTTAAGCCAGTGAAAGCTTAAGGCAGGGTTGTTCAACCTTGGGGTCCTGACACCATGTGGGGTCACCTGGAAATAAAATAGGGTCACCTGAATTGTCTAGTAATAATAAAATAACTGATCAAAATTATATTTTGGAATTTTAAATTGTTTAAACAAATGTAACATTTAATTATTATTATTTATTTTTTTTTCAAATTTATTTATTTATTTTTATTTCTCTATTTTGCACAAGTAAAAAGATATACATTGCCAGAAGAGGCAGAAAGCTAAAAGAGCTTAAATGTTTTTTTCTTCTTTTTAAATGACACCCACAGTCTCAAACAACTGTATTCTATACTTTCACTTTCTGAAATATAAATGTAGTTCAAATAAAATGCAGTATAAAAAATATCTATCTATAATATTACTTTGTGCACTGATACTGGCTACTCTGTATTTGTTACACAGTATAACAAACATGATCAAAAAACTTGTAGAGAAAAAATGTCTCTGGCGTTGCCACAAATTTGTGATATAAAAATGGCGTCACTACAACAAAAACGTTAAGAAGAGAAATTAAAATATCAGCAAAGCTCACTAAGGACTAGCATTTTGGTAAGTATGTCGGTTGTAAGAATAAGAAACTGCAGATACTTATTATATTATATATTATTAGGAGCTGATGTAACAGTATGTGTTTATCTGTTATTCTTAGGTCTGGCAGTCATGCATTTCCAGGACACCAATGAGTTAGACGTAGGAAACAATCCTAAAGTCGGCACAAAGCGCTACATGGCCCCCGAAGTGCTCGACGACTCCATTCAGATGGACTGCTTTGAGTCCTACAAGAGGGTGGACATCTGGGCCCTGGGCCTGGTGCTGTGGGAGATCGCCAGGAGGACTGTAAGCAATGGTGAGCTTCACTTTTGCACTACTACAGTATAGGGCTGGCTCTTCTGTCCTTAAGTCTTTAGTCAGTGGTGTAGAAAGAGATTGACTGGGAAGACTTTTCATTAATTCATGTCACCACTTGTTTGGTTTAATATTGATTCCCATTCACTAGTTTCTGACTTCTGGAATGCAGAATGGAGGATTGCAATAGTAGGAGTTTGATTTGTTTCATTGAAAGCACACAAAGTTCTTTAGGATTAGCATAAATCTTTAGAATGAACATACTGTATTAGATGCTATTGGAAGGAATTGGCTTTATTTGCATGTTTCTGCTATTATTTGTAGAGAAATCATCAATATCCGCATGTGTTTCATCACCTAATTGTAAACATGTCAAACCAACTATGGGTTACCATGGCTTTGGTCTCTCACTGGAGTGCTGAAACAATTTTGATAGCTAAAAAAGTGCTATATATAGGACTATGAAAAATTATGTGTATTTTTATATTATTGTGTATGATTAAAAAAAGGCCACTTTAAAAAATTCTGCACTATTTTTATTTAAGGCAAAGCCCATTTTTTTGTATAGCACATTCCATACACAAGGCAACTCAATATGCTTTACATGATCAAAAAGTGCAAAAGAAAACATTCAACAGCTTAAAAATCAATAAGAACATTAAAATCAGCAGTAAAAATATTTAAAATGAGCATCAAACACATTACATCAACAACAACACGACTAAAAATCCCTCTGTCATACGCAGAAGAGAGAAAGAGTGCCTTTAACTTTGATTTAAAAAGGTTTAAGGCGATACAAATCTGTAAATATTTTTACTTGAATTAAAACCAAAAATTATTTAAATTCTAAAATGATAACATTTCACAGTTAGGTTTTTATTTGTTTTGTAAACACAGGGGTAGGCCAGAGGTCCCAGTTTGAGAACCCTTGTGCTACACTTTTAGTAACATTATGGCTTATGGTGCCCTCTGGTGGACACAACCTAAAAGCAGCTTCTTTTATTCACCAGTTTTTTTGGTGCTTGAATGAATGTTTATGGATGGTTTTGGTTGCAGGTATTGTTGAAGACTACAAGCCACCATTTCACGATGTGGTGCCAAGTGATCCCAGCTTTGAAGACATGAAAAAGGTTGTGTGTGTGGACCAGCAGAGGCCCAACATTCCCAACAGATGGTTTTCAGACTCTGTAAGTAGCAGAGCGTGTGAGTTTCAGTCACTGTGAGGTTTCATGATTGTGATGAGCCACTCCTTCACGTATTTCCTTCTGTATTTCTAGACTTTGACGTCCATGGCTAAACTGATGAAGGAGTGCTGGTACCAGAATCCATCAGCCCGACTCACAGCACTGCGTATCAAAAAGACTCTCACAAAGATCGATAACTCTTTGGATAAGATAAAAACAGACATTTGAGCTTTTTTTTTTTACACCAGGAAGAGGCAGCAGATGTTCCCGACCCAGAGGAAGGACCATCTTAGCTCAGCTTCAGAAGATAAGACTTGATGTGGTTGGTGCCCTTATAGCGGCACCGAGCGGTATTTATTTTTAAAAAACACTTGGCAGGACACATTTTGGCATCCAAAGATGGCTTTCTGAGCACCGGTGGTTTTTTGAAAGGAGTTGGACTCTAATAAAAGTTACCAGGACATTTCACTAGTGTTGCTTTTTGTTAGTTGTGTTTTTATGGACACATGTTTAGTGTGGAAAAACATTCAAACATACATTTATATTCTAGCCGTCCTGCGTAGTTCATTTTAAATAAAGCCGTTCAGAGTCAAAAGGTCAACTTGCCAAGCAAACATGCCAGTGTAATGTGTATCATTTCTTAAACCATAGTCGTTAAGTATCTTTTACACTGTTTACAACGCTGTCAGAACAGGATAGACGGGGTTTAATCATTGTTGATATCATCCGTTTTTTGTTACATTCTTCATCTGAAAGTACTTTGTCTCAAACTTTTTATAAACCACAACTCATTTATGTACTCGGTCCGTGTTTTTTTTTTTTTTTTTTCTTACAGTTTTACAAAAACATACAGGAGCAAACAAGAAACCATCAAAAAACGCTGAACTCTCGCTCCAGAGGCCTGTAATTAAGCTTCCAAAGCCTGTATATTGTCCTAAAGCATGCATTGCTGTCTTAATGCGTGCAATCTGAATGAAGTCCAACTTCAGCCTTTTTCTTTAACATTTTATATCAATTATTGATTTCTATTCCATTAAAGAGGAAAAAAAAAATGTTGAATCCGTCTCATCTTGTGTTTTTAGCCTCTGCTGCAGGAGCACAGCAAAAAACAACTAGTCTGTTGATCTAAAGATGAGCTGTTTGTTCAGTGTGACGTCTTCTCTGCTGTGCATTATTACAAAAAGAAAATGTTCCTGCTGCCGCTAAGCTCGTAAACTTTAGTTGCCATGGAGCCCGAGCTGGAAAAACACGACTTGGTCACATATGGCTGGCTGTAAATAACTTTGTGAATTTAGTATTTACCATCTGAAAGGGTTTTCTGGGATACACACACAGCTATGATTCCTTTATTTTAGTGTTATATTCACATCCAGAGAGCTGCAACGTTCCTCAGGGGGTCAATACTTTGATCACCGGGGGCCAAATTTGGCCCTTTAGAGCACCCAATTTGGCTCACAGGAGAAAGTCATTGTTGAAAGTATAAACTAATTAATTTGTGTATATCTCAGTCCCTCCAAATACACAAATTCAAAAAAAACTCTATTTGTGCAAAGAATTAGTTTTTCCACGCTTATCTCACATGATGGCAGTCACTTTTTAATCACAAATTGTCAAAAGAACTTTCAATTTTTCCAAAATCCTGCATTTGAATTCTCAAATTGTATTACAAAATTTCCCCAAATTGAATAAAAAAATAAAATCGGTTAGAAAATGAAGGATTTTTTAAAGTAAAACTCAGAAGATAACTGTTATCTGTCACTTGTTGCTTGAATATTGTAGGTCCTTTACATGTTTTCTGTATTATTTATACACAGAAGTGCAAACTAAAGCAATATAATGTTGAAAATTATGGTTTTATCGCCCACTTGAGATCATATTGTTCTGTTTTTGGCCCCTGAACCAAAATGAGTTTGACGTCCCTGTTGTAATGAGACGCTCACGTCCTTAATGTCCAGCAACCGCATGAAATCAGTTAAAGGAGGTTGATTATCACAGGTATTCCATAAAAAGGCAGTTGAAAATGGTCCTCACCAATGTAGGCCTAGTACCTAATAAAATCCCACTATTTAAGACCTATAGTGACATATTGATTATAAATATAAACCCATATATTGTGTGCTGCAGACATCAGGTGGAGTTACCTAAAATAAAGATCTTTGAACTATGTGTAGGTGCGCAACAATTTGTATTGATTCAACCACATATCTATTGACACAGAAGTTTTTATTTGTTTACTTTTTTCTAATGTCATGCTTGCATTTTAAAGTACGTCTTTATTCCACGCTTAAAGCATGGAATGAATAGAATATACACTAATACATTTGGGTCTGATCGAACCCCAGGGGTCCATTGAGTCAGTCTCATGGTTCTGCATAATGTGCTGATGCTAAACTAATTTATTAAAAGATAAATTACAATGACAATGTTAAATAAGCAAATGGTTAAAGTGTAAAATTAATTTTTATTCCAACACATGTAATTACTACAATGTAGACATTTTAGCTGATGTGAGAACTGCTTACATATTTAACTTAATTAATTACATATTTAACTTAATTTTTATATAATATATTACAAATCACCTTTATATATATATATATATGCATGCATGCACAGTAAGTTTTCATTCCATGTTTGACATATGGTATGGGAATAAAAAGCTTCCATATTAAACTGTTAATTTATTATCAAAAAATAGCTTACCTTCTTTTTCTTTTCTTTTTTTTGTCAATTATGCTTGCATTCTGAAGTTTTTTTTCCCATTCTTTTTTAAAAACTTATTTTTTTTACATCATTTAGATGTAAAATTGCTGATCTTTTTCTTTCTTTAGATAGCAACTGTACAAATACCACATAATCAAGTACCGTCGTGTGTATTATTATATTATTAATCTTTGTGAGTGCATTATAAGTGTTTTTGTTCTGCAGGGACTCCAGCAGCAGCTTTTATTGGCTCTCACACACACACAGTGTTTGCACGTCTTATCTTTGCCCTTTGGATCAATCAAAGTGTTCAGTAAGGGCTACAGTACTTTAGATTGTTAGCAACTTTCCCCATAAACCCTGATACCGGCCTGGACTTTTATTCCCTTGTGATGTGACTACCTGGAGGACTGGAGTCCACAGCGGCTGGTCAGAGAGGCCGTGTCCGGCTGTGGGCTGTGGGCTGCGGGCAGGAGGAGCTCCGTGTCTCCGTCTCCTTCTGGATCTCCGCCACACGTGGTTATCGGAGCTGTGCAGCCCTAATAATCCTCTTACCGCTGTCAGCAGAGGCGGGGCTGCGCTGCACTTCACAGTTCGCCTCTCGGTCATCCTCGGAGTGAGAGTGGGACAGGTTCACGGCCGGAGATGTGCGGGGACTCGGTGCTACGGAGGCTCGCTGCGTGAAACCAACCGGTGCGGAGCGGGAACAGATGCGGGGCTGATGATGAGCGTTCATCCCGGGAAGAGCAGCCTGGAGGCGGCTTTGATCTTCCTGTGTGTGGCCCAGCTGACTGCAGGTACACACTCACTCTACAGCTGGTAAACTTCTGTTTCTTTGGTTTAAAAAAAACCAAAACAACAAGAACAACAACAGAAGTTTAAAATAAACAAAAAACACTTCTGAGGTTTTGAGACAAAATAGTCAATGTACACAACATAATACAGGAAAATAATGAGCCATCCTTGTTCTTTACTACTTACTTAAATTCATTTTGTAAACCTGTAAAACGACCTGTATACATTTATTTTACCTATTATAATTCAAATAAACTGCATTTTATTTTTGTGCTTCAAAGACTTATAACTGAAATTATGTTGTAGAGCCATGGAAATAATCCTCCACACCACTAGGTGGCAGTAAGTAAAAAGTCTGCTGCAGGAGTTTATCTCAACTAAAATACAATTTATTTTTATTTGTATTTTTATTGAACAACTACAGATTTTCGCATTAATACAGATTATAGACAAAGTTAAAAGAAAAAAAACAAACAAAAAGTTTTTTGTTTTTGTTTTTTTTAATAAAAATACAACAATTTTGATTTGATTATTTTCATAACTGGATTGGAGACGATTTTTCTTCATTTCTGAGTCATATCCTGGCAAATATAATAACATTTGGACTCTTATTGCAAAATAAAAATGGGAAAATGAGCATTAATGTAACTATGCTAAGTCAAGTCAATCCCCAACTTTAAAATAATTTTTAAAACTAATTTAAATTGTATTGCAACTCGCTAAAATTGATCAAACCACTAAAGCACAGAAATGATACACAAGTTTCCAAATATTCCAAATTCATTCATTCATCTGTATATGAAAACACAATTTGGATTCATATCTTATCAACCGATTTTATTGTATCTTCTCTTTTCATTTCATATGCAACTTAATGTTGGTGTTGTTGACTGTTGCACCATGTTTATTCTTTCAATTTCAAAGAAGTGTAAAATAACAAAACAAAAATAACTTAAGGTTTGCAAAAACAAGGTTTTTCCAAAACAAATTTGTCTTGGAAAAAACATGTTTATGCCAGTTTGTCAGGACTGCAGAGCAAAATCCAATAAAGGCAGACAAAAGAAGATAAAAACACTTCAATAGTGGGCTATTGGGTGGAAATATTGACTTGAATGAAAATGACAGATACATGATATCAAAGCAACATTTCAAAGTCAAGAGCTACTGTGTTCAAATAAGGATATAAAATATTGACAATTATATGATTCATTGTTTACTTAATTGATCTTATTTGAATTCACTATTTAGCCATTTTAGGAAATGCATGCAAAAACATCTGTTTAAACGAAAAACCCACAACAATATTCCACAATGGAGGTTATTGTGAACATATTAATAAACCATTTCTACAATCTGAGAGGTAATGTTTAAAGGATGAAATGTGTCACCAGGTAACAACCGAGACATGTTTTATAAAGGTGATGATGAAAGAAACGTGTCACAATTCAGCTGAAAAACTTCCTTTGAATAACACAAACATCACAATAAGCCCATGATTAGAATATGAATCATTTTGTTGACATTTTCCAGTCCCACACGTTGTTACTGGAAATGTATCTTTTGCTGACTAAAGGAAAAAAAAACTGAATAAAACACAGAATATTTCCACAGGCTGAACTTTGAACATCTCTCTTTGGAGTTTGCATGTTCTCGCTTTGTTTTTGGACACATTTCAGACGTTATAGAGTCATCTTTTCTTATTCAATGCAGATTGAACATTAAATAAGAAAATGGTTGACAGATTCCCTGGTGGTGATGATGGTAATCCTCTGCTGCAGCAATAGTAAATCCAATTGCATTTTCCCATTAGGAGAAATGAAAGAGCTTAGCGCACTCATGCTGTGATGGTTCATTTTAGAGCAATAACACACGACTCATTCCACCTGTGCATTTACACTCTGATGACAAGCAGTGCTGGTTTTTTTTTTTAAGTTTGAACAGGTACTGGTTAACAACGATGACCTGCTTTGTGTGAAACACTATAGTCTCACACACACACACACACATCCATACGTTACAGCTGTGTTATAATGAGAAGTGCTAGATCTCTTGCAAATGATGTATTTTCTCTCTGAGATAACTTAAAAAGGCAGTAAGCGATATGATGTCACAGGGGAAATTAGTTTTAGTAAAAATACAAATAACAATTTAAAGTTGGGATTAGAAAAAAAAAAGTGAAGTGTTGGATTTGCTTTCACATCAGAGATGTCATTGTTTTAAGTTTGTTTAATTTTGGGTTCAGAGCTAAAAAAAAAAAAGTTATAGCTTGACTTTGGGCTGCACAATTAATACAATTTAAATCATGTTCACGATTTTTGTTGTCACGATTAAAATAACCTGATTGTCGGATATATTTACATCTAAAATATGGCCTCTGCACTCTGTAATAGTGTGTTTATTCTGGGGTTTTTTTTACATTATGTTTTTAGTATAATTGTTATTTAAAGCTTAATTTTGCACTGTAAACTGTACACATATTGTTTGTTTAAAAGTAGTGTAATAAAAACAGATTTTTTTTCCTAACATGATGAATAATTGTGATTATAATCTGGATTACAATATTGATCAAAATAATTGTGATGATAACTTGACTGCAGCTGTCAAACGATCTAAAATGTTCATGTGTATTATATTATTTTAGTATTTGCATGTAATCAGCCAGTCTTTACTTATCTATTCACTCATTTATGTCTGTTTCTTTTATTTTCTGAAGGTCTTTTGCTCTTTCTGATTTATATTTCGATGTTTTTTATCACTGTAATGTTGTTATTTTAGCCTGTCTGTAAAGTTTTTTTGAGTGTCTTGAAAAGCGCTTTCAAATAAAATGTCTTATTATTATTATTATTATTATTATTATTATTATTATTATTATTATTATTATTATTATTATTAATAATAAACTTGACCTGTATTTCATCCAAAAGTTGTTGTCAGCGTGCTCCCCAAAACACTGCCCAAGTCACATTTCAAGTTTTTGTTTTCAATGTTTAATGTTGAAACAATGACGGATGTTGACATTGTGGCGTTTCAGGGAAAAACTCCAATACGGCTGAAATGTAATGTTTGCGGTGACGTCATCACACGGTGAACACTATAAACAAACAAACCACAGCAAAAATGGCTTCAAGTAAGTCACCGTCTTACAATGGTCTGGCGATGAAACACAAGAAAACATGTTAAGAATGAAGTCAAAACAATTTTTAAATATCAGAAATTCTACGTGATTGCCACTCCCTCAATGCAATGCACAATAGTTTTCTCAAGTTCAAGTCAACAAACCGATTGTTTTGACATTTTTTGTGAGTAAATACTCCCGTTTTTTTTTTTTTTGGGGGGGGGCAAGAAATATTTTTGATTTATTAATCTATGAGGTTTACATGATCTTAGTTATAAAAAAAAAAAACATGCTAGGGATCGTCGTTGGTTTTAATGTCCCTGTTAGTAATTGTGCCCTCTGCAGTTTGTATAGTTTGTTATTAGGGCTGGGACGATGTGTTTCTGTCTCGATTCGATACATATTAGTATTTAGATTTATTGTGATTCAATAGTAATGATTATTGCCATTATTTATTTATTTATTTTCACTTGGTCTGCACATGCTGTCAAAGGTCAACACTGCAAGAAGTGCAATCATTTTAAGACAGCAATGCATGTTTTGTTATATATTGTCTATTTATTTTATTGCATAATTGTGATCATCACCAGAAATACTATTTATTTTTTGTATTTAGTTATTTAAAAAAAAAAAAAAAAAAAAATGTTGAATCATACACTTCTAAAAATAATATCTGAGTCATAGTTCTAAAAAACTGCGCCACACCACACTACATGTAGTGTTAACCTATGACAACATATACAGGAATGGTAAGAAATCTTAGAAAAATTGATTCTGGGGAAGAAATATACATTTTTGATGTCTGCCCCCCAAAAATTGCGATATATCATGAATTAATATATATTTTCCCACTCTTATTATTTAGTAATAGAATAGAATAGAATCAGTATCAGAATCGTTTTTTATTGCCAAGTACTTTTACATAATACGAGGAATTTGTCTTGGTGTGTAATAGAATGGAATATACCTTTATTGATCCCCAGAAAGGAAATTCACTTGTTGCAGCAACACAATAAAAAAGAGCAGGTGGTAAGAAACAAAAATAAATACCAACATAAGATAATAATGCAAAAAGTTCAAACTGTAGGACAGACGTAAATAAGAAAAGAAAAGAAAAAAAACTGAATACATTTTTTTAAAAAAAAACAAAAAAAAAACCAAATCCAATTGACAATTGAATGTGAGTTTATTGGTTTAAACAGCGTTGTGAATTATATATTTTAGTCAAGTGTTCTAGTTAATTTTCATGCATTGCTTTCAATTCTTCATAACAACCATTGAAAGAAGCTGAAGGTGTTTTTAAAAGCCTTTCACTGTTGCACTCTTTCTATCATTCTTATTCAGCTCAATACTTGACTAAGCTTTGAGTGCATACTTCATACTGGTTTGAACTCGTCCTGCCCTTTTTTACAGTACGCTGGAATATTTCGCTCACAGCTATCTGCATCTTTTATTCCTCATCCATTGGTTACTGATAGTAGAAGTCCTGATTATTGATTCATTCACACGTTTACCTGCTTGTTCAGTTGGTGTGAGGTAAAGTACACAAACAATCACAACAACGCACACATGAATTTAAGATAAGACTGTAGAGTGTCACATCTGTGCTTTTAATTAGGTTTTATGGCTTTTTGCACTTCTTTGTCCACATGCTTCTCTCGTCTCTTTGCAGAACATTTTAAATTGGTCTTTATCTTCATAAATCTATACAAAACCATGAACATAATAAGGTAATTTTTGCTAATGCACATGGATATAGTTTATCAAAGCGCATGCTTACCACATTTCTACAGGAGAAAAGAAGTTTTGTATCTGAACGTGGTTGTCCTTCAGCTTGTTGTTACTTAGCAACTCTTTGGTGCACTTTTAAAAGGACCAAAAATTTCTCCGTGCTCTCAGGTTGTTCTTTATATATATATATATATATATATATATATATATATATATATATATATATATATATATATATATATAAAATGTTTTGTCAAAATCATTTTAAGGACAAACATGTGTCCTTCAATATTCTATTTGATGTTGTTGTTGTTTTGAATAAAATAAATATGACTCATAATGCCATTACATTTTGTCAGCCCAATGTTTTTAAATTACAATCAGTGACTTTATTGTTTAGAGACTGTCGACCACTTTGTTTGAAAATATAACATTTTTTAAAAACTTAAATGTACAGGGGGGAAAAAAAGGAATAAAAATAAATACCTCTAAATGCTCCTTATTGTGGTTTAGCAGCTGCTCACTGCTTCTCAGGCTTGGGTTAAATACAGAACATTATGTCTATGCAAATGTGCAAAAAAAATGACAATTTTGTTTGTGTTTGGAATAAATCTAAAAATAAATACATTTGCTAAAAATGAATCTGAATGTTACAGTTAATAATAAATGTTAGTTGGCTTTGCTTTATTAAATACTCTTCTTTTACTGTAAGTATGTAAAAGACCAAAACAATGGTGAGATGTTGTCATGCCGATGAGAAACACAGATTGAAGGAAGTGCAGGCCTCAGCATCGATGCTGCACTAATAGTTGGATTGAGCCTTTCCCTGTTTCATAAACCAGCATCTACAACACAACAGGTGGGATTGATTAATTGTCTCGTAGTTTAAAGCACATTTTGGTCACATAAGAGTTTTGCTTTTGTATATTTTATTTTCGAACAGACTGCAGTGTCAGAAAGCCATTGATGAGAACTAATAATACAGACATGGCAGGAGGTGTTGTGGTTCACTGTTTGTTTCTTCATTAAACCATTTATTAAATTGTCCTTTCTCTAAAGCAGACAAGGGCAACTTTTATCACAACGGGAGATTGTCAGATCTGAGGGCCATATTTTACATAATATTTATATTCTTCATTTTGGTGTATTTTTTGTTCCCGTTCTGTTCTCTTATGTAATGTTTTATTTTTGTGTACTTTTGCGATTTTATGTATTCGCTGTCCTTTATGGTTCTATTTGCTTTGTCCTCTTGTGTATTTTTTGTTGTACTTTTGTGTAATTTTCCAAATTTTTGTAATTTTTTTACTGAAGTTGTGTAAATTTTGCTGTTGTTTTGTGTATTTTTTTATTTATTTAATTTTTATTTTTTTATTTTGTGCTTTTACTTTGAGGGGCCACACAAAATCAGACCAAAAGTCACTCGTGGCCCCTGGGCCGGCAGTTTCCCATGGTTCCTAGGAGATTGTCGGATCTGAAAGCCACATTTTGCATAATTTGCTGTCATTTTGATATATTTTTTGTTCTCGTTTTGTGTGGTTTTCTCTGATTTTGAATATATTTTGGAGGTGTTTTTGTGGATTTTGGCTGCTTTGTGTATTTGCTGTCCTTTTAGTCTTATTGCTGTCCTCTTTTGTCCTTTTGTGTATTTTTGTTCTCCTTTTTATTTATTTTTCCAATTTTTTGTCATCAGCTTGTGTGTTGTTTTTTTTTCTACTGCATATGATTGAGAGAGAGATTTTTTGTCATGTTGTTGATGTCATGATGATTTTACTGATGATTTTAATTGATTTTACTGATGATTTTAATTGATTTTACTGATGATTTTAAATGTTCTTATTGATTTTAAACAATTGAATGTTTTATCATGTAAAGCACATTGAGTTGCCTTGAGTATGAAATGCGCTATACAAATAAATTTGCCTTGCCTTGCCTTGCCTATTATTTATTTATTTATTACAATTTTGTGCTTTTACATTAAGGGGGAACATAAAGTCAGATTAAAGGCCCTGGCGGCCAGTTTCCCATGTTTGCTGTAAGGGTAACAAAAGCACATTTACCAGTTTAAATTCTATATTAAAAGGAGTAGTAATAAGGATATTATTAATTATTAAAAAGCTTCCCTGGTGTCACCTCGGGGTCCCCCCCAGGTCTGGGCATCTCTGCTGAGACTGCTGCCCGGATCAAGCGGAAGAAAATGGATGGATGAAAAACATTGTTAAACATTATTATGTTTTTAAAATGAATCTTGTCTAAATGTGTCTAGATTTTGAAGAAGGATCATGAACATTTTTAGGGGTGTGTGTATGTATAAATAGCACAATAAACAAATGTTCAGCCTATCGCCTTGTTTGGCGTGGCCTGCTCGGTCCTTCATATCAATCAGTGAACAGCTTATTAAACAAAGCATGACAGCGGCTCCAGGTAGAACACAAGATTACGTGGGTGTTAAGCTAAGAGGAATTACTAACTGTGGCTCCTCCACCTGCAGCCATTTAAAGAGCAGAGACATTGTTATGTAATAGAAGCATCCTGCATCCAAAGAGTGAAACACCGCTGCTCCTCTTAGTGTTCAATCCAATCACCTTCAATCCATATGGCCAGATTTTTCATAGATTTGAACTTGAATTAGAATTTTCATTTTGACAGAAAAGCAAAAAAACTGGAAAAAAAAACATCACTCAATTATCGAGTTAATCAGCCAAAAGTGTGTAGGTTGAAGCTAGATAATATATATACTGTATATATACAATTAGGAAACTAATGTTACTAGTTTTACAAAACACATTCAATATGTATTTTATACAGTTTATACATGCACATCAAACATATATACATACGTACACACATATACACAAATACATACACACACACGTGCATGTACAAAATATTAATAATATACTATTTGATATTTACTACTTTCATCAATTACATTTTAAACATAAAACAGTGTGGCAATATTTAAATTAGTAATATTCTCTATCCCTTTTATTATATTTATTAAGTATTCATATGTTTTAGGGCTGGGCGATATTGTAATATTCTATATCGCCAAAATAGAAAACTCGATATATCTTGAATCTTGATATATTGCCCAACTCTAATATATTTTGTACGATTAAATACATATTAAATATTATTGCTGTCGGAGTTAAAAATGTTGCTGTACTTTCTTATAATTACTAACGATATATGACTTTTTAAACTGGTTCATGTTGCTGCTTTGTTTTATTTCATTCTTCAGTTCCATCATTTAACCCCTGTTATTGTTATGCTCATCTTTTTCACTGTTGTCCTGGCATATTGCATCTTGAAATGTAGTTTTTGTCATATTCATAATCATATTCTCCCTTCTCTCTCTCTCTAAAAATCTTTTCTGCAACCCATCTTAAAAAAAAATGGTCTCCATTAATCATAAATGATTTTTAATTTAATGAATTATTTTTCTTATCGTTCAGGTCTGAAGTGCGTCTGCCAGCTGTGTGCCAACCACACCTGTGAGACCTCGGCAGACGGCGCGTGCTGGAATTCTGTGATGCTGATTGACGGGAAGGAGGAGACGGTGAAGTCGTGCCTGTCGGCCTCTGAGATGAAGGGCCGCGTCTTCTGCTACAGCTCCAGGAACGTGTCCAAGAGGAGCTGCTGCTTCACCGACTACTGCAATAACGAGACCCTGCACCTTCACCCAGGTACCGTCAGTGGGAAGATGCAAAAATATAGGGTTGGGGTCAGTTACATTTTTCACTTACAATTACGTTTTCAATTACCCATGTTCAATTACGATTACAGTCACCAGAATTTTCTCCAATTATTACAATTATTTAGTGTCCTCAGAAAGTAAATTAAAATTGCGTTCTCAATTACTAAAGCAACACAATAACTAAGCCTAATAAATAAATAACCTAATAAAAGTTAACCTTCCTCTTGTGTTACAGTAGCTTTCTGTTAGCATCTCTAAAGATAACGGGTCCTAAATCAGCTGCAAAATACACTAAAAACAAATATCTAGCATCTAATTCCTTTCCTATCTATTGGTTGAAAATATAGGTTTTAATTAAATTAAATTAAATTAAGTTTAATTTAAAAAAAAACTATTCAGTGATGTATTACGTTGTGCGATTCTCAGATTTATTAAAAATGCAACCATATCAATTTTTTAAATTTTTTAAAATTGATTTTTATTTATTTTAATTTTATTTTTTTACCTTTATTTAACCAGGAAAGTATTTTCCACTGCAGGAGACATTGTAACTGCACAAAGAAGTGCACTGAAACCTGGGCATGTTGAGCAGCTTGTGTTTTTTCCAATAAAGTCTAAAAAGAAAATACTAACTTTCTGCATTTATTTGTTGTTCTTGGCATATACTGTACCTCAGTTAAGTTGCACTAAAATCAAAGTTGGTTTAAAAGCCACAGGCAGATTGTATTTTGTTTTTTTTATTTTAAGTTGTTGGCACATGGCATGTTAAAGCCAATGTTTTGAGTGTAAAATATGCCAAAAATATATATATTTCATACATAATGTTCTCATGAAGGTGTACACATTTACAGATTAGTTGTTTCTTTAGTCATATAGTTAAAAAAAAAATCACAATAATCACCTTATACTTTAATATTGGGATATATCGCATCGTATCATGATGCAAATTGTATCGCCAGATGCCAGGCAATACACACCCCTAGTTTTAATATTTCTGGTGTGGGAGTCTGAGCCTTTTTTTTGTCACTATACCCCTCAATTTCACTTTTTTTAAATGATAAAATGTGGATTCATATGAAACATATTTTAGTAATTGTTAACAACATATGTGTGTAGAACTGTACATAGAACTGTAACATGGATGGTTCCCCAGTTCTGGGCTAAATTATATTCACCATTTTTTTATAGAATTTTCATGCCAATTACAATTACAAAGTTGATTTCCTAAACTTAATTACAATTTAATTACGATTATGACAGCAAAAGATATTTAAAATTACAATTACAATTCTAATTTTGCCATAATTGTCATGAATTATCAATTCCATGATTACAGTTATAGTTGATCCCAGTCCTGCTGGAGGGTACGGTTTATTTGGAATTACAGACAAAGAGGAATCCAGAAGAAACCAACAGATCCCTCCGCTTTAGGCGAGTGTTTTTTGTTTTGTTTTCACTGCTCAGAAGATTTCAGGATGATTCAGTCGACGACAGATGCAATCTGTGTGGGATTTCCCACTCATTCTGGTACTGGCTAGACGAGTTGGATGCTGATCCTCCTAGATCCTGTGACATAACAAATCTGGCAGAAGCTACAGGACAGCAGTGAGCGATCCCCCCCCCCCCCACCCCCCCCCCCCCCACCCCCCCCCACCCACCCCTCCCACTACTGATTTATAAATAAATACTTTGACAGACACGGTCCTAAAAGCCTCTCGTGGGATTGGCCTTGAAGCGGTGGAAGGGTCATCCAACACCTCAGTGTGGGAAAAGCTGTGAGGTCACGGCGAGCACCGAGGGTGGGAGTGGGTTCATGGTGCTGCTGATGTGTTGTGTTTTCACTGTTTGTACGTTTAATTCTGCCTTCTGGCCGTGTCAGGGTGGAGTCTGTAAACTAGAGGGAATAATGGATGAACTGAGCTGAGAAGAACATGATTTGCATTTATTCAGGTTTTTTGCTGCTGTGTGCGTGGTCAGGGGAAACCCAATCACTGAGGCTATGGAACAAGGAGTGAACAGCAGGAATAATTACATTTAATTAAATTAACTTAGATTCAATTCAATTCAGAGGTGAAAGTAACAGATTACAAGTACTCGCGTTACTGTAATTGAGTTGCTTTTATGGGTAGTTTGAGCATATTTAAATCAGTAATTTTATTTGTACTTTATTTTTATTTTTTTATTTAAAAGCGAAAACAGGTTAAAAACAGTAGAAAACAGGTTAAAAACAACAGAAAAAAACAAAAATACAAAGACAAAATAATAAATTATTATTTTTTGTTTTAAAATGATCAACGGACATTGTGAAACTACAAAAAAATGCACTTCTAAATATACTTGTTTTCATTTTAAATTGAATTAATTGGTGTTATTTTATTTTTTAAAAAACAATCCTTTTATTTTACACAGATGCCTTTGTCGAAAATGCTTTTTTAAGTTTGCACCTTTGATTAAATTAGATTAGATTCAATTAAATACATATGGATGGATAGGAAAATAAAGATAAAAAAGGAAAGTCAAGTATTTTTAACATCTCTACTCATCATATATTTGTCCGTTTTTCCACAAGGCCACGATTATGAATAATAATAAACGCAATCGTTGAAAGTTACTGTGGGGCAAAAAAGTATTTAGTCAGCCACCAATTGTGCAAGTACTCCCACTTAAAAAGATGAGAGAGGCCTGTAATAATCATCATAGGTATACCTTAACTATGAGAGACATAATGAGAAAAAAAATTCAGAAAATCACATTGTAGGATTTTTAATGAATTAAATGGTAAATCCCTTGGTAAAATAAGTATTCGGTCACCTACAAACAAGCAAGATTTCTGTCTCTCACAGACCTGTAACTTCTTCTTTAAGAGGCTCCTCTGTCCCAGAACCACACGGGGGGACCTAGTGAATGACCTGCAGAGAGCTGGGACCAAAGTAACAAAGGCTACCATCAGTAACACACTACGCCGCCAGGGACTCAAATCCTGCAGTGCCAGGCGTGTCCCCCTGCTTAAGCCAGTACATGTCCGGGCCCATCTGAAGTTTGCTAGAGAGCATTTGGATCATCCAGAAGAGGATTGGGTGAATGTCATATGGTCAGATGAAACCAGAATAGAACCTTTTGGTAAAAACTCAACTCGACGTGTTTGGAGGAGAAAGAACACCAAACCTACTGTAAAGCATGGGGGTGGTAACATCATGCTTTGGGGCTGTTTCTCTGCCAAGGGACCAGGACGACTGATCGGTGTAAAGGAAAGAATAAATGGGGCCATGGAGCGTGAGATTTTGACTGAAAACCTCCTTCCATCAGCAAGGGCATTGAAGATGAAACATGGCCGGGTCTTTCAGCACGACAATGATCCCAAACACACCGCCCGGGCAATGAAGGAGTGGCTTAATAAGAAGAATTTCAAGGTCCTGGAGTGGCCTAGCCAGTCTCCAGAACTCAACCGCATAGAAAATCTTTGGAGGGAGTTGAAAGTCCGTGTTGCCCAGCAACAACCCCAAAACATCACTGCTCTAGAGGAGATCTGCTTGAAGGAATGGGCCAAAATACCAGCAACAGTGTGTGAAGACTTACAGAAAACATTTGACCTCTGTCATTGCCAACAAAGGGTACATTACAAAGTATTGAGGTGAACTTTTGTTATTGACCAAATACTTATTTTCCACCATAATTTGCAAATAAATTCATTAAAAAATCGACAATGTGATTTTTTATGATGAATATTACAGGCCTCTCTCATTTTTTTAAGTGGGAGAACTTGCACAATTGGTGGCTGACTAAATACTTTTTTGCCCCACTGGACTGTGTGAAATGCAGCTGTGTGTGTGTGTGTGTGTGTGTGCTTGTGTGTGTGAGACCCTGAGGCTGTGATGATGATGATGATGATGACTGGGAATGAGGACACAACGATCAATCTGCTCCATTACTCTGCTGTACATTAGTGTTAGGCCGTCCCGTCACTTATTTATTTCACATTAGAAGTTGTTTATTTTATCGTCAACACATTAGCCTGTAACAATCATGTTTTTTTTAGTTATTTTGCTCGTTAGCTCATAAGGGTCTATATACAACTTTTCTACTTCCGATGCGATACTGGTATTGATCCAATCTGATATCAACATGAAGCATACATACTTTTATTACTTCATTTTTAGTATGGGATGTATAGAAAATGCTTTGTCAAGTGTTATTACTCAAACAGAGAACAACAGTATGAGGTAAACAGTATAACACATTATTAACCAATTACATACAATTTAACCTTAAACATAAGAATAATCTACAATTGAATAAAATAATGAAAAAAATAATTGGGAGATCCTGAAAAAAACCCCAACAACTAAAGAAATCCAATAAAATCAAAATAATTAATTTTGAAAGTGCAAAAATAACCACTAGTTTGGAGATTTTAATATGTTCAGTTTTCATTTATTCAGACAACTTTTCTGCAATGCTTTCCTTGTGAAAGAACGTGTAGGGACACATCAAAGCAATCACTAGATGCCTCTGAGGAAGACTGACAGTTGGTAGTCGAAACATGTCGGGAGATGTAATTTCCTTAAAAAAACGTTGAATAAATGAAACCTTAACATATTATTTCAAAAAGAAGACAAAATGAACTTCATGGAATTGTTGGAGATTTTAAATGCAGGAAATTATAACCTCGTTTTTTTCGCAAAATCAAAGTCTCAATCAAAGTCTCGGCACGTCTAGGTATGCTTTGGTTTCCACTGGTTGGTTTTACTCGCCTTTGATATTTTCACCTGCTGTACACCAGTTGAATTTGTTGCTGAGTAGGTGTTGATTAAAATAGTGAAAGGCTTTCTGTGCCGTGCGTCATCTGCAGATGTTTGTGCAGCTTCTGCGAGAGGACAGTAATTAAGCAATCCATCAAAAACAGCTGACGTACATTGGCTACAGAGTTTTTTTTTTTTTCTCCACAAAGTCTGTGAATCCAAAATGATCACAACACCCACTTGCGCTGCTATTTTTGTCTGTGTCCAGGTTTGCTCCATCCACCTACAGTACGGGCTCAATAAAGAGCCGGAGTTGGAAATATCAGGTGACACTGATCAGCTCAGCCCACAGTGTTACCTCAAGGTCCTTTCGCACGCCTGCGCCTTCCTTAGCTAATGTCACTAATGCTAAGTAAAGAAGCATGTGTTTATTTAGGAGCACAAAGGTGTACATACACAAATGCAGTTATAGCTGCTGCTCAGCAATGGGCGGGGTCAGGCAATTTTAGGCAATTCCGAGCAACAAGAAGACAGTAGGAAGATTCAAAAAAAAAGGCTGGCATTTTAATGTACATTTTACATCAGTTATGGCTTGAACTCTCAGTTTCTGTCAAAAGAGATGATGCTCTTCAGCTAT
Organism: Gouania willdenowi; assembly: GCF_900634775.1. Lineage (NCBI taxonomy): Eukaryota > Metazoa > Chordata > Actinopteri > Blenniiformes > Gobiesocidae > Gouania > Gouania willdenowi. The sequence goes on along the minus strand of NC_041064.1, from coordinate 11,422,387 downwards.
TAAGTTATTCAGCTATTCCTGCTCGGTATCATAATATTCAGTTTTATTTTATTTTTTTTATTTAAGTAGGGACAGTACATATCAATGAACATTCCAAAAATGTAAATATGTCAGATTATAGCCATAGGCTAATTTCCATGTGTTGTTCCTAGACAGGCTGATGTAAGAAATGTCACACTTAACAATAAAACAAGGCGAGACACAAAACAATATACAGAAGGATTACATACAGGACAAGGAACATAGGGATCATAAAATACAGTAACTTTACATTTAAATGTAATTTAATTTACAAAAATCCAAAAACACACGTAATGCATCTAAACAGCAATTAAAATGATGTATTGGCTCCGTAAGTGAAATTTGATGTTTAAAATTTTTTTTTTTTTTTTTGCATAAAACCTAAATTCCAAATGTTGTCAAAAGATAGATCCAATTCTGACATTTTCAAAAAAATCATCTACAATGACTCCAAATGAAATCTTTGTTTTTTTGTTTTAAAAAATGAACATTGAAAATGGATTTAATAAGAGTTTGCAAGTATATATTGACATTAAGGTTTGCAGTCAAACAATTTAATGCACTGTAGGCTTAATTTTTGATATGGCAAGTTTGGTGTCATTTGGACAACAATCGTAAAAGGAGATTTAATATGTTTCACAGTTCTGGGGGAAAAAAGTAAAAAAGTAATAGACTTCATAATGTGCAATAGGTTTAAATGTACATGTTTCTTCAGTATAAGTGTAAGCTGGTCAATGGCCGAGCGGTTAATGCAGCAAACGTAAAGTATTGGGGCTACGGTTTGGTGAAAGTTACACATCTATAGCACATTTGGTTCATTTATTGAGAATTTTTAAAATGTAGAACTTTAGAGGCTTTAACTGTTTAACTGTTTTTGCAGCCGAGGTAATGAGGCTGGACATTTGGACAAATTTGGTGATTGTTCACACATTGGAACTAAGTATGGCCCCTGGCCTAAGGACTCTAATAAGTGCCCTTGTTTACTGGAGTTTATGAACTGGTGTCAAAGTTGTCAATGAATGCATGTATTGTTCTTTTGTGTTCAAGGAATTTAAGCAATATTACTTTTTTTCTTGACATTGAAAGGCCAGAAAGAGGTTCGGTTTCCACAGTAGTATTTTCATACTGTTGCCACCAGGGGGTGCTACATTAAAAAAATATATGGTGGTATATTTGTGTCTTTATTATTCAATAAAAACCACAACCATTTCAATCAAAAATAAATATTTTCAATTAAAGAAAAAAGTGTTCAAATGCAAAAAAAAAAAAAAAAGTTTGAGACCCAAATATTTGCATTTGAACACTTTTTTCCTTTGATTGAAAATGTTTTTTTAATTTTTTTATTGAAAAGTTGAATAATAAAGGCACAAATCTACCTCCATACAAATATGGAGCAGTTTGATCTCAAGTGGGCCACAGATTTTATGCGGGAAAACGAGTCATTTTTAGATTGCACTTCTACGTATACATAAAATACAAAATATGTAAGAAACTGACAATATTCAAGCAATAAGTGACAAATATCAGTCCCAACAGGATCTTCACTTTAAATTTCCTAGTTTTTGTGACTAATTTCTATTTAATTAAGGGAAATATTATGTGATACTTTAAGGACAATTTAAGAATTTAAGAATTTTGTAAGAATTTTGAGTTTTTTCTATAGTTTAACATTAAAAATGACTATAATCATGTGATACAGTATAAGCACTGGGACAACTGTAAGCACCTTTAAATATTGTTGAGTTTCATTTAAACAATGATTCTTTTCTCCTACGGGCCAATTTGGATGCTCCAAAGGGCTGGATTTGGCCCCCGGGCCATGAGTTTGACACATGTGACCTACAGCTTTCTTGTCCATTGAAGGAATGAGTCTGTTTGCTATGACGTGTATATTTCATGGTGGTGTGTGTGTGTTCCTGTTGACAGAGAGGCCTTTAGAGGAGCCGGGCTGGACCAGAATGCAGCTCTTTGCTGTGATCCTGGTTCCCTGCTGCCTGCTGTGTGCAGCACTTCTTCTGGCTGTGTTCATTGCTCGTGGCCAGCATTGTGCCTACACCCTGGCCCACAAGCAGGACCCAGAGGAGCCAGTGGACGACCAGATGCTGATGTCTGCTGACAAATGTCTTCAAGATTTGATCTACGACATGAGCACGTCGGGGTCAGGATCAGGTAAAGAAGGATGTTTGTTCTCTGAGATGAAACGTGCATTCGTGCTCACTAAGGGTGGAGGAAAGAATTGTTTTGGCGATATATCGCGATATTTCACCGTACAGTTATCGTATCCTTTCAAAAATGTCCAATTAGATTTTTTTAATCATGTTTTTTAATAATTTAATTGCGCTAACTTATGCATAGCACGTAAACGGACGATCATTAGATGTCGTTGCACCATATCAGACCTTTTCTACCTCAGTCCTCAGTGCTTTTTAGGTAAGAAGTTGATTGCACTGTATTTTTAGGCCGGGCTACCACACTCAAAGTGAACTAGTGAACTAAAACTTCAAATCACTACTCCTCTGTTATTCGTGAACGGATCGGGCTGAAATTTAGTCGATATAATCTATAGATTTTCGATTTTTTTTTCCCAAAAAAAAAACAAAAGTTGATTTCTTATTTATTTGCGAGTCAAATATTACGACGGTTGGTGGTATCGAATCATTGTCACATACCAATATATAAATGGGGCCCGTTACCTCGTACGTGTCACGGGGGCGCCAGGGGGTCCTGGGGGCCCCATTTTTCAAGTAACTACTCCTCTGTTCGTTTTCGTTAGATCGGAATGCAGTTTGGTATGAACCCTCTATGAATAAATATGAGGAGACCCTCGGAGCCCTGTCTTTGAAATGGGGTAAGGGGCCCGGGGTCCCTCCTTCCATTTCTGGTAATTTCCAAATTTATGGGAACATAGTCGTGTGATATATCGTTTCAAAGGTAATTCAACATAGATTACAATTATGCCTTGCACAATTTGATTTTGCTTTTTTAGGCATTTTCCATTAAAGTTGTTTTCTCATTTAGTCAAATATTGCGACAGTTGGTGGTACAGAATCATTGACATACAAATATATGAATGGGGCACATTGCTCCGTATGTGCCACGGGGGCCCCATTTTTCTATTGACTATTCCTCCATTAACACTCGTTTAATCGGGCTGTAGTTTGACATGGATATTCTATGAGCGGATGTCAAGAGCCTCTAGGAGCCTCTCGGAGACCATTTTCACCCTCTTTTCCGGTAATTTTTAAATGTATCAGAACATAGTCGTGTGATATATCGTTTCAAAGGCAATTCAACATAGATTACGATTTTACGTTGCACCGTTTCATTTGTTTTACCCGGCCATAGTTCATCAGAACTTGTTTACAAAAAAAATAATACTCTGCACTTTTAGAGATGGGCGATATAGACCCAAACTCATATCTCGATATTTTTTCTCAAAATGGAGATATATATACGATATAAATCTAGTTCATTTTAATTCAAATAAAGAATTACCAGAAAGGCAATTCAGGGTTAAATTTGCTGACACATTTAATAACAAACAGCTGCACAATATAAGCCACTGTAGGCTTTTGCTCCTCTAAGGGACAGCACGTGTGAGTGAGTTCTGTTGTGTGGCTTGTTTAACGGTAGATCTGAGTTAAGACGCACTCATCCATCTAACTGTGCTTTTCATGCTGTTCTGAGAAGTAAAGAAAGCAGCGACTCCTCAAACAGATATTTTGATACAAAATAAGCTGTAGAAATATATATATATATATATATATATATACAGTATATATCGATATAGGCGATATTGTAATTTTCTATATCGCCAAAGTTGATGTATCTTGAATTTTGATATACTGCCCAGCCCTAGGCACTACTATAGATAATTTAAGAACTTAACTAAATCAGAATCTGGTGTCGAAGCAAAAGTTAAACTTTTTTGAAAAATTAAATTTTTGATAAACATACCGCTTGTTTTTTATATTGGTGTTTGAATTAATGTTAGTTACCATTTACTTGTTCTCGCAAGTGTAAAAAAATTAAATATATAGTATGTCATACTATTTTGTACTTGTAAAGGTGAAATTTGTAATTATTGATACCTCGATATATCGTGACTTTGTTTGGTATCGAGATATATCGGGATATATTGTATTGTGATTATATTATTGTATCCAATATTGCAAGACATTCGAAACTGTATCACTCTGGACTCTTTCAAATTACGCCCCAAAACTCATCTATCCAGACTTGCTTTTAACTTCAAAAACTACTTTTAGCTGTAAACCTTCATTATTACATGTACTCTGTTCTTTTTATCATCTGTATTTTCATTGTAATTTGAGTTTTATGAAAAGCGCTATATAAAATAACGATATTATTATTTTTATTATTATTCCAGGACTGCCTCTGCTGGTCCAGAGAACCATTGCTCGAACCATCGTCCTGCAGGAGAGCATTGGTAAAGGTCGCTTTGGAGAGGTGTGGAGGGGCAAGTGGAGAGGAGAAGACGTGGCGGTGAAGATCTTCTCTTCCAGGGACGAGAGGTCGTGGTTCCGTGAAGCTGAGATTTACCAAACCATCATGCTCAGACACGAAAACATCCTGGGATTCATTGCTGCCGATAACAAAGGTGAAATCCACAGTAATCACAGAGAAACGGAAAGATTTGCTCACATACGACTGTCTGTTTTATTTCCTGCTCCAAAGACAATGGCTCATGGACTCAGCTGTGGTTGGTGTCTGAATACCACGTGCATGGCTCGCTTTATGATTACCTGAACAGGTACACAGTGTCAGTGGAAGGGATGATTGTTCTGGCGTTGTCCATAGCCAGCGGCCTGGCTCACCTGCACATGGAAATCATCGGCACACAGGGTACGGCATCACAATCTATCATAGAGCGTGACACATGCATGTGTGCAGTTATAAAGCAGTTATTCATTTTAAAACACATCTTATAGTGTTCCTATTGGAAGTAGATGTAACTGTCATACAATAGTGTTTTTTTTTTCTTAGCATATAGGTTCTCAACCAAAGGGTCGTGGACCTGTTATCAGTACATCACGGGAACTTTTCTAGGACAGAAAAAGGAAAACAAAAGTGTTTTTTTCTTAAAGAACATTTTAAGCATTCAAGGATTTTTATTTGCCTTTATGTGCATGAACATAATGTACATAATGAAATAACATCCTCAATTTCCCCGTTAAGCCCTTGAAAATAGAGTGAAATAATAGTATAAAAGAATAAAAATAGAAAAAACTAATGAAGAATAGAAACTAATAAAAATAGAAAAACATGTTCAAATGTAATCACAAATAAAAATAGAAAAACTAATAAAAATAGAAAAACAAGTTAAAATGTAATCACAAATAAAAATAGAAAAACTAATAAAAATAGAAAAACAAGTTAAAATGTAATCACAAATAAAAATAGAAAAACTAATAAAAATAGAAAAACAAGTTAAAATGTAATCACAAATAAAAATAGGAAAACAAAAAATAAATCAAAATAGCAAAACACCAGTATTATAAATAGAATATATACAACAATATTACAAATATATGATAATAATAATAATAATAATAATACAATAATATACAAAACAATGAAAATCTAACAGCAGCATGAAAAAGAAATGCAGTGCTGACAACTCACGTTCAAAAATGTGCATAACTTTGTAATTACTCTCTCTTTTACTAGTTTTCTAAACCTTGTTTCCCCATTTTTTTTTGTGTAAAAAAAAATAATTTCACTTTATGAATGAAATTTTTGTTACGAAGATACAATTTTCAAAGTAAAAGCAAATAATTTTCTCTCCTCGTTATTACCAGCAAGACTCTTTGATTTGAACATAAACTTCAATTCTCACACCCCTGACATTTTTTATGTGTGTGTGTGTGTGTGTGTGTGTGTGTGTGTGTGTGTGTGTGTTTTTAGGTAAGCCTGCCATTGCTCACAGAGACCTGAAGTCTAAAAATGTCCTTGTGAAAAAGAACGGGACGGCGGTCATTGCAGATCTCGGTCTGGCCGTGAAACACGACACAAACACCGTGGACATACCATCCAACCACCGAGTTGGAACAAAGAGGTGGGGAGCAGATCAAACTTGAATGTTCACATTCTGTCACTGGTGAAGCCACTACATAAAATGCATGTGTTTTTATGTGGCTCAGAATATATTTGGCTCAGTTAAGAGAGTCATATTAGCTACTGTACAAACGTTAGGTTCTGCTGAGGAAATGATATGCAACGTTATGCACAGTAACTCCAATCGATTATATTTTTTAAATGAAATTGATGATTCATAACACTGAAGATCCACCATTTAAATCAATTTAAAGCAAAGGAGTCTGGGTCTGTTCCTGGAGAGCCTCTGTCCTGTGTGTTTTAGAGGCTACTCTGCTTCACCATCCCAACAACACATCATTAAAAACATTGTAAATGTACGAACATAAAATCACTAACAATGATGAGGATTCTCGTACATTAGTTTATCAATAGTGCTCCAAAGCCTCAGGCTGAAGTTATCTGAGGTTACATCCTTTCATTAGCCTGCTGGCACTGATAACCAAGTGTTAGTTTAATTAAATTAGTGACGTGATATCTGACGTGCAAAACCACTTTGAAAATCACATTGTTCTTTGTTTTCATCACTGTATTGCTGTTGTTATTTTAATCCTAACTATTAAGTGTCTTTGAGTTACGAAAAAAGCCATTTTAAATAAAATGCATTACTAGTATTTTTATCATTATTATTAGGATAATACACCAAATACCTTTCAATCACCTAAAGTGGCACCTGGGCTGACGCAGTTTTTAGTATGATCAATTTAAAGTCATCTCACGTGTTTTTGGACTGTCGGTGTAAACCAGAATACCTGGAGATAAACTTAGAATCACGTGGAAACACATGTGACTTTCTCTCGAAACAAGTCTCAGGATTCACAGTTGACGTGGATTCTTAGAATTCTGGCGACACCCAGTGGTACAAATAAGTTTTTTTCTTTTCTTTTTTAAATTGCTTTGAATTTTTATTTCCTTTTGCTTAGATGATATTTAAATTTGGATTTCTTTAATTTAGTTATTAAAATGTTAGGTTAAAATTTTTAAATAATTTACCCATTTTCAGAGTCAACACTTTGGATGTTTTTTACTCAAGCTGTTTCACCTTTGGTAAAAAAAAACAAAACAATGTTTTTCAAAGAAGTCATTGAGTTAGCACCATCCCCCCTCTCTCTCTCTCTCACACACACACACACACACACACACACACACACACACACACACACACACACACACACACACACACACACACACACTTCTTCATTAAGTCACTAATCATTTTGTCCTCTGCAGGTACATGGCCCCTGAAATCCTGGATGAGTCGATCAATATGAACATTTTTGAGTCATTCAAACGAGCGGATATCTACTCGCTAGGCCTGTTATTCTGGGAACTGGCCAGAAGATGTTCTGATAGAGGTACTTTAATTTAGATGATAAACACATGCACAACACCCGGCCACTTTTCTCACATAAACACATATTAAAGTAAGAACTGAACTCTACAGCACTGAGTGAGACACGAGGAGTGCATTGGTTCCACCAGTGACCAGTGTAATTGTCTCAGTGTTTGTCAGCAGGTGCAGCATGTTAGTGTCATTTTCTCAGTATCGTCACCTGTTTTTTTCTATTTATGGCTCCGAAAAACTCTGCCATCTCTAAACCTTCCTTTTTTTATTTGCTACTTCCAGGTCTCCATGAGGATTTTCAGCTTCCTTACTATGACCTGGTGCCTTCAGATCCATCCATTGAGGAGATGAGGAAGGTGGTGTGTGATCAGAAACTCCGACCAAACATTCCCAACCAATGGCAAAGCTGTGAGGTGTGTTATCGTGTTATTCTCTATGTAACAACAGGAACAATGACTGCAGACGAGAACACATCACATAAAAAAGGACAAAAAAAAAAAAGGAAGAAACGAGGTTGGATGTAAAATTATCTGTGTTCAAATTAGGGGACGGATCTGGATAAGCATAATGCTTTTTTCCGTCGCCCTTTCAGGCATGCAAAAGGACAAAAAAACAATGATGTGATTTTGCTCTGAATGTCAAATGAATTTCTGTGAATGCAACCATGTCGGAAATGAACTGAATAAATGTTGTGAATTTCACATGATCATTTCATTAAGGCAGTGGCTATCCGTACGGTTGCTGTATCAATATACCATCATTCTATCCGTACGCAGCTTCCCTATTTAGCCAGTTTAGGTCACGTGATAGGTCAGTCATTGTCCAGTTTAGGTCACGTGACTAAACCTAAACCTAACCCTAAGATGATACGTACTTGTACTTCGGTAACCGTACCAATAGCACTGGGGGTTGTCCGCACGGCAACCGTACAAATAGACACTTTCTTTCATTAATGAGCCTTTACAATGTGAGGCCAAATCACACTGGGATCAAACTTCATAGCAAAGTCCAAAACTCACAAACAGAAAGGATAGCTTCGGGGCGGTGTGTAGCTCAGTGGGTAGAGCGCCCGCCCCATGTACGGAGGCTGTAGCTCCTCACCTGCAGCGGGTCCAGGCTCGATTCCCGGCCTGCGATCCTTTCCTGCGTGTCATTCCCTGCTCTCTCTGACCCCCTTCCTGTCTAGCAACTGTCATATAAAGGCCACTAGAGCCAAAAAAATCCTTTAAAAAAAAAAAAAAAAAAAGAAAGGATAGCTTTGCATGGATCATGTCTGACCTTTGTCAGAGGGAAAGGTCGGTTAAATCATCTAAGTTCACTTTTTAATGACGAATGAAGCCCTTTGCAAATGACCTAAGAGGAAACGTAAGAAGACCTAATTCTCACCCTAACGTCATACCGAAGGGAGATTGTGTCGTAAACCGTGGGACGATCTGTGAACCCAAGACCCGTGTGCAGGCCTGCCTTAGATTGAACTACTTCTGTGTGTTTGTTATATTGTTTAAATAAGCTTTAAGTTACTTACTCAAATGTTTTCTTAAAAGCCATAAATTATCTGCAGTTCTTCACAATTGATGCACACTGTGTCTTATCAGCATATTTATAGTCTTCATTATCTGAGCTGAAACTAAACAGGGAAAGCTTGTGTCCTTTAGACTTCCCTGTGTGTAGTATTCCTGGACAGTTATAGTCGACTTCTAAATCAGTTTATATCAAATCGTTTGCGTTCTTCGTGTCTTTTTTTTTATTTTTAAATGAGTTAAATATTTACTTGTTTTTATCAAGTATTAGTAATCAATTCATTCAAGTTAAGCAAACATTAAGGGCTTTAGCTGGATTAACTCTTATCACGCTAACGTCCAGGATTTATTAGGTGTGTGGGGTACTACGATGCTGGATCACTACTTACGGGGCTAAATCACCATGGTAACTTATGCTGAACACCTAACCGAGCCTGGACCAGGTTATAAGGTGGATACAATCTGAGCGAGTACAAAAAGTCCCGCCTCCTGACCAATCAGTTCTCTTAGAAAATGACCTGCCCATTGTTAGAAGATCCTCGTTTACCGCTGACATCCTTTATGGAAAGGTATAGATTTACATCTGATGGACTGATCTCCTACAGTCAGACTGTCGGACTACCTGAATGAAAACATGTCTGTGCCTTGATAAAGTGAAACTGATCAGAGTGCTATCTGTTTATCATCCCATGGATTAATATTGTATAATCTCATGCTTTTCCTTATTATCAGTGTCTGGAGCCTGCGTTCTTTTCTTCCTGCTTTTTCTGCAGCAACAGCTTTTGGTGTGAATTATGAATTTTAATTCTTCATATTTTTAAAGAATTATTCCTTAATTGTGACGTAAGTTGCTTTACACAGTTTCTCCGTGATTGTGATTGGTCTGACGCTGCCATTTCCACCCCCGTCACCTCACTTAAGGTCATGTGTTGATACCCTGCTTCGTAGTACAGGTGCTCTGTGACACAGAATGTTTGATTAGGTGAACGGAGAGACATCCTGGATACTGTATACATATCTAAGATTTCTCCGTCTCTTTCCTCAGGTTCTGCGTGTGATGGGTAGACTGATAAGGGAATGCTGGTACACCAACTCTGCTGCTCGACTTACCGCCCTACGGGTCAAGAAAACCGTGTCCCAGCTGTCGGCTATCAGAGACGTCAAAGAGTAGTGGCATTGGTTCAGGTGCAGATTGTGACGGGTGTTCAGCAAGTGGAGGTCGGTGCCAAAATATCTGTGTGGGAGCTTTTTACACGAGGACATACAATCATCCTACATTGTTACCCAACAGCTCAGGTTGTGGCTGGAACAGCCATATGAAGTCATTAGGATTAATGTCTACTAAGATTATTTTTCTACCTCAGTGTTTAAGTGCCCAAAGCTTGAAGTTGCACTTTGTTTTTTTTGTGCCATATCGTGTAGCAGATGTATGCAGTTCTTCTGATTGGATCCAATGCTTAACAACAAACTGCAGCAAACAAAAGCCACTGGAATTCAAACGAATGGTTTGTAATGGCATCCATGATATCCCAGAGAATATGAACCTCTAATGTTTCTAAGTGCTTTAGATGTTTGTGTATTCAGTCGTGCCCTTACAACACAAGAAACATTTAGCAACATGTGGAACGTAGCATGTGCTCGCTCTCTTCATCGTTATCTGTAAAAACTACAAACAAAATTGTTGAAATTTGGACTGTTGGCAAACCATTGTGGAGTTTACTGATTCAAATCTCAGCAGGTTGTTTGTTTCAACTTTTAAATGAGAAGAAATGTCCTTTAGTGGAGTGAAACCAGCGTTTCCACTCATGGACATGGCAGCAAAATAGGAGCTCTAGGGTTTATTATTAATTTTGTGTACTTTTTATATTTTTTCAGGACAGAGCCCCTGAAGTGACATAAACATAAAAATTTAAAAAAATTATTGGCAGTTTGACATTCCTGTACTGTTTACGCGCTGGTGTAGAACTACTCACAGCAATTTCGTTTTGTCTTCTTTCTTGACTAAGGTTTCATTTATGCCAACAACTTTTTTTTATTTTTTTAGGAAATTGACTTTGATATCCTGAAACGTTTCGACTGCCAACTAACTGTCAGTGTTCCTCAGAGGCGTTTGCTGATTGCTTTGATGTGTCGTTGATGTGTCGTTGATGATCACATTTCTACTCTCCCACACCTTGGACTCTCTTCTCTAGAGGGGTGTGGCCAGGCTGACAGAACTGTCAAGTGGGCCACGCCCCAAAAAGAATTCAGAAGGACACATCAGAGCAATCATCAGACGCCTCTGAGGAAGACTGACAGTTGGCAGTCGAAAAACATGTCAGGACATCAAAGTAAATTTCCTGAAAAAAATTGTCTGAATAAATGAAACCTTAACGTATTATTGTGTAGAACTGTTTAAATCAGTGGTTCACAACCTTTTTCGGGTTGTGACCCCATGTTGATATCACAAATGTCTGGCGACCCCAGAGACATTTTTTTTTTCTTTTAGAATTCGTTTTTGATCATGTTTTAAATGTTTTACAATTACAGACTAGCCAGGATTAGTGCAAGAAGTGACAAGATGCACCACCTCAGATATTTTTGTTTGAGAGTTTAAGTAGAGAAAACACTTGAATAATATTTTAAAAAATATATATATATTTTTATTTTTTATTTTTTATTTTTTTACAATTACTAGACATTTCAGGTGAATCCAAATGGGGTTCCCACCCCGAGGTTGAAAAATACTGGTTGAGCTGCTAAAAATAAATTGAATAAATAAATAAATAATACAGTCAGCTTAGGGGCTCTGATGTTTTGAGTTGCACTTTTTGTTTGAATAATCTTCAGCTGGTAAATCCCTGTCTAGCATCACTGCCTTCTAGTCATTAAACTTTGAGCAAATCGTGCACTACTGTGATGTTATCCTTTGTAAAAAAAAATAGGTGCAAATGTCACATTTTTCATTCAATGAACTTGACAAAATGTCCTATTTTTTCTTTATCATCCAATGATCAGCCAATGATGGTGTAGTGTGGTGTAGACAAATTCTATTGGCCACATTTTTTTAAGCAGATTGTAGTTTACAAAGTGCGTATCATTTTTATTTTGACAAATTGGAATAAAGTTATGATTTATGTTTTTTTAAGGACTAAAATATTTAATGATAATTATATTTTTGTGTTCTCTTCCTTTAAAAACCACTGCACACAGGTTTGAAATGGATGTTGCTCGAACGCTAACTGTTCCTGCAGAGCCCTGACATACAGCATGTTGAATGTAACGTGTGTGAAGGAATTACAAAGTGCATACATAGCGACCAAAACCAAAATACACGTTTGAAAGCATACACTGAAGTTATATACACACACCACACGTAGCTTGTGGAGCTCAGTTCAATTGCATACTGTGTATTGCTGATGCTGCTTTTGTGATGAGGCCTGCTAAGGCTTGATGTAACAGGCTTATAGGGCGAGTACAGGCAGGTCATTGTGTACAACGTGCGTGTGTGTGTGTGTGTGTGTGAGAGAAATCCTGTGAAATGTGAATCTTGTAAATCACTGCAGTGTGTGTGAAACTGGTGCTTTGCAGAGAAACCGTCTCTCGTTTCATCTCCAGTGTCATATCCTGTTTGTGTACATGTGACGTTCGTGGCTGGAGGAAGTGACACACCCACTCTATTTACCGTAGTTTCTTGTCATCAGTTTGAACTTAGCAAATGTGTTGCTTCTGAAAAAAACATAACAAATAAAAAAGAGGCGAAAGACTGTTTTCTCTGTTTGAGCAGTTGTTTGCTTCACATGTAGTTGTTTGTGTTTATGGTTCTGTTTAAGGATTATTAAACTAAATCTAACATTTTTTATTATCTGGTAGAAAATCTTGAAAGTGTTTTATCAAATGAAGATATCCTGCCTTTGTCCACTAACTTCCTGTATAAAAGCTATTGTGCTTGTATGTACATGTTGACTTATTTATGTTGAGCCAAACTTGTCATCATAAGTGTAATTTCTGCTTTTCTAGCTAGGAGTGAAAAATACATAAAGATGATATTTAAATAAAATATATATTTAAAAGCATAAAACTAAGTTTTCTGGCTTTCAAATAGAAATAATCACATTGTGCTTTTTAAAATGTATTCATGTTATGTGTGTATTCAGCAGATCTGCGTAAGTATGATCAAAACATGATTGTATGCCCCGTACCTTTTCAGGTATGAAGCTCGTCCAAATGTGGATTATGTCACTGCTTTGTATGATGTTCTTTTGCACAATTTGTTCAGTATTTAATATGATCTCAAAGGGTCAATAAAGTGTTTTTCATCATATGTTGCTTGTGTTGAGATTATTTTTCTAAAAAATAATTTATCCATCCATCCATCCGTTTTTTGACCCGCTTGCTCCTTTTTTCAGGGTAGCGTGAACCTAATTTATTTGTTTGTTTAACATTTAACATTTATATTTACATCAAGATTTAAAATTTAGCAATTAGATTTAACATTTTGATTTAGATTCAACATTTAGCATTTGGATTTACCATTTACAGTATATGTAAATGTAATATTTATATTTAAATGTAACATTAAGATTTAGATTCAACATTTAGCATTTAGATTTACCATTTACATGTAAATGTTATATCTCTATTTAAATGTAACATTTAGATTTAACACTTAGATTTAGATTCAACATTTAGCATTTTGATTTACCATTCATATGTAAATGTAATATTTATATAAACATTTAAATGTAATATTTATATTAACATTTAGATGTAATATTTAGATATAACATTTAGATTTAACATTGATATTATATTTTTACAAAAAAAATCATAAATTTCACAAAATTGCTGTAAATCTGGTCAAAAGTAACATAAAAAATGTACATACATTTTTTAATGTTGCTAAAAGTTGCCGTTTATTTTAGCATATGCAATTTTCCTATCAGCACCCAATATGTCTGTCAGTCAAAGTATTTTTAATGTGTAATGTATTTATTATATGCAACAGTGCCTTTGATGTACACAATATATGTTTTTGATCTTTTTAATAATATGTATTATATGTAGAAGTGTCCTTCCACCAAAGCAATTAAGTCTTCAAATAGGGACCAGAAGACATGAACATAAAACTTCATTTTATATAGATTTTTTGGTTTGGAAGTAATAACTCTCTGAGATTCTTGCAACGTAAAATGTGTCTTTGTGAAAGCAAAGCACGGCATATGACTGAGTAGGACAAACTTTCCCACAGCGACTTTTACTGAAACAGGCATTTTTTTATTATCTGCTTTATCTTTGGCTTTAACTGATGTGACTCATCTCGTCTCTCTGAGCTCGTCCAATAGCCAGAGAGAATAAAGCTGTAACCTTGAAGCCATCAGCAGTAGATGGATGAGTCAGCAGCGGTCCTAACCCAAATTTTTTGTTTGTTCTGATTTCTTTCATAAAAGTTTCAGAATGGTGACTTGTGTTAGAATAAAAAAGAAAACCCTGAGGCAGGTACTTTACTATCACCAGGGGTGGATTTAGTTTGTAGTGAAGTAAATCAATTTAAAACAAAAAAAAAAAAAAAACAGTTAAAGCCAACCATGCAGAATCAAACCAGCTTATATGTTTTGGGAATACATAAAAATCAAATAAAATCAGTGATAAAAGATGTAATGCTTTATCAGTGGCTGCAGGACCAACACTGTTTCTATCTTAAGCACATTTTAAAAATAAGTAATTCATTACATTTCTACACCAAACCATTACAGATTATTTTCTCAGTTAATAAATGTAGCTATAGAGTCTGAGATATTTCTTTTTTTTATTTTGAAATAAACTTTTATTTTATACAAATGCCTTTGTGAAAAATAACTTAAGTTCCAATTGTGAAAGAGTTGGTCTCTTCTTTTTTAAGTTTATACATGAGATGTTTACTGTATGTAAGGGAACCGTGGCAAGATTTATTACCAAAAATAAATGTAGGGGATGAAAGTAACTAGAAACCTTTACTTTGAGTACTATTTAATTGAGCTACTTTTTACTTGTACTTGAGTATTTTATGTATGACTTACTTGTACTTTAGTTTGTAGTTTAGTACAATTTCAATCTAGTAACAGTACTTCTACTTGAGTAGAATACATCAGTACTCTTTACACCTGTGCATTTTCTATCTGAATCAGGCTACTTTATTTCTGATGAAAGGTTTTAATATAGAGCAATAAAAGATAATCTGCTGGGTTTTTGTGTTAGGCTCAATGAGAAAAATCAGAATATACTTGATGCTTATTTGTCTGAAATTTTGTCTTATTTCACATTAGGAAAAAAGTGATAAATGCCTTTTTTCCATTGTTTACTCAATAGGAAAGTTTGCACCCAATGGTTTAGATTTCTTCAGCTTTGTGTGTGTGTGTGTGCGTGCACGTGTGTATGTGTGTTCTTTTGATCCAAGCATGTCTGCTGCCTTCAGCCCAATGAGCCATGCTGTCTGTTTTGGGAAGCGTGACATTGGCCTGGAGCTAAACCAACCTTTTGTCCGTCCTCATGAGATGAGCTTCCCTGCTTGACAGAGCTCACTGAGCCACAGACGCTTGGATGCAAGTGCTGCTGCAAGCCTGAGGTGAGGTGGCACTTTCTCATGCATTGCTGACTTTGTGATGGACCATAAAGTGAATAGCTAAGACTGCAGAATGGAGAGGGACTGTTTGAAGGGGGATTTCACAAAAAAAAAAAAAACCTCAAACAAAGCAGCAGATAAGCTTTTTATGAAGAAGGAAAAGTGAAACAATAAGAAGGTATGTGAAACTGTGATCTGCAGGTGCTGGTTTATACCACAACCATCACATGATGTGGATTTCCGCCTTCACACTTTTAGTTTTTTGCTGCACAGCATTGCAGGCCAGGCACTCTGATTGTGTAGCTGCAGCAGGAGGACACAATGCTGTGATAGATCCTCCACCATGCAGTCCATTATGAATCTCACTGGACAACAACAAGAAGAAGGTGGCCAGAAAAGTTCTCCTCTGGATCTGACTCTGCGGAAGAAAGCCTCTGTGTGGTACAGACGTTCTCTGAGGGGAATCTATGGCCAATACACACAGAACAGCAGCTCCCTGCCCAGAGGCTGCAAGGTGAGGTTATCACACAATATTATCAGTTTAATAAAATATTCTCATATGCAACAAGTACATTTACAAACCTAGATTTATTACGTAAAACGTGATAAAGCAGCAGAATTCCGTTGCTGGTTTAAATCTTCTCAGTAATGTAAGAGTGCAGGATTAATACTCTAATACTGAGGTATTTCTATTGTTTTCTTGACAAGTTGAATCCCCAAGTTCATTTGATGTTTTTACAAGCAAAAATCTCCCTTTTTTCTCTTTTTACAGCCCAGACAATCTAGATCCAACTCACTGGTTGATCATAACCCACAAAGGTGAGTGAACCAGATTTGCTGAGCACTCGTGTTCTTTGCAACCCTGTTTTTAAAACCAAACTCTGGTGTCTGAATGTTTTACTGCTGCAGATCATTTTGTATCAAAAGCCAATAAATCTCACACTACAGTGCCTATAATGTTCCCATCGACCCCGTGTTTATTTCACTTGTGCACAGAATCACGATCGTACTTAACAAAGAGGACCATGAAACATTTGGCTTCGAAATCCAGGTGAGTCACATCAAAACAATAAAAAAGGCTTTAAAAATGTAAAAAGGTTTCAAGATTATATTGCTGTTTTTTTAAAGCACCATTTAAAATTGTGTATTTAATTTTTATTTATTTACTTATTACGTTTATGTTCATGATTATTATTATTTCTATTAGTAAAAAAAAAATACTATTAGCATCACATTTTTTGTGATAATGAAACAAATTCACTGTATTTATCATTTGCAATAATTTCATTCATAATTATTGTTCATTATCTATAATTTATACTCACATAATATGTTTGATTGGATTTATTTATTGCATTGCGTTACATTACATGTAAAAAATAAAAAACATTGCATGGATAAAATGGAATGTCTTCAAAACAAGTTAATTTACAAAACAAGTCAAAAACACAGCAAGAAGATTTCAGTAAAACATTTACACATTCAAAAAAGGAGTAGGAAGAAGTTTGATTTATCAAATGCTAACCCTTTTATAACCAGTACAACCAATTTATTATATACAGATACACACATATACCGTACATACCTCCATATACATAAATGTACAATATTTATATATATATAAATTATGGACTATTTAATTATAACTATATGAATAATTAATGATTTATCATTATTTATTTAATAATAATTCCATTAATTATAACTATTAGAAATTTAACAGTTTCCTGTATTTTTGCAGACTCGTCCCCTGCGGCTGAGAAGCAGCAGTTCAGTGGAAATGTGCACGTTTGTGTGCAGAGTGCATGAGGACAGTGTGGCTGAAAGTGCTGGTCTGACTGCAGGTCATCCACCCACATTTTCCAAACTTATATAAAGTGTCAATAGTTACTCATATAGTTATGTCTCTAGTTGTTATAATGTAACCACTCTTCCTCTTTTTGAATCAGCTGATCCTTCTTTTTTATCTCACAGGAGACATTATTGCCACCATCAATGGGGTCAGCACTGAGGGCTCATCTCATCAGCGTATCCTCGATCTGATTAGAGAATCCACTAACATCCTAAAGTGAGAGACTAAAACACTAAGTTATTGACCAAAGCGCTAAAGAAACCGCAGATTTACAGATTGTGCTCCCTTTGTTTCCATTTGTGCCTGTAGGATGGAGACGGTGTACGGGAACGTCATGAAGCGGCTTGAGCTGGAGAAGAGGATGAATCTGCTGAAGGTGGGCCTCTTTAAATGTGTTTATGCATTTCAGTTGGTGCAGTGAATCTGCAGTGTGCTTTTCTTAAGCAGCTTATAGTCTAAGCCACGCATGCATATGAGTATCTGCACAGCAAAGGTACAAACCAGGCCCAGTTTGACCTTTAGTTACACAACCAGCAGCTTGTAGTTCAGTGACACTGTGGGATGTTAAACGTGATCTATTTAATGATGTTTACATGTCTTGATGACACAGCTGTCCCTTCGTGAGAAACTGATCGAGCTGCAAGAGCTCACGATAAAGGAAAACCGCCTCATGCGAGGTGAGTGTTTGAGACCACACGTCTTCCTTTGACAAAACCAGTTTCATATCTCTGAAATGACACCAACTGCATATGATGGGAATAGAAACCTGAGCATCCGATAATGACACTTCATATGCAGAGTTTGTGGGTTTTGGGTTCGTGCAGTTTTCCAAGATTCTTTAAAAAAATAAAATTCTTAATATAATGTGCATAATATACAAATATTTTAAGTGCCATAAAACACATGTTAGTTCTACCTCAAGTTTTCAGTGAAATGGTCCCAAACTTTTGAGACTTTAGGTTGGTTCTTCTTCAGTTGAGCAATTCTTCTTCACAATATAAATGGTGAAGCAAACCCAGCAGTTCATGTATGGTGCTGCAGCAAAAATGAAGCAGAAAGCAGCCGCCGGCCTAATTTTATTATCAAGTTACAACATTAAACGACATTTTTGTAGTCAATATTATCAATTATGTTACTAATCATTTTTGCTTTATTGAATATGTTTCACACATTGTGGTTGGTGCAAATCTATTTTTTTCTTTTGCCCCCCCGGGCAAGAATCTGAAACTCTACCTATGACTTTCTTGTGTTTTCAGGTAACCTTGATGACACCAGCATCCATACCTCAGAAAGCCAGAGTTCCTCCACCCGTCTCTTTTCCAGTGAAAGCAGCTGCAGGAGTGTGTCGACTAATAGTGATAGTGTGTTTGATGATGTCAGTTCGCCCAGTCCCTGCAGTTCTGCAAGCATCACAGACGACGGTTGCTTCTTCTCCAGAGACTTTTCTGCATGCAACTGCTCAGCCAGGTTCTCCTCCAGCTCCAGCTCTCTTCATCAGAACCTCAGTCGCTCCAGCAGCTCCAGTTTGGCAGGCAGCAGCAGCTCTCTCTCCCCTCCCTGGGAGATAACAAGGATCTCCTCATTGTTTGGGACTCTTCCTAGAAAAGGGAGGAAGGCGAGCGTACGCAAACACATCCTGAAATTATTTCCCGGATTTCAAAGATCGGTTGAAGAAGAGGAGATGGGAACAGATACCCAATGACTTGCCCTACGGCAGGTTGATCTCAATAGGGCCACAGGTTTCATGCGGGAAAACAAAAAATTCCAACATACTGTTCTATCGTTTACACTTCTAAGTATACATAAAATTCAAAATAGGTAAGAAACTGACAATAACCAAGCAATAAGTGACAGATATCAGTGGCAACATGATCTTTAAATTACCTAGTTCTTGTAAACAATTTCTATTCAATTAGGGAATTTTGAGTTTTTTCAACAGTTTATCATTAAAAATGACTGCAATCATGCCCCTGCACATATTGTTGAATTTCATTTACACAATGATTTGTGTTTTCGTTGTCATTTTTACTTTCTCATGTGGGCCAAAATGTACGCTCCAAGGGGCCTGACTTGGTCCCCGGGCTTTGAGTTTGACACATGTGCCCGATGGGCTTTGTTTGTCCTGTCCTTTGTATTTCACCCTGGGTTAATGATTGATGACTGAAGACCTTTGTATATTTTTAGAATCAAAGGCTGTGCAATGGTTTACTGTGAAAGCATTAAAAATGAAAGAATGTGTTGATGTAACAGATTGTAAAGTAGAACAAATGTAGTAATAATAATAGATGGTAATCATCCTTACTCAGACAAGTTTATCTTGGAGGAGCTTTATTAATATTGATTCTAACTGTTAAATCTGACTATTGTGACCTTTCTGTGAGACAACAATTGATGCAGCATTCGTGAAAGGTTAGGTACTCAAAACCAAAGCCCTAAACCATATTGATGGCTGCTCTGTTCAAAACAGGATGTGGGAGTGAGTACCAGTGTTTCATTTCCGAAGGTATTTACAGATTTCTATCTCATGCGTACAAAAAGAAAAAATAAACTTGTAAATATGATTTTTATGTGCAGGAGTCTTTATTTCTGATTTCAGGAGTTAAAGCAGCATCAATTCAGCGTATAAAATGCAAAGTTGATGAGCTCGCCCCTCTGATGTGAATATGAACAAAGGTCAAAATCAGTAAAGGAAAAAGTTAGCCAACTTCAGGTGTTAAGTTTTTTTTCTATTGGTCTCTGCTGATATACTGCTTCAGGTGGACATACCCCTTGTGAATTGTTGTATGCACAATAAATCCTGGCAGATAAAGCAAGTCTTCTTCTTTTTCTGGAGATCTATATACAGTCATGTATGTTTAGATTCAGCAAGAAAACTGTAAACATTGAACATGCATTAGTTTGACATCTGCAGAAAGCATGACAAGATACTTATGTGTATATGATGAAGCAGACTGACATGAAAAAGGAAGTTTACACACTCCAGTACAGTAAATGGTGATATGCACCTATTCAGCTTGGTTGCAACACACCAATAACCAAGAAAGACATGTGAAAGAAGATCAATATAACCAACTATAGCCTTACCTCTATTTTGAAGCGTTTGAAATTTTTTCACTCTTCATGATGCCTTAGCCTTACCTCGGTTTTTTGGCTTTTGAAAAATGTTTGCCCTTTTTTATGCCTCCCTATTTTTGCCTCTGTTTTTTTTTTTTGCGTTCGAAGCAGCTTGTAATCGAAGGGTCGTAGGCTCAAAATCTCACCTTGACCATCCCTGAGGTACGTTGAGCATATCCTTTTTGATGCCTTTTTATAGCCTTACCTATTTTTTTTTTGCCCTTTTTGATGCCTCACTATAGCTTTACCTCCATTTTGAGGCATTTACATTTTTTTTCACAAATTTTTTTGCCGTACTATAGCCTTACTTCCGTTTTGAGGCTTTTTAATTTTTTTTGCTCTATTTATTTCTTACTATAGCCTTACCTACGTTCAAGGCGTTTGAAAAAAATGTTTGCAAAGTTTTATGCCTTATCATATGTTTAAAATTATTTCACCCTCTTTTATGCCTTACTATAGCCTTACCTCCATTTTGAGGCGTTTGAAAAAATTTTGCTCGTTTTTTAGCCTTACTGTAGCACATACATTTTTCACCCTCCTTTAGGCTCAGTTATGGCCTAGTGGTTAAAGAAGCATGCTTGAAGGCAGAGGGTTGCTAGTTCAAATCATACCTAGCAATCACTGTTGGACATTGAGTATGTTCCTTTTTGTTGCCCCTTTTATGCCTTACTAAAGCATTACCTCTGTGTTTAGGTGTTTGAAAAATTATCAACAATTGTTTTGCCTTACTATAGCGTTACCTCCGTTCTGAGGCATTTGAATTTTTTTTCGCAAAATTTTATACCTTACTATAGCCTTAATTCCGTTTTGAGGTGTTTGAAATTTTTTGGCAAATTTTTATGCCTTACTATATGTTTGAAAGGTTTTCACCCTCTTTTATGCCTTACTATATAGCCTTACCTCAATTTGAGGCGTTCGAATTTTTTCGCCAATTATTATGCCTTACTATACGTTTCAAATTTTTTCGCCCTCTTTTATGCCTTACTCTAGCCTTACCTTCTAATCAGGTGTTTAAAATTTTTATTTCCTTTTATAGCTTTACATTCTTGTTGAGACATCTGAAAATTTTTCGCTCATTTATATGCCTTACTATAGCCTTACTTTTTTTTTTTTTTTTTCTAATTTTCCACTTTTTCTCATTTTTAATGCCTTACTGCTTTTTCCTCCCAGTTTAAGTGTGCACATTATATTTGCACTAGTTTTTAGGGTCATGTGACAGCCTTATCTCAAAGAAAAAAAAAAAAAATTATGCCCTATTATAGCATTACCTCTGATTTGGGGTGTTTGTCATTTTTTTTCTTCCTTTTCCAATTTGTTCTAAATTTTCATGACTTACTGCTTTTTCATCCCAGTTTTAGTGTGCACATTATATTTGCACAAGTTTTTAGGGTCATGTGATAGTCTTGTCTCAGAAAAAAAATATTTAAAAAAAAAAAAAAATTTTATGCCTTACTATAGCCTTACCTCTGATTTTAGATGTTTTTTACCTAATTTTTCACTTATTTTCATTTTTATACTACTTACTGTATTTTCATCCCAGTTTAAGTGTGCATATCACATTTGCACTAGTTTTTAGGGTCATGTGATAGTGTTGTCTCAAAAAAAAAAAAATCATTTTTAAAAAAAAATTTGTGCCTTACAATAGCCTTACCTCTAATTTGGGCTGTTTGTAAATTTTTTTATTCATTTTCCAATTTTTTCTCATTTTTCATGCCTTACTGCATTTTCATACCAGTTTTAGTGTGTTTAAGTGTGCACATCATGTTTGCACTAGTTTTTAGGGTCATGTGATAGTGTTGTCTCAAAAAAAAAAAATCATTTTTAAAAAAAAATTTGTGCCTTACAATAGCCTTACCTCTAATTTGGGCTGTTTGTAAATTTTCCAATTTGTTCTAATTTTTCATGACTTACTGCTTTTTCATACCAGTTTTAGTGTGCACATTATATTTGCACTAGTTTTTAGGGTCATGTGATAGTCTTGTCTCAGAAAAAAAAAATTAAAAAAAAATTTATTTTATGCCTTACTATAGCCTTACGTCTGATTTTAGGTGTTTGTCATTTTTTACCTCATTTTTCACTTATTTTCATTTTTATACTCCTTACTGTATTTTCATCCCAGTTTAAGTGTGCATATCATATTTGCACTAGTTTTTAGGGCCATGTGATAGCCTTATCTCAAAAAAAAAAAAAAAAAAAAAAAATAAAAATTTTCAATTTTTTTGCCTTACTTCTGATTTGGGGTGTTTGTCATTTTTTTTATTCATTTTCCAATTTTTTCTCATTTTTCATGCCTTACTGCATTTTCATACCAGTTTTAGTGTGTTTAAGTGTGCACATCATGTTTGCACTAGTGTTTAGGGTCATGAGATAGTCTTGTCTCTGGAATTTTTTTTTTTTAATTTTTATGCCTTACTGCTTTTTCATCCCAGTTTAAGTGTGCAAATCATATTTGACTAGTTTTTAGGGCCGTGTGATAGCCTTATCTCAAAAAAAAAAAAAAAAAAAATATTTTTTTGCCTTACTATAGCCTTACCTCTGATTTTGGGTGTTTGTCATTTTATTCCTCATTTTCCACTTTTTTCTCATTTTTCATGCGTTACTGATTTTTATGCCTTACTATAGCCTTATTTCGAATTTGGGGCGTTTTCATTTTCAATTTCCAATATTTTTCTCATTCTATGGTGGTAACAGTGTGGATGTGGCTCAGTTGTATAGCGCTTGCTTTGAATGTGTTAAGTCTTGTGTTCAATCCTGATTCCCTGGTGTTGCCAATAAACAAAATTATTAAACTTTTTGAGTTTTTATGCCTTATTATAACCTTACCTCTGTTTTGGGGTGTTTGTCATTATTTTCCTTATTTTTAACTTTTTCTCATTCTTCATGCCTTACTGCATTTTCATACCAGTTTAGGTGTGTGCATCATATTTGCACTAGTTTTTAGGGTCATGTGATAGTCTTATCTCAGAAAAAAAAAACCGATAATTTAAATTTTTGTATGCCCTTTATTGTCATTTTTTTACGTTTTCATTTTCGATTTCCAATGTATTTCTCTTTCTGGAATGGAAACAGTGTGGCTTTAGCTCAGTTGTAAAGTGCTTGCTTTATATGGATGAAGCCCTGTGTTCAATCCCTGGTATTGCCAATAAACAAAATTATTGAACTTTATCAGTTTTTATGCCTTAATATAACCTTACTTCTGATATGGGGTGTTTGTCATTTCTTTTTACCTCATTTCCCGCTTTTTTCTCATTTTTCATGCCTTACTGCTTTTTCATCCCAGTTTAAGTGTGCAAATCATATTTGCACTAGTTTTTAGGGTCATGTGATTGTCTTGTCTCAGAAAAAAAAAAAAAAAATCATTTAAAAAAAAATATTTTGTGCCTTACTATAGCCTTACCTCTAATTTGGGCTGTTTGTAAATTTTTACTTAATTTTTCCCTTTTTTCTCAATTTTTATTACTTACTGCTTTTTCATCCCAGTTTTAGTGTGCACATTATATTTGCACAAGTTTTTAGGGTCATGTGATAGTCTTGTCTCAGAAAAAAATATTTAAAAAAAAAATAAATTTTATGCCTTACTATAGCCTTACCTCTGATTTTAGGTGTTTTTTACCTAATTTTTCACTTATTTTCATTTTTATACTACTTACTGTATTTTCATCCCAGTTTAAGTGTGCATATCATATTTGCACTAGTTTTTAGGGTCATGTGATAGTGTTGTCTCAGAAAAAAAAAATCATTTTTAAAAAAAAAATTATGCCTTACTATAGCCTTACCTCTAATTTGGGCTGTTTGTAAATTTTAACCTAATTTTTGCCTTTTTTCTCAATTTTCATGACTTACTGCTTTTTCATCCCAGTTTAAGTGTGCAAATCATATTTGCACTAGTTTTTAGGGTCATGTGATAGCCTTATCTTAGAAAATTAAATTTTTTTTTTTTTCAATTTTTATGTCCTACTATAGCCTTACCTCTGATTTGGGGTGTTTGTCATTTTTTTCTTCGTTTTCCAATTTGTTCTAATTTTTCATGACTTACTGCTTTTTCATACCAGTTTTAGTGTGCACATTATATTTGCACTAGTTTTTAGGGTCATGTGATAGTCTTGTCTCAGAAAAAAAAAATTAAAAAAAAATTTATTTTATGCCTTACTATAGCCTTACGTCTGATTTTAGGTGTTTGTCATTTTTTACCTCATTTTTCACTTATTTTCATTTTTATACTCCTTACTGTATTTTCATCCCAGTTTAAGTGTGCATATCATATTTGCACTAGTTTTTAGGGCCATGTGATAGCCTTATCTCAAAAAAAAAAAAAAAAAAAAAAAAAATTTTTCAGTTTTTTTTGCCTTACTATAGCCTTACTTCTGATTTGGGGTGTTTGTCATTTTTTTTATTCATTTTCCAATTTTTTCTCATTTTTCATGCCTTACTGCATTTTCATACCAGTTTTAGTGTGTTTAAGTGTGCACATCATGTTTGCACTAGTGTTTAGGGTCATGAGATAGTCTTGTCTCAGGAATTTTTTTTTTTTTTAATTTTTATGCCTTACTATAGCCTTACCTCTGATTTTGGGTGTTTGTCATTTTTTTCCTCATTTTCCACTTTTCACTCATTTTTCATGCCTTACTGATTTTTATGCCTTACTATAGCCTTATTTCGAATTTGGGGCGTTTTCATTTTCAATTTCCAATGTTTTTCTCATTTTAGGTTGGTAACAGTGTGGATGTGGCTCAGTTGTATAGTGCTTGCTTTTAATGTGTGAAGTCCTGTGGTCAATCATGATTCCCTGGTGTTGCCAATAAACAAAATGATCAAACTTTTTGATTTTTTATGCCTTATTATAGCCTTACCTCTGTTTTGGGGTGTTTGTCATTATTTTCCTTATTTTTAACTTTTTCTCATTCTTCATGCCTTACTGCATTTTCATACCAGTTTAGGTGTGTGCATCATATTTGCACTAGTTTTTAGGGTCATGTGATAGTCTTATCTCAGAAAAAAAAAACCGATAATTTAAATTTTTGTATGCCCTTTATTGTCATTTTTTTACGTTTTCATTTTCGATTTCCAATGTATTTCTCTTTCTGGAATGGAAACAGTGTGGCTTTAGCTCAGTTGTAAAGTGCTTGCTTTATATGGATGAAGCCCTGTGTTCAATCCCTGGTATTGCCAATAAACAAAATTATTGAACTTTATCAGTTTTTATGCCTTAATATAACCTTACTTCTGATATGGGGTGTTTGTCATTTCTTTTTACCTCATTTCCCGCTTTTTTCTCATTTTTCATGCCTTACTGCTTTTTCATCCCAGTTTAAGTGTGCAAATCATATTTGCACTAGTTTTTAGGGTCATGTGATTGTCTTGTCTCAGAAAAAAAAAAAAAAAATCATTTAAAAAAAAATATTTTGTGCCTTACTATAGCCTTACCTCTAATTTGGGCTGTTTGTAAATTTTTACTTAATTTTTCCCTTTTTTCTCAATTTTTATTACTTACTGCTTTTTCATCCCAGTTTTAGTGTGCACATTATATTTGCACAAGTTTTTAGGGTCATGTGATAGTCTTGTCTCAGAAAAAAATATTTAAAAAAAAAATAAATTTTATGCCTTACTATAGCCTTACCTCTGATTTTAGGTGTTTTTTACCTAATTTTTCACTTATTTTCATTTTTATACTACTTACTGTATTTTCATCCCAGTTTAAGTGTGCATATCATATTTGCACTAGTTTTTAGGGTCATGTGATAGTGTTGTCTCAGAAAAAAAAAATCATTTTTAAAAAAAAATTATGCCTTACTATAGCCTTACCTCTAATTTGGGCTGTTTGTAAATTTTAACCTAATTTTTGCCTTTTTTCTCAATTTTCATGACTTACTGCTTTTTCATCCCAGTTTAAGTGTGCAAATCATATTTGCACTAGTTTTTAGGGTCATGTGATAGCCTTATCTTAGAAAATTAAATTTTTTTTTTTTTCAATTTTTATGTCCTACTATAGCCTTACCTCTGATTTGGGGTGTTTGTCATTTTTTTCTTCGTTTTCCAATTTGTTCTAATTTTTCATGACTTACTGCTTTTTCATACCAGTTTTAGTGTGCACATTATATTTGCACTAGTTTTTAGGGTCATGTGATAGTCTTGTCTCAGAAAAAAAAAATTAAAAAAAAATTTATTTTATGCCTTACTATAGCCTTACGTCTGATTTTAGGTGTTTGTCATTTTTTACCTCATTTTTCACTTATTTTCATTTTTATACTCCTTACTGTATTTTCATCCCAGTTTAAGTGTGCATATCATATTTGCACTAGTTTTTAGGGCCATGTGATAGCCTTATCTCAAAAAAAAAAAAAAAAAAAAAAAAAATTTTTCAGTTTTTTTTGCCTTACTATAGCCTTACTTCTGATTTGGGGTGTTTGTCATTTTTTTTATTCATTTTCCAATTTTTTCTCATTTTTCATGCCTTACTGCATTTTCATACCAGTTTTAGTGTGTTTAAGTGTGCACATCATGTTTGCACTAGTGTTTAGGGTCATGAGATAGTCTTGTCTCAGGAATTTTTTTTTTTTTTAATTTTTATGCCTTACTATAGCCTTACCTCTGATTTTGGGTGTTTGTCATTTTTTTCCTCATTTTCCACTTTTCACTCATTTTTCATGCCTTACTGATTTTTATGCCTTACTATAGCCTTATTTCGAATTTGGGGCGTTTTCATTTTCAATTTCCAATGTTTTTCTCATTTTAGGTTGGTAACAGTGTGGATGTGGCTCAGTTGTATAGTGCTTGCTTTTAATGTGTGAAGTCCTGTGGTCAATCATGATTCCCTGGTGTTGCCAATAAACAAAATGATCAAACTTTTTGATTTTTTATGCCTTATTATAGCCTTACCTCTGTTTTGGGGTGTTTGTCATTATTTTCCTTATTTTTAACTTTTTCTCATTTTTCATGCCTTACTGCTTTTTCATCTCAGTTTAAGTGTGCAAATCATATTTGCACTAGTTTTTAGGGTCATGTGATTGTCTTGTCTCAGAAAAAAAAAAAATCTTTTTTTTTTTTAGTTTTTTGAGCTGTTTTTAAATTTTTACTTAATTTTTCCCTTTTTTCTCAATTTTCATGACTTACTGCTTTCTCATCCCAGTTTAAGTGTGCAAATCATATTTTCACTAGTTTTTAGGGCCATGTGACATCCTTATCTCAAAAAAAAAAAAAAAAAAAAAAAAAAAATTCAATTTTTCTGCCTTACTATAGCCTTACTTCTGATTTGGGGTGTTTGTCATTTTTTTTAGTCATTTTCCAATTTTTTCTCATTTTTCATGCCTTACTGCATTTTCATACCAGTTTTAGCGTGTTTAAGTGTGCACATCATGTTTGCACTAGTTTTTAGTGTCATGTGATAGTGTTGTCTCAGAAAAAAAAAATCATTTTTAAAAAAAAAATTTATGCCTTACTATAGCCTTACCTCTAATTTGGGCTGTTTGTAAATTTTAACCTAATTTTTGCCTTTTTTCTCAATTTTCATGACTTACTGCTTTCTCATCCCAGTTTAAGTGTGCAAATCATATTTGCACTAGTTTTTAGGGCCATGTGATAGCCTTATCTTTTAAAAAAAAAAAAAAAAAAAAAAAAAAAAAAAATTTTTCAATTTTTTGCCTTACTATAGCCTTACCTCTGATTTGGGGTGTTTGTCATTATTTTCCTTATTTTTAACTTTTTCTCATTTTTCATGCCTTACTGCTTTTTCATCCCAGTTTAAGTGTGCAAATCATATTTGCACTAGTTTTTAGGGTCATGTGATTGTCTTGTCTCAGAAAAAAAAAAAAAAATCATTTAAAAAAAAATATTTTGTGCCTTACTATAGCCTACCTCTAATTTGGGCTGTTTGTAAATTTTTACTTAATTTTCCCCTTTTTTCTCAATTTTTATTACTTACTGCTTTTTCATCCCAGTTTAAGTGTGCAAATCATATTTGCACTAGTTTTTAGGGTCATGTGATAGTCTTGTCTCAGAATTTTTTTTTTTTTTTTTATGCCTTACTATAGCCTTACCTCTTATTTTAGGTGTTTGTCATTTTTTACCTCATTTTTCACTTATTTTCATTTTTATACTCCTTACTGTATTTTCATCCCAGTTTAAGTGTGCAAATCATATTAGCACTAGTTTTTAGGGTCATGTGATAGTAGTGTCTCAGAAAAAAAAAAAAAATAATTTTTAAAAAAAAAATTATGCCTTACTATAGCCTTACCTCTAATTTGGGCTGTTTGTAAATTTTTACCTAATTTTTTCCCTTTTTTCTCAATTTTCATGACTTACTGCTTTTTCATACCAGTTTTAGTGTGCACATTATATTTGCACTAGTTTTTAGGGTCATGTGATAGTCTTGTCTCAGAAAAAAAAAATAATTTTTTTTTTTTTTCAGTTTTTATGCCTTAATATAACCTTACTTCTGATATGGGGTGTTTGTCATTTTTTTTTTTACCTAATTTCATGCTTTTTTCTCATTTTTCATGCCTTACTGCTTTTTCATCCCAGTTTAAGTGTGCAAATTATATTTGCACTAGTTTTTAGGGTCATGTGATAGCCTTATCTCTGAAAAAAAAAAAAGATTTTTTTTTTTCATTTTTACGCCTTACTAATAGTTTTTTTTTCTAATTTGGGGTGTTTGTCATTTTTCCCCCCTAATTTTCCACTTTTTTTTCTCAGTTTTCATGCCTTACTGCATTTTCATAAGTGAGCAAATCATATTTGCACTAGTTTTTAGGGCCATGTGATAGCCTTTTCTCAGAAAAAAAAAAAAAAATCATTTTTTTTTTATTTTTACTAGTTTTTAGGGTCATGTGATAGTCTTGTCTCCGAAAAAAAAAAAAAAAAAGATTTTTCATGCCTCACTATATATTTGAATTTTTCTCGCCCTCTTTTATTACCTTTGTTTTGAGGCGTTTGAAATGTTTTCGCAAATTTTCATTTCCTTTTACAGCCTTAGATTTGTGTTGAGACATTTGAAATTTTTTCGCTCGTTTTTATGCCTTACTACCGACTTATGTCCATTTTTAGGCATTTAAAAATATTTCGCAAATTTTTACTTCTTAATATAGCCTTACATGTCTTTTGAGACGTTTGAAAATTTTTCACTTTCTATTCCTTACTATAGCCTTACCTCCGTTTTTTTGTCATTTACATTTTTTTCACTATCTTTTTTCGTCAGTTATGGCCTAGTGGTTAAAGAAGCAGGCTTGAAATCAGAGGATTACTAATTCAAATCACACCTAACAATCACTGTTGGACATTGAGTATATTGTTTTTTGTCGCCCTCTTTTATGCCTTACTAAAGCATTGCCTGTGTTTAGGTGTTTCAACAATTGTTTTGCCTAACTATATTCTTACCTCCAATTTGAGGCATTTGATTTTTTACAAAAAATGTTATGCCTAACTGTAGCCTTACCTCTGTTATGAGGAGTTTGACATTTTTTCACCCCTTTCATGCCATATTAGCCTTACTTCCATTTGACATTTTTTTTTGCAAAATTTTTTTTTCTTCCTATAACCTTACCTCTATTTTGAGGCGTTTTAAATTTTTTTCGCTCATTTTTATGCCTTACGCCTCCGTTTTGAGGCGTTTGAAAACATTTCACCAATTTGTATGCCTTACTATAGCCTTACCTTTGTTTTGAGGCATTTCAAATGTTTTCACCATCTTTTATGCCTTACCATAGCCTTACCTCCGTTTCAAAGTGTTTAAAATTTTTTCGCAAAGTTTTTATGCCTTACTGTAGCCTTATCTTCGTTTTGAGGCTTTTGACATTTTTTCACCCGTTTTTATGCCTTACCTCCGTTTTTGTGGCGTTTGAATTTTTTTTGCCTCTTTTTATGCCTTACTGTGGCCTTGTCTCGACTGCGAGGCGTTTGAAATTTTTTCGCCTGTTTTTATGACTTAATATCACCTTTCCTCCGTTTGGAGGCGTTTTAATTTTTTTAGGTCATTTTTATATCTGACATAGCCCTACCTCCATTTTAAGGCGTTTGACTTTTTTTTTTCCCCCCATTTTTATGCCTTACCTCTTTTTTTAGGCATTTGAAATTTTTTTGCCCTCTTTTATGCCTTACTAGCCTTACCTCCGTTTTGAGGCGTTTGAAATTTTTTTGAAAATTATATACCTTTTTTATAGCCTTACCTCCCTTTTCCACCCTTCTTTCTTACCGTTGTTTCGAGGTGTTTGGATTTTTTTTGTCCGTTTTTAGGCCTTACCTCCGTTTTTGAGGTGTTTTATTTTTTTCGCCCATTTTATGCCTTACTATAGCCACGTCTCGGCTGCGAGGTGTGAACAGCATCATTGCAGTTCAAACAAATCCGACAATGCACACCCTTGAACCAAGCAGCAGCCATGTTGAAAGTCTCAGGTAAATCGGAGCCTGATTCGCAGAGAGATAATAATTCAGATACAGCACAGAATTAAGTCCCTGAAATTGTCTCTTGGAAGCCTAGTGTGTGGAGTTTACATGTTCTCCCTGCAGTGGCTTGATTTTCTCCCACAGTATTAAAAATGTGTGCAAATATTCATCAGCGTCTGCATCAGTTCTGATTTAATCGAGTCTTCAGGAAAATTTTCACCTCATGACTAAATTATCAATGTCATTATTTTTTGTCATCATGCATTTTGTCTCTGTGTCATTGTTGTTAGATGATAATAACTTTAACCCCTTGTCAGTAGACTACATGTTGTCTGTTACACTGGAGATCTTAAACAGCTTGATATTTATTTTAATCCATAATACATACAATAAATGCACTTAGAGCCCCTTTTACTTGAAAACCCCTACAGTAGATTTTCTAAGTAGGGTATAAAATGTTTCCATTGTGTTATATCACCTGGTAATGTAACTAAAGACCTTAAAGTCATTATACTGCAAAAATACCCCAGAACATACAGAGGCTTTCTCTGCAGTGCATATGGAAAACCTTCCCAGGTTTAAGCTGCATTAAAAGTGCATGAAGAAGAATGTTAATCCAGACTAAAAATGTCACAGAAAGCTGAAGAATAAATAAAACTCCTCTATATGCAGCTGCCAAAGTAACAATGAATCTTTGTTGGACTCAAAACAAAACATCTTTTCTTCACTAATTGTGCACACACACACACAGTACCAGAGCACACAACAGGCCCACTAATCTCAAACTGTTGATTAGCATGCAGAAGGTTTTTTTTCCCCTTTCTTTTTAGCTCTTTGACCATAGAGAACAGAAGCTACAGTGATGTGGAGGCAGAGCAGATGTGATGTTTGTTTAACTCTTGGAAAATAGGGACACTGGAGCAGACACATTTGCAAATCTATAGGCAGAAAAACACAGAGTGATGGAGACAAAGTCAGGTCTTCCACATTTCTCAAATATCATAGCAAGGGAAGAAGATGAATCTGAAGCCCAAATATTGGATATCACTGATGGGATCAGTCTTGAGGCTCCTCAAGAAGCAAACATGTTGTGGACATCGGAAGAAGGAGATGATTCTGTTTTCTACAGCGATGAGGAGCAACCTTATCATGAAGCATCATGCAGTTTGCATCGGCTAGTGAACAGTGTGGCAGAGGAAGAGACACAGAGTGATGGTCCTCCTGGAGAAGGCAACCACAATCCACAGATGGAGATAGAAACAACCACAGAGGAGGTGTTTGCTTCAGACTCCAAGTGTCCAAGAGAACATCTGCAGCAAGTGAAATGCACGACTGCAACTGAGGAGAAACAGTCGGAACCAAAGGAATCAATAATAAATGGTAAGAGGAATTTAAGAACAATGCTGTAACTAGTCATTTTACACTCCTATTATCCTCCAATACACATTTTACACTTGGGGTCAATCTGACCCACACACATGGGTCACACACACAGACTAGTTTTACACAGCTAAAACAGCTTGGGGTCAAATTGACACCAGAGGAACACCAACATCTGCAATATGCATTCAGCAGATTGAAAAAAAACATGATAATTTTATGCTTAATCAAATAATGAAAAGTCATGAAATATGAAGCAAAAAACAAAGTCTACTATTATTTGAATGATAAACATTAAACGGGGTCAAATTGACCCCAAGGATAATAGGAGGGTTAAAATATACTGTCGATTGTAGTTTAGGGATTAAATTAAATTATTTCTGCTTTATTTTTAGTGAATCAACAAGTCAACAAAGAGGCAATAGAACAAGAGACGAGGATTCCAAAGATGGAAGATGAACAACAGTGCAGTGCAGACCTCATGTTAAAGAAGGACGAGCAAACCTTTCTCACACACACTGGGTTTCATCCAAACTCCAGTTTGGCCTACTCTACCATGCCTCTGCTGAAAAAACCCGGAGTCGACAAATCCAGTCTCCAAACACCCTTTGACCACCTTTCAACATCTAAATACAGCACCATGTCCTACCGCAAGATCCGTAAAGGAAACACTCGTCAGAGGATACAAGACTTTGAGCACATGATGATGAACATGTGAGTGCTTCTTGTGCCCTGGTTTATTAAAGAACACATGGGATACACAATCTTAAATCAATTTTTCAGTGTATTACTTCAATGTCTTGAAGCAGCAGAACAAATATTTAAAACAAAAGGATGTCAAACATACAGCCTGCAACTGAAATCCAGCTTTTTACTTTGTTCATTTGTGCTGTGGAAAATTACTTTAGTTCAAGAACATGGAGAAAAATCTCTATTCGTGTTTTTGTGCTCATATTCATAATTAATTGCTCGCATTGCACTCCAAGTGTAATCGGACTTCAATGAAAGATTGTGCATATGTAATTTTTAAGTCTGACTGCATTTTAAACATGATTTATGATGTGTTTACATTCAGATAACATTATTGATTTGCATCAATAGTTTTTGCAGTAGATGATCAAATTGTGTTGTTTATAGACCCCAAAGTATCATTATTTACACCCCATTGGGCCAGTTACATTTCATTATCTCTAATTACTTTGGAGAAATATGTTTGACAGATGTGTGAGCATGAAAAAATAAAAATAAATCGAAAATGCCAACATAAAATCACAGCACTTTTTTTTTTATTTAGTTTCTCTGTACCAATGGTTCCCTCTAGTGTCAGAAAGAAAAATCACAAGAACAATGATTTCCACAATTAACCCAAGAAAACAAAGCAGACAGAAAACAACTTCCAACATATTACCATCATAATCTTATCAACACCGCCTAAAAAAAATATTAATCAGGTAACAAACGCAAACGTTGTGCACAAAGACTTAAATATTACCTTTAGTCCTACAACTGCTTTATAAATAGACAATGTTTAAACTTCACATTTAGATCTGCCAGGCTGGAATTTAAATGTACTTTTGCATCTCAGAGCAGAGCATTGGCCTCCACAGACGCCCACATTTCACAAACCATTTTATCAAGAACAAAATTAAAACACTAGGAGAGGATTTTTTTTAAACCAAAAAAATTACCTCCACCCTAAAACAAACAAAAAACAAAAGTGCAAATGTCAAAAGCCCATTCAGATTTTTTTGGGTGGGGGAGAGAAGAGTCTCATATTATCCACACTGCATCATTTAAAATCCCTCCTTGAGGCTGGACCACAGATCCCATTGTAGAACGCGGGCGCTGAAGCTTCGTGCACTTTGTGAACACATGGAGCCGGATTCAGGAACCTCACTAAACATAGTAGTGAGTAAATTGCCATTTCTGGAAGTTGTTGGTGGGTTCACATGATGTAATATACAAAGCCCCTCCCTGAGGTTCGGCCTCCAGGCACATCTGGTGTGAAGGGCCCTCCATAATAAAGTGGTCCGCCTTGGAGAGCAAAAAGCAGGAATCAATCTAACAACCATCAAACTAAACTAATAAATACTTATTAAGGTTTACAGGAGTTGTCTTATTTAGAAAAATAACTTAAAATAAACAATTATAACAAAGTACATAATATTAAGAAAAGTCCTCTTACTAGAGACGATTTATAGGTTTTGTGAAGCCATCGAAGTTCAGGCTTAGAGTTGTCACAGGGTTGCACACCGTTTCCTTGTTCAAAATGAGCCACACACAGATCCTGCTGCCTCACCTTCCCTAACCAGGTGTAATTAAAGTGCTGACTCTGTAGAAGAAGAGAGTCGTCAAATACAGTGGGTCAAAAAGTATTTATTCAGCCACCAATTGTGCAAGTACTCCCACTTAAAAATACGAGTCCTGTAATATTCATCATAGGTATACCTCAACTATGAGAGACAAAATGAGAAAAATAATCCAGAAAATCACATTGTAGGATTTTTATTGAATTTATTGGTAAATCCCTCTGTAAAATAAGTATTTGGTCACCTACAAACAAGCAGGATTTCTGATTCTCACAGACCTGTAACAACCTCTTTAAAAGGCTCCTCTGTCCTCCACTCGTTACCTGTATTAATGACACCTGTTTAAACTTGTCAGTATAAAAAAACACCTGTCCACAACCTCAGTCACAGTCACAATCCAAACTCCACTATGGCCAAGACCAAAGAACTGTCAAAGGACACCAGAAACAAAATTGTAGAACTGCACCAGGCTGGGAAGACTGAATCTGCAATAGGTAAGCAGCTTGATGTGAAGAAATCAACTGTGGGAGCAATTATCAGAAAATGGAAGACATACAAGACCACTGATAATCTCCCTTGATCTGGGGCTCCACGCAAGATCTCACCCCGTGGGGTCAAAATGATCACAAGAACAATGAGCACAAATCCCAGAACCACACGGGGGGAACTAGTGAATGACC
This sequence comes from Gouania willdenowi, assembly GCF_900634775.1. Lineage (NCBI taxonomy): Eukaryota > Metazoa > Chordata > Actinopteri > Blenniiformes > Gobiesocidae > Gouania > Gouania willdenowi. Next base: position 11,387,095 of record NC_041064.1, on the reverse strand, counting down.
TGCAGAAAGCTGGGACCAAATTAACAAAGGCTACCATCAGTAACACACTACGCCGCCAGGGACTCAAATCCTGCATTGTCTCCCCCTACTTAAGCCAGTACATGTCCGGGCCCGTCTGAAGTTTGCTAGAGAGAATTTGAATGATCCAGAAGAGGATTGGGTGAATACCATCTGGTCAGATGAAACCAAAACAGAACTTTTTGGTAATAACTCAACTCATCGTGTTTGGAGGAGAAAAAATGCTGAGTTGCATTCAAAGCACACCATACCTACTGTAAAGCATGGGGGTGGTAACATCATGCTTTAGGGCTGTCTCTCTGCAAAGGGACCAGGACGACTGATCTGTGTAAAGGAAAGAATAAATGGGGCCATGGAGCGTGAGATTTTGAGTGAAAACCTCCTTCCATCAGCAAGGGCATTGAAGACCTAACGTGGCCGGGTCTTTCAGCCCGACAATGATCCCAAACACACCGCCCGGGAAACAAAAGAGTGGCTTTGTAAGAAGCATTTCAAGGTCGTGGAGTGGCCTAGCCAGTCTCCAGATCTCAACCCCATAGAAAATCTTTGGAAGGAGTTGAAAGTCTGTGTCGCCCAGCGACAACCCCAAAACATCACTGCTCTAGAGGAGATCTGCTTGAAGGAATGGGCCAAAATACCAGCAACAGTGTGTGAAGACTTACAGAAAATGTTTGACCTCTGTCATTGCCAACAAAGGGTACATTACAAAGTCTTGAGATAAACTTTTGTTATTGACCAAATACATATTTTCCACCATAATTTGCAAATAAATTCTTTAAAAATCCGACAATGTGATTTTCTGGAATTTTTTTTTGTCATTTTGTCTCTCATAGTTGAGGTATACCTATGATGAAAATTACAGGACTCATCTTTTTAAGTGGGAGAACTTGCACAATTGGTGGCTGACTAAATTCTTTTTTGCCCCATTGTAGCAGTAGTCAAGTCCTTGAGTTGTGCATTATCAGTGTGCTTCGTATCTGGTCGGTTTAAAGCAGCCTGACCAGTGTGTCATCATGATTAGCATTAGGGTTAGGCCGTATACTGGGACTACAGCATTTGTATTATTCATTTGGTACATGTCATTATAAAAGACACCTACCTGCTTATTGAGGTCACAGACTTCAAAGAGCAGAACCCCATTTTGTAGTTCGAGACATTTTCTAAAACCAACATTTAAGACCTAAAAAAACAAGCACACACAAATGTGAGGTAGAAAAACACATTGAACTGGGATTCATTTGAGTCATGACCAAACATCAACTCAGAGTTCTCACCAGGATATTTTCACAGCGTAGGGGGATTACGAGGTGTGCAAGTGAGGGTCGCCAGCTAGAGTGTTGCAAGGGCTTCCTCACCCAGATAATTATGAAATTTATAACTGTCTGACGCCCACATTTTGTGAAGTAAAGCAAATTTTTTAAATCTTTGTTACTGCCTTACTATAAAACCAAATGTGATTTGTTGACTTGCTGAAGGGTTATGATAAATGTAGTTAGAGAATTAGTCATGCTTGGTATAGGTCCTCCACTAATAAATATTCAGACACTGTATAGACAAGAAATAACATTTCATTCAAGAGACTGATTCGAAGACGTGCTTTTCAAATTTAAATGAGGAATCATTATGGACCCGCAGTAATATTGGGACTGTTATTTTGAGATTATGAAGCACACCGTTTATAACAACACGGGCACGCCTTGAAGTCCCCTTTGTGCCCAAATTATTATGACAGCACCGATTAAACATTTAAAAAACAACTGAAGAATCACACTGTATGGTATCAAAGTCACAGCATAGGGAGCCCGTATGCTCAACAATGCTGGCGAGAACCCTGCATTCAATAGGGATGTTTCAGATGCTTCTGTTCCCCCCAATGATCCATCTGACCTCTACTTACCAGACCCTCAGCTTTAACTATGGGAGCGACCATGTCCGGATAGACATTGTCCAGGTACCACTTGAAGCTCTTACATTGGAGTTTCTTCCTCAGCTGTATTTGCTCCGTCAGGTCACCAATGTCAACGTTTTTATTCAGCATGTGCTGGTACCCATGGCCGTAGAAAAGTTCTTTGTACTCGTCCAACCAAACTTCGGCCACTCTCGCCAGGTTACGCTCCACCGTCCTCTGCTTGTTCTTTGGGAACTTATACGGATTCTGTCCTCGAAAAATATGACCGACTCGAGAACAAGGGATGATCTCGATTTCTCCTCCGCACATCCAGATCTGTTTAAACACATTCAGTCACGTGGAGAAAGATATGCAAATAGGACTTTCAAACACCTCTGTGTAATTAGACGAGTGGTCTACCTTAAATGAAATCTCCATGTTCTCACCACCCCAAACATCTAGACCAGGATCATAGGCACCAAGCTCATAGAAGTAATTTTTGTCTATGGAGAAAAGGCCTCCTGCCATAACTGGACACCTTCAAACACACAGAAAACAAAAGTAATCACTAAACACATGTTTAAGGTTAAAACAGACACATAATCAGGAGTAATGGTTGGTGGAAAGGTACCGGATAGGATCACTGGGAGTCATCTTGGTCCTTTTGATTTGCTCTTCTGGTACTGGCCTCCAACCAAACACCAAAGGCCATTTAAAAATACCTCTCTGAAAGTTGTCCACCAACATATAACTGACAGTAAAAGCACAGGTCACAAAAAAAAATGTCTTTATTAGTTTTTCCAAAAAACTGTGTCATAGTGCAACAGCATTAATCTTACATTACTGAGTCACCTCATGTCTTTGTCACTGATGACCTCAATCACTGGGCAGGGGACCTTCTTACGGTCCTGGTAGATCCTCTCCAGGAGTGGCTCCAGCCAGCCCACATTACATTCAATATGAGAGTCGAGGAAAGTAAGAACCTCACCTACATTACAGGAGAAAACATCCTTCTGCATTCATTTCATCATAAAGTACTTTAAGTAGCAGGTAGGGCTGGGCAATATACACACAGTGGCACATATTGTGCAGCTGTTTGTTATTAATTGTGCCTGTGTGGCATTTTACATCAGCAAAAAATAACGATGAATGTCTTTCTGGTCAGTCTTTACTTTATTCAAAAATACTGAGATTACCTATACACATACACAGAAACCTTTCCAGTGTAGTAAGTCAGCTCACAACTTACATCAATATTATGTCAACTATATTCTTGCATTCACACCACTGCTGCAAATTACGTACCACACTCATGAGTTTCATAACTAACATAAAAATAACAATAAAAATCAAATCATTCTTGGCTCAGCTTACCTTTGGCAACTGCAGCTCCGGCGAGTCTGGCCCTGATCAGGCCTTGACGCTCGTTTAAACGCACGATTCGCACTTTAGGAAACTGGGACATGTATTCATCCAGTTGTCCCTTCAAATAGTCTGTCAAAGTAAGAGCATGGTAAAGTGACTACACCGTTTTATCAAACGGTGCAACAAATGGATTGATTACTTATGTTATTTATATAAAAAGGTCAATATTAACATCATAAACAATGTTTAAGGCTAATTAAAATGGACGCATAATTTCAGGCATTCATATGAATTTATTTATGTTTTATAGTTATACATTTATAATAATAATATTATAATTAAAAAAGTTGCACTGGAAATTTTGAAAACAATTCATTAACCTAATTTCTAGAGGGCATTTACTTCCTGGTTATGGGTGCAACTAGAGTTGTCACAATACCAAAATGAATAACCACAATGGTCAGAAAAGTTTTGTACTTTGTACAAAACATTGTGGATGCTCCTCACTGAGTCTGTTCTGAGTTGTTGTTGTAATTTTCTCCGTGTTTCTGTGTTTCCAACACAAACAACGGATGCGCTGCCGTGTCATGAGATACATCTTGTTGGGAGAGTATGGAGGCTATATTGAATAATTGCTTATGTTTTTTTAATGGTGTTTTACAATGTTGATTTTCTTTGATTAACACTTGCCATCAGAAACACGTCACTGGTGAAAACTTACAGAAAACATTTGACCTCTGGCTTTGCCAACAAAGGGTACATTACAAAGTATTGAGATGAACTTTTGTTTTTGACCAAATACATATTTTCCACCATAATTTGCAAATAAGTTCATTAAAAATCCTAGAATGTGATTTTCTGGATTTTTTTTTCTCATTTTCTCTATCATAGTTGAGGTATACCTATGATGAAAATTACAGGCCTCTCATCTTTTTAAGTGGGAGAACTTGTACAATTGGTGGCTGACTAAACACTTTTATGCCCAACTGTATGTGACGTTCAGGGCTCAACAATCATAGAACACAAACTTCAAAATGATCAAGGAAAGCCCCTTGAATAGTGCTGTAAACAAATGTCATTCATCTAGTTAAATTTGCCATTTACCATTAATCTAGTTTACAAAAGCAAGGCTAAAACTATATCTATATCTAGTTATATCTACAGTTGCACTTCCAGAGTTGCTCCGAAGTTAAAACATTAAACACAAACTGAGATTGATTCTATTAGCCTGGCAAGCGCATAAACACACCCACATCACCTAAATTGAATTACCCAATACACGCACACACACTTTAAATGTCATTGCTGTATCCCTTATAATTGTATTAAAAAAAAATAGTTTAAAAACAGTTTTTTTTTTAAAGTTTAAAACTTTTTTCAGAAATTCTTACACTTTTTTGTGTAGAATAAATTTCACAATTTCCCAGTAAAAAGATGACACTTCCTGATGTTGCAGGTAACAAAAGTAGAAAGTGTTTGTAGCGACAGTCTGGACTAACATAATGTTCTAGTTGCGTGTGCTTTATACAGGGATTTCACAATAGCTTTGTGGAAATAAAGAGCTGTACCACAAAATGAATGGATGACATCACCCATGGTTATTTTCTGTGCAGACAATACTGTATGTGAGTAAATATAGATTGAAGAGCTTTAGTTCCACTAGCTGCACCTACCTTTGGTACTGAAGTCATCCACCAGGATGATCTCTGCCAGCAGGTGTGGTGGGGACCTGTTGAGCACGCTGTGCACCGAGCGCAGCAGAGTGGACCACACCTCATCCACAAAGCAGAATATCACACTGGTGGACGGCAAGTCATTGTGGACCAGACTCTCTGAGCACCTGCAAAAGGCCATGAAGAGGACAGTTCAGCTCTGTGGGAGAGAAGTATAATGTACAGGTGGGGGAGGGACTTACGATGGAGGCCTGGTGTCAGGGAGTGCTCGGTCCACTGGGATCTTGTCACTGAGGTAGACATTAAAATGTCCTTCATCCCATCTCTTCTTCACTTCTGCGTTTTCATCCTTGCTAACGATCACTGCCTGACCAAACTGGCCCACAGCTCTGGCATCACGAGGGGATTGTGTGACGTCCATAGCGAGCACCTTGTGAACACCTGGATTTCTGACAGCTGTGGAGTTAGCCTTTGATTTACTCTGCGTTTCCTTCTCTTTGGTAAACATCCTACTGCTAGTCAGTGCTACTTGCTTTTCCACGGCTTTGTCTTGATCGTTCTTTACGTGCTCCTTGTTATGAGAATTATGTGGTGTTGTCTCAGCAGGGTGTGCCTTCTTAGCATCAAGAAGATTTACTGTTTCAGGCTGCGTGGGCTCCTCATTAATCTGTGAGATTAATTCTTTCTTGTCAGTCTTTTGCACAATGTGCAGCGATGTGTTTGTGATCTTTATCTTCAGATCACCTTGTGAAAACTGAGTTAAATTGACCTCAGTTTCCTTTATATGAAAGTTGACAGCTTCAGTCTTTAATGTTATATCCTTTGGAGGAGCTTTGTCCTCAAGTGTAGAGCGGTTTCTTGTGAGATCCTGTTCTTTGCCTTGTTTGTCTACCAGGACCAGTTTGGTGGAGTAGTTGCTGTTTACTTTCTGAGGTGCAGCAGCATCAGGCATCAGACCCCCCCTGTGCACAGGTAGTTTGAAGCCCCTCCTCATCACCTGAGTCACCCTGGATAACTGCTGCTGCTGCTGTTTGAGTAGCTCCCTCTCCTTGATCACACGCTCTTTAAGCAGCTGACTGCTCGCATCGTTGAATGACATGCGAAGTGCAGCCATGTCAAACAGTAGCCATAACACAGAGGCGATAAAAACAAAAGCCAGGACCCTCCCACTGCCCCTAAAGTACTTACGAACCATCTTCATTCTAGACTAAATAACTACTATAAAACCATGTCTGAGGAGCAACAACTCTCTGCTTGTCGCTGCCTGCGTGGCATTATGCAGATATTTCCACTAAGGAGGACTCAGATCTGTCTCTACACACAAAGCTAAGCTGCTGGACGTTGTCCTACCGTCAGTACCACGCGCAAGTCCACCCGCACCGAGACATCGTCGCGTTTCACGCCAAAAAAAACTTCTCACACTCATTCACGCGCTCTCCGTGTCAAACAAACTTGGCTGAAAGTTGTGTGCACACAGTGTGTAACACATACGAACACACATAAAGTGTCCAACAACACTCACACAGAAAGACGGACGAAGACGTCGAACAGACGAGTAGGACAACGTCGACTCTTCTGGAAGTGACACATGAACAGCAGCGAGACGACAGGACAAGCAGCGACTTAGTGACAGGAAGAGACATGTCACACCTTCAAAATAAAAGACAGATTTTCTTTGCTTCAGTTGAAATATCAGTAAGTCTCCTCTTTATTTAGGTTGGAACAAACATTTTTAGTAAAAAAAAAAAAATCTGGAATTTAGTCAAATCAAATGTCTCTAAAGTTGCATTGATTTTAACAACAGTGAATAATCGACCTGATAGACTTGATGAATGGGTCACATCCCATAGAAATGTGAGCAGTTCATGTTCTAATTACATAAAGGCCTCTTCTCATAAAGCTGGGGGTTTTATTCAGCCTCAGAGATAAAGGCCAAGCTCATACAGTGTTATTTAAAGTAGGTTAATCTGTAAAGTTTAACCTTGGTTTGCACATAATTTATCCATATGTAGTAACTTCACTATGCATTAACCAGTGCTAATATTGTCCATGTCCTTCCAAATGCCCCAAATATATTATTTCCCCTGATGGTAACTTTATTTTGAAATCTGCCAACGGATGTCTTTATATATATTTAAGAAGCATATCTCCTCGTAATTATTATCAGCTGCCGTAAGAGCAGGTAGGAGCAGGTTGTGAAAAATGACTGGACTTTGGGCGAGGCAAGGTAATGTAGACCTAACAATAAAAATGTACAAGTCTGTTTCTATTTTATTCAGATCCAAATGTTTTAAATAGTCTAATCTTTCTCCATTTAATGTAGCGCTCACACCTTGAAATGTTGAAGAACCTGATTTTGGTCCATGTGGACAATGACGTGTACAAAGCTAACTGGAGGTGAGGCACACCCATCCAACACAGCAGAATAAAGATGAACTAACAATAAAATCCCTCACTTATTATTTTTTAAACCCTCTATTTTCCTCATTAAGTCTAATATCTCAATGTTTTTGGCTTTAATTTTCCCTGGATGTGTTCATATGGAAAGCATTTTAAGATAGAAAGTAAAGGGAGGGGAGTTAATTTAAATATTCATCTCTTAGTTTAACCCAGTAATTATTAAAATACTGGGCCAATCACCAATTAATCAACAATTCTATTAGGGGTGGTTAATCAGCACAATTCGATTCTGATTATGGAATTGACAATTCATTTACAAACTGATTTTCAATTTTTAATTATTATAGATTCCAATTTCCATTATTGCTCATTATTGATCTTCCATTTAACATCAGCCAGCTGCTGAATCATTGGACTTCTCTTTTGAGTAACTTCAATATTGTCGAGTGTAAATAAAATATCCAAATAAAGACGACCAGCCTGGATTGTATGATAGTAATTGTAAATTTAGGAATCAAATCTTTTTCACCACCCCTAAATTCTATACTATCCCAGCAATCTGAATCTAATTTTATTTGTATTATCAAATATAATTTAGCTGCTTAAATGTTATTATATTTTTTTGGTATTTTCATGCATAAATCTAAATAACATATCAGTGGCTTCTGCTGTACACTATTTATCATCTGCTGATTTATTCAACACATCAATCTGCAGCCTTTAAGCCACACAGTGACTGTACAAAGTTATGTGTTCACTAATAGATAATTTACATTATACAAATCTATTAAAAAATGCAGCTACCTCAATGATCAATGGAGTTTAGCCTTACCTTCGTTTTGAGGCATTTAAATTATTGTCATATTCTGTATAATGTTAAATACATTGTTGGTTTACATTTTTTTTAATGAACAAGTGAATTTATGTTTTGCATTTGTAACTGCCAGCAGATCTGCACTTACTGCAGACAATGTGGACAAGCACATTTTTCTGGCCAAAAATATGAAGGTCTAAACCAAGGGCTACATGCTGGAACTGTGGTGTACTTTTTTTTTTTTTTTTTTTTGTTAAAAGCTGTTAACAAGCTGTGAGCTTATTTCTATAATATTTAATGTATTTTTTTGTTTGAGAATATTACCAGGCAGCACTTTACAAGTATTGTATTTTTTGAAACTTTATTTTCATATTCTGTATAATGTTAAATACATTGTTGGTTTACTAAAGTTTTGAATAAACAAGGAAATTTATGTTTTGCATTTTGTTCCATATTGTACCGAAAATGAACCGAACCGTGACCTCAAAACCGAGGTACGTATCGAACCGTGATTTTTTTTTTTGTTTATCGTTACACCCCTAGTATTTACCTACCAAATGTACATTTTGTGTGATATCAATGAGTCAAAATAACTGAATAATTGTGAAACAGCCAAATTTATCATCCGTGTACATATGTTAATAGCCTGTAAAATAAATATGTACATATTGTAAACGCTGTGTTTTTATTGACATTTAAACTTTTTTAACCCTCTACTCTGACGTCAAGAACCCACTACAAAACAGGGAACTGTAACATTTAAATGAAACAAGTGATCTCAAACACTTTAACTCAATTTCAGATGGCACTCCTGGCCAAACGAACGTTTATATTTTGGAATATTAATCACCCTTTGATCCCTTACATGATGGACATGTGAGTGCTTCTTGTGTCCTGGTTTATTAAAGAACGCATGGGATACACAATCATACATACAGCCTACAACTCAAATCCAGCTTCTTACTTTGTTCATTTGTGCTGTGGAAAATTACTTTACTTCTTGTCATAAATGAAGAGAAAAATGTCTTCATGTTTTTGTGCTCCATATTAATAATAAAATGCTTGCATTGCACACCAAGTGTAATCCGACTTCAATAAAAGATTGTGCATATGTAACTTTTGAGTCTGACTGCATTTTAAATATGATTTAAAACAACAGTGATGCTTACATTCAGATTACACTATCATTGATTTGCACCAATAGTTTTTGCGGCAGAGGATCAAATTGTGTTTATAGACCCCCAAAGTAGCATTATTTACACCCCATTGGGCCAGTTACATTTTATTATCCCTAATTACTTTGGAGAAATATCGTTGACAGATGTGTGAGCATGAATAAATAAAAATAGAAAATGCCAACATAAAATCACAGCACTTTTTTAATTTAGTTTCTCTGTACCAATGGTTCCCTCTAGTGTCAGAAAGAAAATCATACAAAAACAATGATTTCCACAATTAACCCAAGAAAACACTGCAAAACAACTTCCAACATATTACCATCATCTTATCAACACGGCCTAAAAAATTAAAATCAGGTAAGAAACGCACAAAGACTAAAAATATTCATATTAATTATCCTAAATATTACCTTTAGTCCTACAACTGCTTTATAAATAGAAAATGTTTAAACTTCACATTTAGATCTGCCAGGCTGGAATTTAAATGTACTTTTGCATCTCAGAGCAGAGCATTGGCCTCCACAGACGCCCACATTTCACAAACCATTTTATCAAGAACAAAATTAAAACACTAGGAGAGGATTTTTTTTTTAACCAAAAAAATTACCTCCACCCCAAAACAGACAAAAAACAACAACAAAAGTGCAAATGTCACAAGTCCATTCAGATTTTTTTTGGGGTGGGGGAGAGAAGAGTCTCATATTATCCACACTGCATCATTTAAAATCCCTCCTTGAGGCTGGACCACAGATCCCATTGTAGAACGCGGGTGCTGAAGCTTCGTGCACTTTGTGAACACATGGAGCCTCACTGAACATAGTAGTGAGTAAATCGCCATTTCTGGAAGTTGTTGGTGGGTTCACATGCTGTAATACACAGAGACTCTCTCTGAGGTTTGGCCTCCAGGCACATCTGGTGTGAAGGGCCCTCCATAATAAAGTGGTCCGCCTTGGAGAGCAAAAAGCAGGAATCAATCTAACAACCATCAAACTAAACTAATATATACTTATTAAGGTTTACAGGAGTTGTCTTACTTAGAAAAATAACTTAAAATAAACAATTATAACAAAGTACATGATATTAAAAAAGTCCTCTTACTAGAGACGATTTATAGGTTTTGTGAAGCCATTGAAGTTCAGGCTTAGAGTTGTCACAGGGTTGCACACCGTTTCCTTGTTCAATAAGAGCCACACACAGATCCTGCTGCCTCACCCTCCCTAACCAGGTGTAATTAAAGTACTGACTCTGTAGAAGGAGAGAGTCGTCAAATAGCAGTAGTCAAAACATGTTGAAATCGTTCCGAGGCCTTGAGTTGTACATTATCAGTGTGATGTTGCTTTGTATCTGGTCGGTTTAAGGCAGCCTGACCAGTGTGTCATTATGATTAGCATTAGCACTACCTAGTTTAACGTTACTTTATTACACAGCCATATACTGGGACTACAGCGTTTGTATTATTCATTTAGTACTTGTCATTATAAGCCTACCTGCTTATTGAAGTTACAGACTTCCAAGAACAGAACCCCATTTTGTAGTTCGAGACATTTTCTAAAACCAACATTGAAGACCTAAAAAAAAGCACACACAGAATTTTGAGGTAGAAAAACACATTGGTCATGACTCGAATGAATCCCAGTTCAAACATCAACTCAGAATTCTCACCAGGAAATTTACACAGCGTTGGGGGGGGTCGCCAGCTACTGTAGAGTGTTGTAAGGGCTTCCTCACCCAGATAATTTTAAAATTTATAACAGTCTGACGCCCACATTTTGTGAAGTAAAGCAAATTTAAAAAAAAAAAAAAATCATCTTTGTTACTGCCTTACTATAAAGGCAAAAGTTATTTGTTGAATTGCTGAAGGGTCATGATAAATGTAGTTTCACAATTTCCCAGTAAAAAGATGACACTTCCTGATGTTGCAGGTAACAAAAGTAGAAAGTGTTTGTAGCGACGGTCTGGACTAACATAATGTTCTAGTTGCGTGTGCTTTATACAGGGATTTCACAATAGCTTTGTGGAAATAAAGAGCTGTACCACAAAATGAATGGATGACATCACCCATGGTTATTTTCTGCGCAGACAATACTGTATGTGAGTAAATATAGATTGAAGAGCTTTAGTTCCACTAGCTGCACCTACCTTTGGTACTGAAGTCATCCACCAGGATGATCTCTGCCAGCAGGTGTGGTGGGGACCTGTTGAGCACGCTGTGCACTGAGCGCAGCAGAGTGGACCACACCTCATCCACAAAGCAGAATATCACACTGGTGGACGGCAAGTCATTGTGGACCAGACTCTCTGAGCACCTGCAAAAGGCCATGAAGAGGACAGTTCAGCTCTGTGGGAGAGAAGTATAATGTACAGGTGAGGGAGGGACTTACGATAGAGGCCTGGTGTCAGGGAGTGCTCGGTCCACTGGGATCTTGTCACTGAGGTAGACATTAAAATGTCCTTCATCCCATCTCTTCTTCACTTCTGTGTTTTCATCCTTGCTAACGATCACTGCCTGACCAAACTGGCCCACAGCTCTGGCATCACGAGGGGAGTGTGTGACGTCCATAGCGAGCACCTTGTGAACACCTGGATTTCTGACAGCTGTGGAGTTAGCCTTTGATTTACTCTGCGTTTCCTTCTCTTTGGTTAACATCCTACTGCTAGTCAGTGCTTCTTGCTTTTCCACGGCTTTGTCTTGATCGTTCTTTATGTGCTCCTTGGGGGTGATGTCTCAGCAGGGTGTGCCTTCTTAGCATCAAGAAGACTTATTGTTTCAGGCTGCGTGGGCTCCTCATTTACCTTGTTGTCAGTCTTTTGCACATAGTGTAGCGATGCGTTTGTGATCTTTATCTTCAGATTACCTTGTGAAAACTGAGTTAAGTTGACCTCAGTTTCCTTTATATGAAAGTTGACAGCTTCAGTCTTTAATGTTATATCCTTTGGAGGAGCTTTGTCCTCAAGTTTAGAGCGGTTTCTTGCAAGATCCTGTTCTTTGCCTTGTTTGTCTACCTGGACCAGTTTGGTGGAGTCGTTGCTGTTTACTTTCTGAGGTGCAGCAGCATCAACATCAGACATCAAGACCCCCCAGTACGCAGGTAGTTTGAAGAAGCTCCTCATCACCTGAGTCACCCTGGATAACTGCTGCTGTTTGAGTAGCCACCTCTCCTTGATCACACGCTCTTTAAGCAGCTGACTGCTCACATCATTGAATGACATGCGGAGTGCAGCCGTAGTACATACCAGCCATAACACAGAGGCGATAAAAACATAAGTGAGGACCCTCCCACTGCCCCTCAAGTACTTAATAAAAATTCTTCATTCTAGACTAAATAACTACTATAAAACCATGTCTGAGGAGCAACAACTCTCTGCATGTCGCTGCCTGCGTGGCATTATGCAGATATTTCCACTAAGGAGGACTCAGATCTGTCTCTACACACAAAGCTAAGCTGCTGGACGTTGTCCTACTTTCAGTACCACACGCTGTCCACCCGCGCGTTTTACCCCACAAACAGAGACTAAGTGACAGGAAAAGACATGTCAAACCTTCAAAATAAAAGACAGATTTTCTTTGCTTCAGTTTAATTATTTAATGTCAGTATGTTTCCTCTTTATTGTTGGAACGAACTGTCAGTGGCACTTTTTGAACTTTAAAGAAGATGATAATAATTGACCATTTATAATTATTATTAATAATAATAATAATAATAATATATCCATACATCAATTTTCTGACCCACTTGCTCCTTTTTTTCAGGGTTGCAGGGGTTATTATTATTAGTATTATTATTATTATTATTATTAGTATTATTATATTCTTGTATAGTTAAAAAAGCTTTGTTCATTTTCAAAATGCATTTTTATGGCATGTTTTCTGCTTTCCAAAAATATTGTCGAGTATCATTTTTGTGACCCCAGTAGTGTATATCGTCTCGTACCGTGAACTTTGTCTATTGTCTTTATGGATAGTAAATAATAATAATATGAATTATTTTCAATCAGGTTTTTCTGCAAGGTTTGTTTCCCCATATAATAGTATCAATGATAGATTAAAAAAAATATATCTGGAATTAAATCACAACACAATTTTTCATATTTCATTGAAAATATCCAACACAATGAAATGCACTTTTGAATAAAATGTCAAATATTCACAAATCCTGATCAGTGTTGTAATATAACTGATAAGACAAAAAAAGGTAGGGCCACCCGTAAAACAGCTTTTTATGGAGGTTATCATAAACAGCAAAGTACCACTGATAATCTACGCAAGGCCCTTTCAATTAAAAAACACTATACAAACCCATATAAAATAACCTGTGATAATTAGAGATACCTGATTAAAGGAGGGATTGATGTGTCAGAACTACTTTCATCAGATGATGCATTTTTACCCTCTACTGCTCAGTACAGTTACTTCTCAGTTATTTTCTGTGCATACTTTGTTGTACTGTATAAGACATTCACTGTGTTACAGAACAAACAAATTTGATCCAAGACATGTTGCGGGTTAAGATCCAAATGAACTTCTTGGCCTAAAAATATGGTCTGGCGTCAAAACCAATTGTTCAACATATAATTCTAAGAAAAACTGCAGAGTTATTATCAGCGTCTTTATTCACAGTGTGCAGTGGCTAAATAACAGCGGTGTTAAGTGTGTGATGAGGCATGCTAATATTCATGTAACAAATTAGATTATAGCATAGTAATAAAAATAACTCAGTAAATTAGATTAAATGTCTGTTGCTCAAAGCTGGTGCTAGGCTGGAATGCTTAGAGAAAGTCTGTTATGTAATGTGAATGTAATTAATTCTGCTTTCAGACTTTTTCCATTAAGGTAAAAAAAAAAAAAAAAAAACATCATATGACTGCCCTTTCTGTTTTTAAAGCCTCTAACTTAGGGTAATAACTTTATCTCTATACCATATTAGAAACTGAATCTTTTCTGCAATATAATAGGTAATTATTGAAAAAAAACCCCACATCTAATTATGTGAAAGTGCATAGTGGTATGGAATTTAGCCAAATGTCTTTAAAGTTGCATTGATTTTAACAACAGTGAATAATCTACCTGATAGACTTGATGAATGGGTCACATCCCATAGAAATGTGAGCAGTTCATGTTCTAATTACATAAAGGCCTCTTCTCATAAAGCTGGGGGTTTTATTCAGCCTCAGAGATAAAGGCCAAGCTCATACAGTGTTATTTAAAGTAGGTAAACCTGTAAAATTTCACCTTGGTTTGCACATAATTAATCCATATGTAGTAACTTCACTATGCATTAACCAGTGCTAATATTGTCCATGTCCTTCCAAATGCCCCAAATATATTTTTTTCCCTGATGGTAACTTTATTTTGAAATCTGTCAACGGATGTCTTTTCTTTATATGCAAATTTAAGAAAATTATCTCCTCATAATTATTATCAGCTGCGGTAAAAGCAGGTTGTGAACAATGACTGGACTTTGGGCGAGGCAAGGTAAGGTAGACCTAATAATAAAAATGTATACAAGTCTGTTTCTATTTTATTAAGATCCAAATGTTTTAAATAGTCTAATCTTTCTCCATTTAATGCAGCGCTCACACCTTGAAACGTTGAAGAACCTGATGTGATGATGTGTACAAAGCAAATTGGCGGTGAAACACACCCATCTATCCAGAGTCGGAGCCAGGCTCACCTAAATCTGGGCACTTTTGCGTACCAACAGTTAAAATAAATCAATAAAACACCATTCAACATTTAAACATGAAGCTACTACACCAAACAGCGGATAAAAATATGGAGGCATATAACTTTTTTGTAAGCGGGTGGTCCACAACCTCCTCAGCTGTAACTGCTATAATGTGAACAAACTTGTTAAACATCTTAACAACAACAACGTTAGTCCGACAGTCAATGATACATGAATGAGCATTTAACGACAACCTAATGAATCTGTGTACCTTTCGTTCTTTGGTTATTTCTTTTCAAAACCAAATTGAAAAAAAACGGGTTGGTTTTTTGGTTTTATTATTTTAAAAACGGAAAAAACCAAAACAAGCAGCGTTTTTCTGTTTTAAAATTAAATCTGGTTCTGTTTGTGGGATATTTGGATATTTTAGGGAAACTAGGGTGAGAGCTTCATGTTTTAATCTCACCACACAGAACGACCGACAGACGGACTTTTATTCTGCCGCGTTCGATAAAAATGATCTTGTATCATGTTGTCCACCTCACACTGATGGCAGAGGTGTAATTTGTGTGTCGATGACGTTTCGTTAAAGATTTATTGATGCTGGAAGTCCGAATCTGTGAATATCTGCCAACTTTACCGAACAGTGTTACGGTCCAAATAGTATCCAGATAAACTGGTGACTGGGCGGACTTTTGCTCCCGGTCCGGACATAAAAAGAAGCAACGCATAAGTCACATTACTGGTGAATTGAATTGTTAATAATACATTGATTTAATTGATGTTATGTAAAACATGCACGTGTGGAACCAGAGGTGATGTAATGACTCTACTGGTGCCCCTCGTTTCTTATGATCAACTTCCGTGTGTTGACGGTTGCTGTTAGCGGTATTTATAACGTGCAAAATATTTTCTTCACTCTAAAAAAAAAAAGCTGTACTATTTTTTTTTTTTTGCAAAAGTGTCAAATGGTAGAAGTTCTAACATCTATTGTTCCTCACACCAGCCTCACAGTTAATAACCGGTCACCAGTTTATCTGGATAATCTTTGGACTGTAACACCACGAAACAAAACTACAGTTTTAAAGGTTAAAGTTGTGAAGGGGTACGGGACTGTGAAAAGTTTGGGAACCATTGATCTATTGTATTGTATTGGACTTAACCTTAAATACATTAATCCCAAATATCAGGTGTAGATTTAGGCACTCGCCCTCTCCCTCTGTTCCTAGCCACTATCATTATACTTAAGCCGGGTGTTGCGTCACCCTCTTTTTGTCACCATACTGATTTAATAGATTACACCCCACAACATATTATAGACAATAGTAGCATCACATTAAACTTTCAGCACAACCAAAATAGCTGCTTGTTAAACACTCCTTCCATTGTCCCACCCTAACTCCCTCTTACCTGTTCCTTTCTTCCTCTCACCCAGGTGTGTAACACTGCCCTCTCTTTTTATGTCTTCCCTCTAATAAAGTTTTTCTTACCTTTCCTTGGGGGGAGGGCTAGTCAACGTCACAATTATGCAATCAAAAAGGCATCTATTTCATTGCAATAAAAAACAGACATACAGTAGCTGTTGTAAAAAAAAGGATTGCACTACATGTAATGTTGACCTTTGACAAGGTAGAAGAAAAAAAAAAAGTATTGTATCGTGAAGTTAGTGTATTGTCCCATCCCTTTTTGTAAGGTGAAAATGTTTTTTACTGGCTTCTTCACCTGGGCTTTGTAGGGAAACCAACTATCCACGAGAGACCCACAATAACGCCTAAAACCTAGGTTATGTCCGCTGTGAGTTGCTCTACAAATCTACAATTAAATGTGTAAATCCCGTGTCACTGCGACCATTAGGCAGTGATTAGGGAAGGCAACGACAGGTTTTCCTCTTCATCAGCAGGCGTCTCCAGGGAGTAACCATTGGCGCTATCCAGCCCCATTAACAGTCCCCAACATGAGCAGGGAGGGAAGTGCTACCTCCCATGGTGGCTGCCCTTAGCTACACTACACACACTTTCATTAGTGTGTTAGCTAAATGATTGGCCTTAGGACTTCCCCCAGGCCACGCAATGCATGTGCACGCTTATACTTTCTATCCAGTGAGCAATTTATTCATTTATTCACCACTTTCTGTATTCACATGCATGATGGCATCATTTGGTAAATTTGATTGTATTATGTTAGAACCAGCCAGCATCTGCAATGAGACAATAGATCCACAAATGTGTGTGTGTGTGTGTGTATGCATTTGCATGCATGTTCGATACATGTGTAGCAGTCAATTAAAGTGTCAATAAAGGTGCTTTCTGGAATAATTTAGATCATTTATTGGTTTAAATTCGGAGCACAAATTGTGTTGAATGATTTAATTAAATGCCTATTAGTGCAACACAAATAGTTCCTCTATTTGTGATTGTATTTATGAACACAATATCTGTGTGAAATATGAAACGTGTGTTAATCACTTACTGGCAACGTTTTTGTGAGTTATTTGAGACATTATAAACAACTATTTGTAGATATTTACTGCTCAGGATTTGGGTGAGGTAATAAAATAAATATTCTTATTAAATGCTTTTCTCATCTACGTTGAAGAACTGGTGACGGTATTTGGCGAGCCTTGCTGCTCCGCTTCAGTTTTGACAGCGTTAAGTCAGCCTGACTAGAAAGGTTCATCATTGAATATAAGGAGCTTAGATGTAATTCTCGTCACATTTACCATGTGGAGCTCTTGTGAGGTTTCACGTCAAATTGGATTACTCAAAATTGGAGTAAGCAGAAACCTGACACTGGCATGTGTAACCTGAGCTAAATGCACTTGTATGATATCTCCGAAACACGTTAATGAGAAGCTGGAATTAGAATTACAACAGTTGGTCTGTGTAATTTACATAGAGGTCATGTTGTGCTAATACGGCACTCGTTGAAAAAGACAGCTAGCAACAATATGGTTAAGTCTGACCCAGTGACATTTTCAGATTGGAATTATGCACATTGTGTAAATTAAATTAATTAGAGAATTCATTAAGAAATATGGCTCGCGGAAACCACTATAATATTTAGCTGTGTGATGTAATTTTCTTTTATTGTTAAAGCTAATTTGTTTCATAACACTTCCTGCGGTAGTTTCCCACCCATGCTAACTATGATATATGTAATTTGTTGGCCATTTAATTAATTATGATTAGAATTAGTGGATGTGTGGCTTGTTTTGACAGATGGTTCCTATCAGTGAGACCTTTGCACAATTAACTTATAATCAATTACAGGCCATTTCTCTGTGTTTGTTACATCTTGAAGTTTGTGGCGAGAATATCTACAGTCTGTCATTAAAGCTTTACTCCCAATGCATCACATGTGGAATTATCTATAATTTGTTCAATAGTGTGAGCCAGGTAAACATTTTTGATTTATCTCGTACTATGTGGACTTTTGGATTTATTTTTGATGAGTTGATGCGATTCTCCAAATATTATTCCTTCCTCCTAATGTGAATGCTATCATTCTTTTATAGGTATTTATAGAAGTTTTCTTTATCTCAAACATGCACCGTATTATTTTGCTCACAAGCTTGTATACTTGATTAATTACACGGGTAATGAGCAGATTTTATGACACCGGTTTAATGCAAGCACATCTGCAGCAAAGCTCTCATCTGGGAGACCCTGCATGAGAAGGAGCTTTACAATCCTTTTGTTGTACGTGTTTTACTCCACAAGATGGAGCTTCAGTTCTTTTCATGATGCGCACATCTGGTGCAATGAGGATCCTCCAGACTGCTGGAGATGTGCAGCAAGAACTTTCAGTTTTATTCTGTTTGCTTCACAGAAAGTAAGGAAAAGCAAACGTGGGCTGCATTTTGTATTGATAGCCTTTGACTTCCTAAAAAAACAGAATGTTTTGTCTGAATTCAACTGTGTGATATTGAGGAATATGATGCAGATGTTGTTAAAGCGATATATGTACTACTCCTAGTTTAGTTGGAGGATAAGTGTAATTAGTCCTTGTAAACCTTTCACTCTGTGTCTAAAATGGGTAAATAAAGGTTTGATAAAGTTTTATGCAAACATGTTGTTGTTATTAAACCTTTAAGTTTTACATTTATTTCAATTTCTACAAAAGAGGTGGATTAGAAAGAGCTCCATGCGGTAAAGTAAAAAAAAAAAAAAAAAAAAAAAAAGTGATGCATCATGATTATATGACTGTGATGTTAAAAAAAAGCTAAAAAAAAAAAAAACACCAACTGTTTTCATTTTCAGTCAGTATAGTACTGGTACTAATTTAGCTGACAGTGGGTGTTCGATGAAGACACTTAATGAGAAAGTGTAAGATTTAGAGCAGGTTTGATTTTAGCCTTTTTTTTTTTCTTTAAAAAATAAAATAAAAATTGGCACAGCTTAAAACACAGCGAAACATAATATCAACAGTGGACATACATTAATAGAAATCAATACATTTTAGATGCATGCCAGGGAAAACCCAAAAAACCCTCAAGGGGGCTTGAAGAAGAGGGCTCCCGATATAACAATTAAACTTTAACTAAAGAGAAATAATGTATAATAATAAATAAATAAAAGCATGACAAAATAAAGAAATGTCATACAGCAAAAAAATAAAATGGAGCAGAAAACAGGGAAAAGAAAAACAAGTTGAACAATATTAACATCAATAGACAAGCAAAAAAACAAAAAGCAACCATTGTTTGGTTATTCATTAAGGAGAAGGTTTTTGATAAAAATGAATGACCTCAGGGAAAAGTTTGATCAGATGAGGAGGAAGAGAATTCCATATTCTAGGACCTGATTTGGGGGCCGAAGTTTCCCGATGCCGGGATTAATTTGTCAGAGCTTTATCAAACCTGCAGCTCTACTGGGATGTTAGCACTCAAATGCCAAGGAAAAAAACTTAGTGACTAATAGTTATTAATTGGCCTATATGTATATATATATATATATTTCTTTTTTTAAAGTATTATTATTATTGTTATCATTGTTGTTAATTTAATAATAATGTGGTTGATCACTGTGTTTGAAACCATTGTTTAGCAATTTAGACATTTCATCCTTTGCTTTATAGATGAAGCCTTTGCAGCTTGTGTTTCACTTCCGTCTTCTAAGTGCAGAATATTTCACCAACCCGACTGATGCCTTCATGTGCCGTCCACATTCTTCATCTCTTTTTTTTTTTTAGGTGACATGAAGGTGATAGTGATCTGGCTCCTATTGGATGTGGCTTAATGTCTGACATAAAAAATAACTACATAATTTGTCTCAATCCAGAGGGCTGACTTGGCATGGAAGGCAGCAGTCCTAAATGTCACCCTATAATGAGTTCTGGCCAAAGGTACACAGTTAGAGCAGTGCCCGCTGCCACCTGGGATGCCCACTGGCTAGCTTTTTACCCCACAGCCATTTGGACATCCCCAGTTTTCTTTGTACAATCTATCGTCCCATTTGCATCCAAACCAAAAGTTTTGATGAACTTTCATTATACTCTTTCAATGCAGGAGAATAATGAAGAGAAAAAAGTCTTTCTTTCCAACTATGTTAAAAACACACAAAACAGTCGCCCATTCCTTCCCTAGAGATTTGTATAAGTAGAAAAACATCTGTATGTTTCAGGTTCGTTTTATAATCTATGACGGTTTGTAGATATCAAGGAAAACCTTTGACTTCAAAGATAAAACAGCAGAAACACCAATTACTCTGCACCACTTTGAATCATCCACAGAGTCGCCGTGTGGGAAAATGCAAGAAGACTTTTAGATTTCAGGAACTTGACTTCTTTTGTTTGACTAGTATAAGACCTATTGACAACATGCTCGGCTAATTATCTTACAAAGACATGGAAGATGAGGGAACATTGTATCTAAATTAAGTTTTTCTATTTCCTGGTGAATTCCATCCTTTTATGTTTCTTATCATCTGTCTTTTGTCTTGTTGTGGAATCTTTTCTCTTCTCTCCCTCATTCATCTGTTTTGCCCTTTCCTTGATCTGATAGCATTAAACATATAATTAAGTCATAAAGGAAGGGACTGATGAGTGTAGCAGATGGTAATTGCGTCCTACATTTGAATGAAATGATATGCATTGCTACAATTTACAGCCTGTGCCTCATATTTTATTCAGCAACCTTTTATCTCTTTTCCTGCAGAATTATTCTGCAATAAATTTAGACATCTTATCAATAGCTAGAACGATAGTGGCAGGAAACATGGAAAAAATGAGCCTCTGACGTTTTATGCTGTTTAAAATAATTTTCCATAATAAAGGGGCTATCGGAGCTGCTCTATCACAGTAAAGGGGTAACCATTTCACTTCCTGTAAAGATGACTTCTGTTGGCAACTGGTCCAAGTCTTAGAATGTCCTCGCTAATAAATATTCCACAGTAAGGTGTCAGAGGTTTTTAATAACAAAACAAAAATGGGAATTAACTCAATGTTTCTGCATACCAAGAGATTTTGGAATATTTCATACTATCTACTTTGAAGGAAAATTTGAGCCCCAGTCGAAAACTCAATGTCCAAGCACAGTGTCCTGACCTCAGCTGATACACCTTTGAAGCCGATCTTTCTTGTCAAACATCAGAAACTCATATAAACACACTCCAAACTTTGTATAGAGCCTTCCCAGATGAGTTAAAGCAGTTATGGCTGCAAAGAGTTGGCCGAAAACATCATATTAAGAGCCCTGGATTAACAGCATGCACCATTAACATTGATGTTAGGTGGACTAAAGCACAACAGCAAACGGCTTCAACTGATGACATGATTGATTCGATGATTTGACATAGAAAACACAGGCTTATTTCATCAGACTACCTTATTTTATTCATAATACGTATTTGATTTTATCTAAGCATGCATTAGATCTGATTAGTTCGTCTTCATGTATCTGCAGCCGATGTGTGAATCAATGGAACACGATGTAAATAGGATGCACAGAAGCTGAAAAACTGTTGCAAATATGGTCTGTGGGTAGGAGTTACACTGCCTGACAGCAAGAAGGCCATAGATTCTATTCTGGGGGAAGGAAAGCTTGGATCTGTGTGTGGTTGAGATGGTTTCATGCTTGTTAGGGGTGTAAATCACCTGTTTCATTCTGATATGATACAATATTAATTATCAAAACAACGATTTGATATTTGGCGATGTCGCAAAGCCTGCCATGATATGATTTTGATTTGATTCAATTTAGAGGCCTGTGATTAATATCAGACAATAATCTGTTTTTTTTTTTTTCACATTAAAGAATAAAAACACAATATTGATACATTTTGAGAATTGTATTTACATGAAAACCATTCTTTGAAAAAAAAATTCTCAAAAAAAATAAAAGCGGAAGGCAAAATGGCATTGGATATCAATGTTTATACTTTAGATTGATTTGACTAAATTATTGATCAAACAATCGATTAATTGATCTAGATTGATTAATCTTAACATACTTGATGCTTGTATGCTTTTTTTCCCATGCAGGTGACTCTGGATTCCTTTCATAGTCCAAAAACATGTTAGGTTAGGACAGAAAGTATGTTTAAATAATGTTGTTGTAATTGGTATTAATAAGTGCAGATTAAAACATGAAAGGATGCTCATGACTTTTATTTCTGATTCAAGTTCACTTTGTATTAGTTTGAAGATTAATATCCAAGTTTAAGACAGAACTGGGGCCTTAATCGTTTTCCGCCAAGCGTAATTTCCCCAAAAAATAACTTTACGTTTTTTCCGTCATGGCAGCACGTGGAGAATGTGAGTGGAATATTGCCAGAAGTGTCTTTTTGTTCCAATGTCATGCCCTCCGTTCACCAATCCCCAGTGAAGTGCTGGACTCCGCTGATATTTGAGGACTGGTAACAGGGGTGATATAGGTTCAATTCTCATGTTCCCACCGACCTGCCAAACGCAAGCATTGGGTGCCAGCTGGACGGCTTAGGTATGCTGAGGAGTGTGAACGGGGAAGTGTGTGTGTGTGTAAGGGGGGGCGGAGGGGGGATGGGGGTATATTAGCAGGGGCAGAAGAGAAGAGGACAAGTATAGAGTGCACACAGAAGTGCCTCTAGACCTTGAAGGTGCGACAGAAGTGCTTTCCACCTCCAGACACCCCAGGCACATGGTGTTTAGTCATGATGCAGGTCCATTACCTTTAAGTACAAGTACTTATGTTTGCTGCTCTGTTTTTACAGCCCCTGTAGCTTGAAAGGAATCTACCCGGGGTGACCCAGCTCTATTTATTGATGCCTCCTGAGTTTCCACCTGCTGGTAATAGACTGGAAAACACAGATAATATGTTTGATCGATCAACGTGAACAAATTTCATTTGTTGGGATCAATAACAGTTTACACTTGACAGGGCCCAAAGAACTACATTTATTTGTGCTTTTTTGATTGAAGTTGTCCTGTGAAGCCAGCAGTGTGAGACAACCCCAGACTGGACTCATGTGGCAGGCATGGACTCTTCTGTTCTATTATTGCCAGCAATCTGTATTTAAAACTAATATCAGTGTGTGCTGCATGGCTCGGGGCAAAGTACACCAAACCAATCTGATATACGGCTTGTGTTTCTTTTCAGTTCCCTGTGATGTGAATTAGAATGTGAAAAATAACAATTCTCCTGCATTTTTCACTGCTATCCGCTTTTTCATTTGAGGGTGTAATGATTAGATTTTTCCAGCGGTGCGATTTGTATTATGTTCTCATCGTGTTGAAAACATAATAGAAAAGTGATGTGGAACCAAAAGGGGAAAAGAAGAAGAAGAAGAAGAAACTAAAGACGTCTTCATGGTCCAACCTTTTGGAGTTTCATCCATGATTTTGCTTTTCATGATCAACCCCTGAAGACATGAGAGACTTTGCTCCATGTCACACAGTTCAAGGCTGCACCGCTACCTTCTGCACACGCAGTTCAAACAGCATGAGATAGGAAGTCCACATGGATAAACATTTACTACAGTGGCTGTTGCTTCAGGCAAGATCTCTTCCAGGGGAATTCACTGTGCATACACTTGTGTAAAGAAAATAAGCTACTTATTGAGCTGTCTTCTTTACCTCTACAAGGCAATTCTTTGTTTGCTGCCACCATACTTGTGTGGATATATCATCCAAAAGCTCAGTTGTAACTTCTGTCTGTGCATTACAGACTTATTCTTTTGCTCACGATTCTCAACGTCTGCACTGAACCGGGCAAAATATCTTGTATGTTCTGCTCCTTTTTCATAAAATGCTTTGCAGAAGGACTTCAATCTTTGGGAGCTGGTGGGAGAGTTTAGAGCCGTGTTATATCATCTTGTCATAAAATCATCAGTATGTTGTTGTTTTAGCTAATGTATCTTCCTTGGATGCTGGTTACTTTCATAAGCTCTTATTCTGTGACTGTACCTTTTATTGTTCCTTATGTCCTCATCTGTTATTTAATTATTTAAAGAACATTTAGTATTGCCAAAGAAACAAGATTGTTCTGTGTGCTGCTGCCAATCTTGACTACGACACACTAGTGAAATAATATTAATATCAATAAAGTTTTACTGGTTAATTAAGGGTTATAATAATATTAATAATCAGTGTCATCAATTGCCTATCATTTGCATCTGTAATGCTTATCTAAAACCAGTATTATAGTAATCTGTTAAATATTGCAGAAAAAATCTATGGAGTTTTAAAGGTTATGTATATTTTCATCACTGTATTTCTACTAATTAATGGACTTGATTTATATTGCGCTTTAATTACTCCTGAAGTCGTCACAATGCATTTTACAAAACCACTGCATTTCCCCATTCACACACCAGTGGTGACAGAGCTGCCATGCAAGTTGCTAATCTACCACTGGGAGGAACTCTGGATTGAAACCCCCAACCTCTCAATCAGAATTAGAATGTACAGAGAAAGTAGATGGGGCAAATATCAGCATTGAGGAGACATTAGGATTTATAGTAATGTTAATTTGATAAAGATTATTGTAAAGTTCAGTTTCAAATAAAACTGTTTTGTTTGAATATTTGTAAAGACAGTCTATTGATCCAGGGTCAATGGAAAACAGATCTACAGTTTGGTAAACACTTTAATTGCATTGTTAAGAGAATATTATTATTATTTTAAACTTATTTTTGTCTACATTATTGCTCTGGCCGATGGTGTAGGGGTCACAAATTGAATAGAAAATCAAAGAAGAAGCAAAATGTTAAATGTGGGAAGCACCCAAGACACTTGTTCTACTAAATAAGCTATGAAAGCCTTTCTTTACATTGTTCATGTTAGCATTATATCAAATATAGTATTTTAAATAATGTAAAATTATTTTTTTCTTTTTTAAAAAAACCTTTTTTAATCTGTTAATGCAATTAAAGTGTTTACCCAACTGTAAATCTTTTTTTTTCAATTGGGCTTCTGTAATTTGACCCTGGATCGATAAACTATCTGCAGTTTGATTGCATTGTTAAGAGATTATTATTTTGTTTAAATATTTTAAAAGACTATATTTGATATAATGCTAACATGAATAATATAAAGAAAGGCTTTCATAACTTATTTAGTAGAACAAGTGTCTTGGGTGCTTCCCACATTTAACATTTTGCTTCTTCTTTGATTTTCTATTCAATTTGTGACCCCTACACCATCGGCCAGAGCAATAATGTCCTGCACCGAATATAAAAACCATCGTAGCCCGCTCCCACTGCTGGCTCTGTGTATGATCGCTCTACAATCATATTCAGCAGGAAGGGCAAACACTCGAACTGGAGGACAATGAAGTGCCTTAGATTTGGCACAGGTTCGGCAGAGGCATGAGATGCATATTGTTTGTGTTCATTTGAATAAGGACAAATGTCAGATTTCCATGGCTCCAGGCAGCCTGCATGTTAGATGATCAACTCTTTTGGGCCCCTGGATGTGGGGTCATCAGTAGCGCTTCCAGGTCACTGTCATTGCATGCCGGTTTGGGGCCATAATTGACCTTTTGACAGAGCACAGAGAGACGGCCTTTCTCCAAGGGCATGAATAATCACTTCATATTTACTTGTGGTTGTGCTGTGTGTAGCTAATTAAGATGTTTGTCTTGTGAAAAATTAGATTCTGTGATCAAAGAGAATTATTTTGTTGTCTTTTGTTTTGTCAGTTGTGATGAAAAACAAAAGTTGCTGATTATAATATAATAATAAAAACAAAGCATTTATTTAGTTTTAAAAAAAAAACAGCTGTTTTACATCACCAACACAAAATATTTAAATATTAACATACATTTATCATATGTTGCATTTATTAGAATTGAGAAATCTTTAAAAGTGTTGCCAAAACATACATTTTTAATTTTTTTTATTTTAGCAAATGGTACACTGTTTAGCACATGTTTCTTACACATTATTAAACGTGTGAACTAATGAGTGAGTTCTTCTCATGGCATACTGTAAAAGTGCCATCATTCCCTGTAGTCGTGCCTTGTGTGGCTGCAGGGAAAGGTTGCACACAGCTCGTATCCCACAAGCCCCCTGAGCTCCCTCAGGCTTCTTTTTGGTCCAGATTCTCCAAAGGAGCGTGCGTTTACCCTTGACTGTGCTTATCATTCCTCACAACATAGCACCCCCGGTCATGTCTCAGTTTTCTTCAGCTTGAAAAATAAACATTACTGGCGTACAATGACTCCCAAATACATCACATTTTTTAGACATTTTGCTTTAGTTTTCCTTCAATCTTGATTTGCAACTGTGTATTTTCTTTCTTTTTTTTTGTTTTTGAGTCTTTGATAAGCGATCACCTTAAGCTACAAAACTTCATTCACTCCACCAACGTGGATTAGGTTTGAGCTCTGTGTTTCAAATCCTGCCACTGTAGTTTGTGAAGAAAAATGTTCCAAACATTATTGCAAGGGTTTTTTTCGGCTTTGCAAAAAAAAAGAAGAAAAAAACAACAAGAATGCCAAAGGCCAGAGTTTTGTGACCAGGGTATTACATTATTAATTAAAATACACGCTGCCTTGTTGCCCATGGGTATACAATGTAATACACTTGATTGAATCAGGTAGAGGCATTCTAGCCTTGCTGTATTTTGTGCTTGGAGGGATGAGAAAACCTTGAACTTTGCTGTATTTTTCCACACGTGACGTTTTAAGACACAGTTTTTAAACTGTCATTGGACGGTAATATTTAAAGGGTGCCTGTACTAGTCAGGTATGTAGCATAGGATGTGTTTTATCTATGTATTACAATTACAAAATACATTTTTGCATGATTTTATACCTTCAATCCATGGGAAGCAGCCATGTTTGTCCACATGTGATTTAGGAAATTCCTTTGATTTTCTTTTTTTTAAATTTCGTTCCTGTAGTGCTTTTCTCCACATTTTCTTTAATATTGTTTTATTTATTACTTTGGACTCAAGGTTGTGTGTTGGAGTTACGTTTGACATGTTTTCAGTAGTTATTGTGAGCTCATGTTGCGCATCAGAGCGGCCACAGCCGGTAGTCGGCTGCACTATTTACATACAAGATTCAACACAGATCATGCTGCACGACACGAGTGAGAAATAGAATGAGTGGACTTAACAGGGGGTGAGTCTGGGAGGACAATCCACAAGCGTCTGAGGTGAACAAAATGGCGACAACTGCCTCTCCTTGACTACAAGGTTTTTTTTACTCCTGGCTGCTCTACAAGGACCTTTTAAAACAGATACCTGACTAAACATCTGGTATTATACATTATCTTTTAAGGAGCTTTCATTTAAGATTTATTGCAGGTACATTTTAAACTTTCTGTTTTAAGAATGAAGCTAGATCTCTGTGTTTGTGTTTATATTTTTGTTCAGTAAATCCATAAACTATTCCAAAACTAAAATCATTGTACATGTATTTGACCAAAACAAAATTAGATTTTTCATTAAAATACGGAGGCAAATATTATTTCAAACAAAAATCAAATTACATCCAAAACCTTTTTTCGGTCCATATTAATGTTGCTGTGCAGCTAAGGGTCAGAATTTAGAAACATTTAAGGCTTTTTTCTGTTTCCATTAATTTTCTCCCACAGATGTGTGAATGCTTGGTCTTTAAATAAGCTCGTAAATGGATTCCAGGTTCTTATTTTTTCTCGTAGGATGTTGTAAAGACTTGTATTATCAATATATTGAGCATAATGTGTAAAGTTTGCATTTGAGTTGAATGTGTGGAATCCTTTTTTCATTCTCTCCTGATTCTCCTCTCCTTTGATTCCTACTGACCCCCAGTCTAGGTCTGTTAGATGTAGTCCAGGTCAAAGCGGACAAAAGAACCATGGAAATATCAAAGCCAGCCTAAGGCCTTTACATTCAGTCTTCTGCTCCAGGTAATCACACTGTGCAGATCGGTGTGGAGCACAGCTGATGCCTCATCTCCTTGTCTTGAATGCAACCCTGAATGCAACCTACAACGTGTGCTTACTCGTGTTAAAAATTGACCAGATTTATATTAACTGAAGTAATGATTATCCTGTGAAGTTAAACCCCAAAAAGTTAGCTCATTGCATGTCCGTCATGCATAAACCCAGATCCATCTGGAAACAAAGACTTTGTCTGTGCAAGATCCCAATTGTTTACGATGGTGACTGGCAGTTTGGTGTGCAGCGTTGTGAAGTGTATCATGAGGCACAGCTGAGTGACTCCAATAGTCTGTGGTCTATTGATAACTCGCGCCTGTTTTAAAATCCTGGCACAACAATGCAACCAGGGTCTTGTGTGCTCCACTGAACAACAATACATTTTCTTATTGGCAGCTTCAATGTAACCATCACAAACAACAATAAACGAGCCCTTTTTTTTCATTAACCTGTATTTTCTGGTATCTTTTGATTAGACTGTTTGAATAATAGTTTATCTAAAGTTACACTCTTTGTTTGTATCAGGCGAATGTTTCCCTTTTTAAAGTCTAAATCTAAAATTGAACAGTTGGTAAATATGCAGCCCTTTTTCTGTGCCCACCCTCCACATACTCAGATCATCACTTCTCTCTCCCTGTGTGTCTTGGTGTGTTGGTGGAGCTGGTTGGCTGGCCCCATGGCTGGGAGGGATGGTGGAGTGTAAGCAGTGTTGATGTGGATGGCCTCTGGTCAGAGGCCAGGGCCTGGCTGTTAAAATGCAGCCTCTTTTGTGCGTCACAGCTAGCTTTGCCAGTACCATTCCACCCCTGTCGCTGAGGGTGGGGAGGCATTTAGTCACCACATGCATTCATTCGCCTGGCATTGGTTGATGCTAGGCTAAATGGCATTGTTACAGCGTGCCTCGGAGAAGTGTTGACAGGTCCATATGCTAATTTTAATGAATACAAGAAAAATTGGGTTTTATTCACCTCAGTCCAGCTGCAGAATCCTATCTGCGCTATAGACGGGCAAATATAATTGCAGCAAACTCAAATGAGCTCATTAGGAAATGTATTGAATTTACACATCATTTCCAGTAGTTAAGCTGAGTTATTTTCCCCCAGGACTCAATTATACACTCATTTGTGACTCAGGTAAATGGTCGTCTGTGTGACTTTTTCCAACAGCAAAATCATCAAGGAAGCTGTTGTACAACAAGAACATCGATTGATATTCATTTAGATTTCAAAATGGGGGACCAGCAACCAGATACTCCCCCCTTTTGTTCTTTTATCCACTTCATTTGATTAGCTCAAAACATCATTCAATCGTGAATTATTCGAACCCATCTCCATTCATCGTCAGTGACTTTCCTTGTCGTGTTTTGGCTCGCAAAGGCATTGTTGTCACTCTGACATACTGAATATAATCAGCGAGTGTGTTACTAATCTTTGGACAGTCAAAAGTGTGAGTGCAAGCCATTTTCTCACAACAGAGGGGACAGAGCAGTCATTCTGAAAAAACAAAAACTGGTGAGTCAGGGTTTAGTGTCTGCTGGGATGCCTTCCTACTGCGCTCCCAAATGAACTCAAACATGCACTGAATGGCTTTACTTCTTCAACTGTTCCCCCATGAGCCACAATCAAGAGATTGTGTGAGAGGCAGACATGGTGTGGAAACTATGCAACAAAGAGGAGTTCTCAATATTCAAATGGAATGTGCAGTCGCAGTTAGTTCGGAGTGAAAAATGGCCTAGCATGATGGAAAACAACAAAGCATTATGAATGGGTAAGCATAAGGGTTTCCACTGAGCTGTGTTGACTTGTGTTGGGTATACTAATGGGACTGGCTTTGAGGGACTCCCAAGAAGTGGAAGGAGAACAGTTTGGGGGAGTTTTTTGATGACCTCAGCGATTAGAAATTGTTACTAGTATTGGGACGCTGTTACGAAAAGTTCACAGCCTCACATTAAAGGGTAACTAAACCCCAAAAAAATACAAATATATTTGAGTATGAAGTAGTGCTGTTGATTGATCCTGGTCTAATTCTTAACGTTTTAGTCAAAGTATTTCAATTTGGTATATTTTGTTGCATAATGTAAGAGTGACTGCCCTCTATGGGCTGAAACCTGGCCACTACATTTGTTTTTTACTATTGGCTGAGAACAAGATCATGTGACATTTTGGGACCATCTTGCGTCACAAACAAGCACTGTTAGCCCCGCCCCTTTTATACAAATTAGCACCTGTGGGCTCTACAATCTGTGCTGAGTAGGTAGGATTGAGAGAAGAGTGAATAGAGAGGTACATTGAGTAATGCATAGCTAGTTAACAAAGGATAGATTGTTTATTGTTTATAGTATAGACTGGGCGTGTTTTAACTGCTCCAGGAGCCCCGCCCATAATCAAGGCCTTTTTTTGAATTCCCCTCCTAGTGGCAGGTCAGGAGAAAGCAGGGGTTTAGTTACTCTTTAAATAAACGAAGGGAAATTGTTAACACAAAAACTGATAACGCTGTTGACGTGTGGATATTTGGGTCTGCTGGGTGATTTTGGAGAGGATCACTTCTCATAAAGGTTATTCTCTGATTTCAGACTGTGTATTCTAAGCACATGGCTAATTCCTTACCCTGCTGAGCCAGCAAGCTGTCCGGGGCATGTAAAGTTGAGGGCCTTTTTGTGTGTGTGTGTGTGTGTGTGTGCGCCTCCGTACTGTGATTTCATGGTATCATGCTCTGCTGTGTGCTGGCTGCCCTCCACCCCTGGAGTGGCCATAAGGGGACCTGGTCTCGGTCTAGTGCTGCCATGGCCCCGCAAGCCTGGGTCCAAACACATCCTCCGCACTCAGCTGTAAATATCACCAACAGCTGGTGGCACACAAGTTAGTCGTGCTTAAACAAATTCCTGGCCTACATGTGGAGGAGCAGGAGGTTTTTTTTTTTTTGGGACTCTATCTTAACTAAGTTTTCAATTGAATATGAATAGAAATCCAATTTTGAAAAGGAGTTTTTAGGAATATTAGATAATAATAGAAAAATCTATCGGTCCAGGCGTGGCAGGTTTTTTTTCCCCATTGTTTTAGATTGGTGATTCCCAAACAGGGGTACGTGTACCCCTAGGGGTCATCGAGCACATTGTAGGGGGTACTCGGAAAGATTAAACAATGAAATTAAAAATAATCGGGAAAGGTTGCTAGTTCCTTTTCAGTTTTTTTGTTTTTTGGGGACAAATTCACCACCAACTAACAGTACTGTTGCTCTATAAAATACTATATTATTTTGTAATTTATTACGGCAAGACTATTTTATGCTGTAGAGACCATTTTATCACACTTCTGACAATAGGAGACAATAACTGGCTACATTTTACAAAGGAGACAGTATTGACTTACTATTGAAGTATAGTCACATTAAAGTGCATGGTATTTTTTTTCCAATAAATTCCACTCCTTGTTTTGAATTGGTAGATTAGCCCTTAGGGAACCAATGTTTGAGACACAGTTAAAGATTTTGGAGAGCTAGCTGTTCCACAAATGAAAAAGTGTATGAAATTATGGAGAGGGTATTAATGATATGAAGAGGGGGTACACATGATGGGTACATGGGACAAAAAAGATTGGGAACCACTGTTTTAGATCAAACAATCCAAAGTAATAATCTTAGTTCAAGTAAAACAACATAAGGTCAAACATTTTAGAGAAACTTGTTTGATTTCACCGTTTCCCTCCGAGCTCTGACAGACTCCCGAGTTCTGTTTAGAGAGATAGCATTTATCAAAGTCACCTTTGAGCTCAGTTGCCCATCTAGTGCTCATCGTATCACACATAATGACATTCTGTGCAGCCCAGATCACATTTATGATAGCATATTTGATACAGCTGTACACTTGCAAAGAATATCGCAGCCTAAAAGAATAAACCCCTTTTTTTCCCTTCAGTTTAAA